>NC_135865.1:1055000-1390000 GCF_031162955.1 Sander vitreus | reverse complement strand
TCTCAACCAATGGTTACCAGAAAAGGTCAGCGAGTCATGTAGCATGTAGTCTGGACTGAAAGAATCCAAAATGGAAGCGGGTGTCCATTTTCTTTGGCCACCGGTGCATGTACAAATAAATCCCAGATCCTGTCTTTTTTTTATTTTTTTATTCCTTGTCTGTAATACACCCTCTTGTTTTCATTCTCTCTGCTATTGCTGTAAATTGGCTTGGTTTTTTGGTATGTGCTGCCTGTTCACAGGGAATGAATGGAGGAGCTTGAATTTCACTGATCTGGGCAAAAAAAATGCAATTGAATAGAAATTGTGCGCTGGCTTTCATTATGAATTGAAATAGATCATTTCTCTATTCCCTGTCTCCTGGGTTTTCAGACGGCGAATGAGCAAAGATATGTCTTGCTTAGCCGGACCTGAGCCTGGGTTTTAGAGAAGCAGTACCTTCAGGCTGGAAACCTGCTCATGCATCAATGCCAAATGCTAGAGGAAACATACCTTTAGTGGCTAGTCTTTTGGAAAAGGGCCAGTGCTGTTGGCCACGTTGGCTACTCTATCATTCCAATTTCAGGCCTAGAGCGTGTTCAGGCTTGCAGATGATTTGTTCTTCTCATCAATCCATACCTCAACACTTCAGCATGCATGATTACAACAGATTAAACATGCAGTCTAGGCCCCTTGCTAATAAGATCGAATTAATACGCTAACGTTTTGCATGAAAACCTGTTTTTGTGCCAAACAGTTAGAATCAGAGCTTTGTAAAGCACAATGCTTGGGGGCATAATTCACCAAAAATAGAGGAAGGTTAACATTTGGATACAATTCAACAGAACATATTTGCTTTTAGTTAAGGTCTTAATTTCCTCACCATGTGCCCTCGGGTACTGATTGAATTACCCTAGCATACTCATGGATGGATTACTGGACGGGCCTACTGGGTACAGGCCTGGGGGCCCAAGGGGTCAGGGGTCTTCTGTCTGAAGTAACTGTTTATAGTTGTTGGAGGAACGTCAATCAAAGAACTACAAAAAGATACAAAATGGCCACTACAATACAAATCAACCACAAAGAGCAGCAAAGTGACCACAAAGAGACCAGTGGTGGAAGGGGTGGAAAGTCAAACCTCACACCCCAGCCCGTCCACTCCGCTCTGTATCGGAAAACCTGCTTGCTGCCCCCTTACAGAGAGGGACAACCAATCACTCAATGAAATCCTGACTGGTTGCTGTCCTGGCTCCTAAATGGTGGAACGAGCTCCCTATAGAAATCAGGATGGCTGAAAGCCTACACATCTTCCACCGCAAGCTAAGAAACACATCTCTTCCGACTGCACCACGGACAAAAATAAAAAGAGATATGCACTTACAGTTGCACTTTCTTGTTCTTTGTAGTTTGGCTTATTGAAGCTAATGTGCTTGCACTTGATTCTTGCTGTCCGGAGTTTGTACCTTTGAGGTTGAAAGCACTTAACTGGAAGTCGCTTTGGATAAAAGCTAATTGACACGTAATGTAATGTAAAAAATGTAATGTAACTAAGTACATTTACTCAAGTACTGTACTTACGTACAAATGTTGAGCTACTTGTACTTTACGTGAGTCTTTTCTTTTCATGCCACTTTCTACTTCTACTCCGCTACATTTCAGAGAGAAATATTGTACTTTTTACTCCACTACATTCATCTGACAGCTTTAGTTACTAGTTACTTTACATGTGAAGAGTTCTGCACATGAAACACATGTAGTTTATAAAATCTGATGTTTCATTCTAAATCAAGCTGGCCAACAATATAACGGCCTACAAGTCCAGTTGAAATGATTAGACCATTAAACACACAACTGTTCAACTTGATCATTTACACTTTCTAAAATGGGAGGATTTTTCTGCTTTGAGTACTTTTACTTGTATATAGAGAAATACTGCAGTGAAGGATCTGAATACTTCTTCCACCACTTAAAGAGACACAAAACACCATGGTACATATGTGGCTATGCTACTGCAACAACATCATTTGGAGTCTTTTTTACTTCTCTTTGTAGACACACAGACAGAGTGAGTGGGTTTGCTTTCTAACCTCCACCAGTTTGTGTCTAATCACTTCTGGACTCCTCAACCTCAGCAGAGCTCTCACTTTCCAGCCAGGGCGCCTCGAGGTAACATTTGGCAAGAGACAGAGATGAAAACTGCTACTCGAAATTGACGTACAAGACAGTGTCTCTCCATCCAGTAAAATGAAACAATGGAAATATCCAAAAATACACAGTAACAGTGACATTGACGACATAAGGGAGTGAAAGAAGGGAGCTTGTACTGGTTCTGTTGCAACTAGATGTCTTCTTCCTAAAGGGCCCGTTTATCAAGCATCACAGTGTTGGAACAAACTGGACAAAAATGCTTACTTTCAGAATTAGAAGTCAAATAATGTCATCATCCTTTTTAACAAAGGAAAGTCCTCCTATCTCAGCTGGTACCCTAGTCCGGCATTGCCAGACCTTCCTCCACGGTGTTGCAGAGGAGGGTCTGGCTAGTCCACACAGCATTCCTGGATGGGAGAAAAATGTGCTCTGGTTTATTGGCATTTCTTTAAACCAATCACAATCGTCTTGGGCGGCGCTAAGCACCGTACGGAAGGAACTTGTTCTGGTGAAATGTGTACTTTCATACACCCTAGTAGCTCACCTGGTTGGGGTTTACCCCATGTACAAAGACTCAGTCCTTACCGGAGCGGTCCAGGTTTGATTCCGACCCTAGCCCCTTTGCTGCATGTCATACCCAAAAAAATATTTTTTTGAAAAAAAATTAAAATTAAAATGAACGGTTGTTTTAGTCAGTGGCGCTTTTTGGCACGGGCGAACCGGGCACCCGCCCAGGGCGGCATTTCTTCATGACACATGGGGGGGGGCGGCACGAGCACTTAAAAAAGAAATCCTCACACGTTTTTTTACTGTATTATCTATCATTTCACCGTGTGGGGAATTGGCAAATTGGCTCCCCTGCTTGCTGAGAAGAGAAGCTGTGTGAGAAGGGGAAAGGGGAGGGGGGAGTGGGGGACAGTTCACCTCTGGGTTGAATGGGTTGCTGGGCATAGGCACCGATACCGTTGGTGCTCCACTAATACTGAGCACCCACCAAGCTGATCACGGTTATATAGTTAAGTTCAGTTCAGTTAAACTTTTCTGTTTTCTGTTCTTAGTGCAACAGTGTAATAATTAGATTCTCTTTAGTGTGTTTTCACATTTGTGTGATGAAGGATTTGTGCTATTTATAATAGGCCTATTTATTCTATATTTTATTTGTATATTATTCTTAATATTTGATATCATTGTTGCTCTGCTCTTGTTACATTTTTTACATTTTTTATGTATATATTTTTGGCACATTTATATATATATATATATAACAACATAAGTGAAAGAGAAAATGATATTTCTCAATTGCACAAATCTTTCATTAGAACATTTGAAAAACACACTTAAGAGAATCCAGTTATTTAACTATTGCGATTACAACAGGAAACACACAATCTCCACCTCCAACATTTTCAAAAGACAATGAACACAATTCTGCACAAAATATGGCAGTATAAGTAATCAGAACTTAAAATAAATATACACTATAATATAGTAATTTTGGGGGGGTGGGGGACGCTCAAAGAGGGTCTCGCCCTGGGTGTAATTCAATGTAGAACCGCCCCTGGTTTTAGTGGTGTGAGAGAAAACTCAGATTGGACAGATAGTCTAGCTAGCTGTCTGGATTTACCCTGCAGAGATCTGAGGAGCAGTTAACCATAGTCCTCACAAATCCACCAGAGGTTAGAACGCCAACACAAAGAAAGAGGAAAGGGACGGACATCCGGCCTAAAAAGAGGGACATCCGGCAAAATTTCCAGCGGCACCGGTAACAATCCCGGAAGTGGAACGTCATTGATATAGACTACTGGTACCCAGACCCTCGGTGCTGCTATGGCATTCTGCAGAGAGATAAACAGAGGGAAGATGTTTTAGGGAACACTTTATGATAATTAGCTTTGTTAAAGATGCCTTTTGGACAAAAACAAAGTCATGTTTGTGACTGACTGTGTGTGGGATGCTGGAATAGATCAATCTTTGGTCCAAATAGAGCGTATGACTCATCGATGCTCAGCAACAGCAAACCTGAACAATAATCATGTTCTTCCTGGATGTCTGATGACCCCTTTTATCATGCCAAATGCTCAACTTACATTTTTTTATTTATTATATTTTGGTGGCTACATTATTAAGAGATATTTTCACATTGTTATGGTGTATTTCCTAATAAATACAAGACACACTATTGCACTGCTGAGTCAAATTGATTGACTGTAGTCAAATTACTACAGTGTTTACGCTAAGCCTACAGAAATAGCATAATTGATACATCTGATCATGATATTTAAGTTATGTATTCATACATTTACAGTGTATTTTGTTACCCATCGATTTTTCTGTGGCCACTTGGGAGCAGCGGAATGAACCATAAACACAGCATTGACCTTATAATGTAGCTTATAAAACAGCAAACAGATGCATAATTACACATCAAGCAGACTCAGAGCAACATCAGCATCCATTTGGAGTTGTGTTTCTATCCAATTGATGTAACTAATATAAGTCTAATATGTGCTCTCCTTTTAGCTCTATTTTGGTCTGAACCAATTCTTTGAAAATGCTCTTTTGCTGCATTTGACCCACTGCTCATATAGATATGTACAACTGTCAGAAAAAGAATAATATGATTAAATAGTTTCTACTTTGTGGCTGATATGTTGCACTCTTCCACGATTCGTCTTATTGAGTGTCATACATGTCTCTGAGGCAGCAGCGTTGGTAAACTCTCGACCAGAAAGAGATTTAGATCCTGGATGAATACAGGCCCAAAGAGTGGGAAGGAAAGAGGAAGATAGAGTAATTATACAGCATAACATGATGAAGTCATGATCCAAATGTCTCTTCAACATCAATATCCTGTTGAACTAAACATCCCTAGTTTAAACACAGTCAGCTGAAATACTGAGCTTATTTGACTAAATATCTCAGGTGGAAAGTGTTTCCCTTTTTCTATTGTTAAGAATAGTAAGAAGATATAAGAAAGTATTTAAAATCCAGTGGGAGTCTAGGATAGCACAAGAAGTGCCACATCCAGCCAAGCTGCTATAGTCTGCTAGCTAACAAAGGCCTGATGTCCTTGAGAAGTGCTCTTAAAAAAATAGTGGCCATCAAATATGCAGCTGTGTAATTGGAATATTAGATAAACTCAAAGAATTGTGAGTTATGACAGCCGCCTTAAACAAGAGGCAGTATAAAGGGAGATGGAGGGAAGGCAGGAGAAGAATGGAGGAGGAGGAGATGAGTGATATATATTCTGCCCTTCCTAGCCCTGATTTTCCACAGTGATTGGAGGCCCTCCGCAAATGATGAGGGAGGCAGCTGTGAGAGGAGTCCGGAGGCTCTGCAGGTTCACGGCAAAGTCAACACAATCCAATCCCTCTAAAGTCTCACGCCGCTCAGAAAGGATCCGCCATTTCCTGAAACAGCTGGACACTGTAGTTTTTAGCAAACATTACTCAAACAGGATTGATTATTGCAGGGGTCTTCAATGTTTTTAAAGTCATGGACCCCTCAACTGAGAGCGAGACAGAGCACGGACCCCCAACTACATCTATTATATAAAATGAAGTGGCATATTAAACTGGGCCTACAATAACGTGTGGGTGGCCTAAAGCCTTTATACATACATTTTTAGTGCATGGAATACTAAGCTGTTAAAATAATTATTGTTGGCATGATTTTATTAATCATGTTTTAATGTTAAAGCTTTAGTGCGTAACTTATTGATGTTAATGAACGTCCGTTACATTCAAGCCATTGCCAAATAAGTTGCTACAAAGCTAATTAAGACTATCAGCTCGACACAACTCTCTCTGGATTTCTCAGTATGACTATGTTCAGAAGATCGGGGCGTCCAGCGATTTTCACCCGCAGAAACTGGAGTGAAGATAATGACATCTTCTGAAGAGTCCATCATTTATTTTTAATTCCTCCATGTCCTCCTTGGCTACTAGCAAATACGTGGAGGAGGTGGAAGTGGGAGGGGGGGGGGGGGCACAGTCACAGAAGGCTTGTATCACGTGGACGCGCCGGCAGTTTTGTTGTCATTACTTAGAATTCCTCATGGGGGAGACAGAAACTATACGCACTATAGCTTTAAACGTGAATGTAGTGAATCCTTAGGACTTGTGGATCTTAGTGACTACCTTACCTACCTTTTTTTTCACAAATTGTGAAGCTGATTTATACTTGCTAATAATATTGCAAATAAGATCTTCATATGAGGATAGTTCAATTTTCTGAGTAACTCTGAATAACCTGTTGAAGATCTCAGGACTAGAGCATTTGTTGGGGACTATTTTCAGCAGCAGATTAATCTACATTTGGTGCTTCAGTGAGTGTTTACAGCAGCAGGACGCTGTGGGTGGGGCTGAGTCAAAATAAACTACAGTGTGTGTGTGTGTGTGTGTGTGTGTGTGTGTGTGTGTGTGTGTGTGTGTGTGCATGGTAATGAAGGAACATGCCACCCAGTGTTTTTAGTTTTCTTTAGCCTTTGATAAACACACATATTAGCAGACCCAAACAGAATCTGCAGATATCTTTGTGTTTTTTTTACAGTTTTCAGCGGTGATCCAAAATGAAAAATCAGCAGAATTTAAGTGGACTGTTTTCTGCTATGTAGAGATGTGTTAACATTCTGTTTTCTGTTTGATTTTATTTTTTATTTTTGTTCGAAATGTGCGGAATTTTCTGCAGATTCCGTGTGGCCCTGCTTATAAAAAATCAATTGATTGATGGTTTTGGTCTTTGTCCGGAGGAATATATGGTTTGTGTATCAGCTGAAAACTATCAATATAAATGTGACTAATTGTGGCTTTATTTCTGCCCTGTGACACTCTCCAGCATACTGTAATAAGAGTGTGTGTACCTACGTGTACAAAAAGACATCCTGCATGGGTACTCATCTCTCCACCCTCAATCGTTTACACTCCACTGCCAAGTCAGAGGTCTAATTATGCATTTGAGCGTGAGAGTTTAATTTGCACTTTACATTTGGAGTGATTGGCACTTGCATAACTTATGCTGAATGCTGTTTAACTACAGGGGAGGCAGGCGGTGTGCACTCGGCTCCATCACCCTCCCACTCACCCCAGTTTTTCATGTCACCAATAAATGTATATTCATGTCTTTGCAAACCTGTGTGTGTGTGTGTGTGTGTGTGTGTGTGTGTGTGTGTGTGTGTCCTTTTACCTCTGTGCTGGTTTAAATCAAATCATACGATTGTGTGTGTGTGTGTGTGTGTGTGTGTGTGTGTGTGTGTGTGTGTGTGTGTGTGTGTGTGTGTGTGTTTGTGTGTGCGCCTGGTAGCTTGAATATTTGATCTGAGCACTAGGAGACAGATACATTTCCCAGCATTCCTGTTGTGAGGATGAGGTGTTAGGGACAGGCCTCTCCCTTGTGTGCCAGCCAGGCCCGTATTCCAGGATTTAAGCAATACAGAGGTCCACATTTATTTTCCTGATCTAAATATGCGCATTTTAAGACATTTGGAGAGCAACTATTGAATAACAGTAGCTTCAAATTCAAAACTAGTTGACACTATAACCCAAAAACCACCGCGTTGACCAAAGACTGTATAGTTACCCAGTTGTGAGAACTTAGGAAACACACACGCAAAAAGGATGACAAACAGTGTTATTAAAATGCATGAAAAGACAATATCACTCAAAATACTATCAGCATGCTCACTCGAGCACTCAAACTGTAAAGCACGCATCCACACACACACACACACACACACACTCTGCTGCCTCACCCCACCTGCACATCAGCCAACCAAACGGCCTGCATCTTCCCTACTTCTTCTTTTCTCTTCTTCTGCCTTACTTCTGTTTTAGTTTTTTTGTTTTTTTTTTAAACTTTTTGTCACACTCCCACAACAATAACTCATTTTCTCTTCCTCTGTCTTTCAACACCCCTCCTACCTCCCTCCCTCCGCCACTGAAACATGTAACACCAACAATTTTCCTTTCTTTCCTCCAAAGCAGATCCCCATGTGGTCAAGCACATCACAGCAGCGCACTGCCCACCGCTGGGCCCTTTGTGTTTGTATTTTTTGAATATCTCTCCTGACACACACACACACACACACACACACACACACACACACACACACACAGGCATACACACACATAACTCCCTAATTAACAAACTATTTGTGAAGGGAGGAGGTAGGCAGATGTTGGGGAAACAATTAAGCGAACATAAAATTGCTAAACAAAGGGTTTTGAGAAGCGCTGTCGACCCTTCGTAGTCCCTCCTGCCCGTCTGTTACGATGATAGTTAAGCATGTCTCATGTTTTATAAAGCTCTGTCTCCTCTCTGCAGCCCTGTGGGCCTGGGGCAACTCATTCTCAGAGCAAATAATGGAGGCATGTGATTGTTACGTGGTGTAGAGAAGTCACCGATGTGATGTGAGGAATCGGGAGAAATGTGAGGAAGCCAAAAGATGTGAACTAGAAATGAGGAAAAAGAGAGAGTTGGTGAGTTTTTTTTTTGTCCTTGTATTTTTCCACAGGAGATTTTTGCTGATGTTGCACGCTCCTTTTTTTTTTAGCACTGGCCTACTTCACATCCAGATAGTAGCATCCTCACCTGCCCAGTGCACCTGGTCCTGATGCTGATGCAGCTGTACAAGAACCGTTCTTTTGTCTGTCTATGGTGAGTTGGTGGAGGCTGGTTTAACTACTTTGAGTGGTTTAGCTCTAGGGGCGCTCTAGCAATTATAATATTGCACTTTCATGAAGTTGGGAGACTCACAAGAGAGATATTTGAAAAACAACATTGATAATAATGGTCATAATCGAGGGTGAGACATCTTGACTTTTTGCTCATAGGATGATCCTAGTTCCCATAATGCATCTCAAAAGCATCTTTCATTATACCCTCCCTGCCCTTCTGTTAAGAGTTTCTCCAAACCCCAAGTTGAGCTAACACAGATGACATCACAATGACATCAGCTAGAGTTATTTTCAAAACTCCCCTAAAACTACAGAGCACATTATACAGCTGTTTGAGTGGTAAATTGATCTTGGTGTATACAATTGCTGGAGAAGCGGAAGCGCTGTTGCAATGCTTGCCTATGTGACACGTGATCATCATGGGATACTACAACATGCTAAAACATACTGTAGCACTAGCACAAGCAGAGAAGAGTCATCAAGTCAGAGAACTGACTCGGTACAGCAGTATGTAACTTCAGCTAACATTAGCCACCATATGTTACTGCTCATACCAGACCCTTAGCTGTAGGAGAAAAACCCTGTTAAACACGTGTGTGAAATTAATTCAACTTTTCATTTGAAGAATAATGCATTTCTTCTTTTAAAAGGTTTAAACTACAACCATTACGTCGTCAACAAGTCACTCGTCACAACCGCGTTACATGGTCTAAAATCTTTAGTTTGGACAAAGAAGGTCCTTTAAGGAAGAGTTTTGTGTCCTTGGCTTGAAGGATAGCTTGAATCTGTTTAATTTTGCTTCTTATTGTCAACACATCCCATGAAAAGACCCAAACCAACAATGGATGTATCTACTAACAAGTATTGTGTGTGTATCAAAGTCTGATATATATATGTATCCTCTCCATTATTGTCCAATAACATCAGTGAGCCCCACTGTTGAACTGGCTGACATGTTCCTTCATTACCAAGAACACACACACACACACACACACACACACACACACACACACACTGTTGTTTATTTTGACTCAATCCCACACACAGCGTCCTGCTGCCTGAAATACTCACTAGAGCACCAAATGTAGATTAATCCGCCGCTGAAAAAAGTGAAAAAAATGCCCACATTATTTTTAAAAACAGCCACCGCTAAAGTTGGAGACGGAGCAGAGCGAAGTCTCGGTGACCAGAGCAGACGCTCGCCAAACAATGTCTGATTATTTAAATAAATTGAGCTGGTTTGACCATGGAGATGCAAGAAATGTGCACTAGTCCACACAGGATCTTCTTCCTGTATTAACTTGCTTGCTCCCGCCCCCCAGACACATCTGACCAATAAGAGGAGTAAACGTTCTTGCGTGATTTGTAATGACGCATTTTAGCACGCTTGGATTTTAGTTTTTTCATAGAATTTGTGACAAAACGAAAAACATTGAATATAATCCATGAACATACTGTACATGCACACAGTCTGTTTTTCTTGACCTTTCACATATCACCCACAGCTGCTTTCTAAATAAGACACAAACACTCAAACACAGTAAGAGTATCCGGATACACAGTGATATACTGTACAACTCCGATTTTAGCACAATGGGCTGTATAGACATCTGTATTTGCATTTTTTTCCTCATGTGCCCCCAGGACTTTTACTCTCTTGGAGCATGTGTTGCTTTATACTCAAAAGTATTTTCCCAGTATCAGATTTGTTTGTATTGCAATGTTAACATTCGGGCTGGCATGTTTGTGTTGTTTTGTGCACAAGCTGAATGTATTTCAACCTCATAAAACCTCCACAACGTTCCTGTCCACAACTGCATTTGCTGTTACTGTTTACATCAATTTTCCAGCACAAACCACACTCTCACTCTCATTTCCCTGGCGTGGCAAAGCTCTGAGATCTCCTCCATTTGAATGACAAGTCATTAGCTTGTTAAATTGCAATGGCGAATCCACTTACCCTCCCCACCAACTGTACACTCGTCAGTAGAAAGCATGAAATTGTGCAGAGCTCATTGGGCTCACCTTCAAAACTACTTTTGTGTGGCGAGTTCCTGAATGCTAATACAGTTTTCTTTGGATACAAAAATTGTCTTATCTATAATTTCCATTGGCCGTGTCTTAAGCCTCCTGTTGTCTGTTTTTAAATCTCTAATCAGAAATATGGGTTTCTTTTTAATCAAATTACCCAAAAATAACATGGATGGGTTCCCTGCAACGCTCTACGCAAGTACAATTAATGATCACCACTTTCATTGAATTTTTCCTGTTTTTATTTTATTATTTATTCATTCGGGAAAAAAAATGTAAACGGTTTAAACGGTATCCTGACTAAACTTTGACATACACCAGTCTCTACATACATTCTTCTAATATTAGTCCAAATAATTTATAGTTTCAGCTTTTTTTTTTACTGAAAAATGAGGTATAAATCAATATACACAAGGTTTACTGACCATGAATTCCAAAAAATAAGTGAAAAACAATAGTGGTCAGAAGTTGGTGGTGGTGGTAGAAAAATAAAATGTGTCGAACATCTAAAAACAGCGACAAAAACATTGAAAAATGTGCCCAAAAAAAAGGGACAAAAACGTCAGAAAAAGTGTCAAAAAAGTGTTAATTTTCTACTTTGACCTGAGAGGAAATGGTCGGCGGGAAGCCAACACAAGGGGTAAGAGAAGTGGATCTCATAATCCTCTGGTTGACGTGCTATACCACATGGAAATAGATATCTCACTGTGTCTGTAAAACTGTCTCTTACCCTCCTGTGAGTGCACATATATAGCATTTATTCCCCAACTTCAGCTGCATATGCTCATCCTCAAACCGCAGCGCAATTAGATTGCCTGGTGAATTATTAAATAAATCAGATTGCCCATTATCACAGGAGAAGAATGTGAGCGGCTGTGGTTAGCCATAAAGAAATCAGAGCAGAGAGATTAGGGGGAGTAAAACCATGTGATGGAATCTCGAGCAGATATCAGCCCCACTCTGTTATTCATTTTGGGAGTGTAAGATTGAAGAGCGACTGAATCTTTTCTACTCTTCTTTGAGGCCGTGCGGCAGAAGACAGGAGAGGAAAGATGTTTATTTACGATCTTTGCCGTGCCTGTGCAAACCTGTAGTGGTCTGTGATGCAGCACAGAGATATGGCCTGGATCAAAGGAGTTGGAGGATGTTTAGAGGAGACATGCAATCTTGTTTCGGAGTGATGGTTTTCTGTCCACGTCCACTCCTCGTGAGTCCACTGTCAACTTGCAGAGACACAGACGAGGCCTGTATCAGACACTCGGATGGTTAATGTTCTTTTTTTTAGTGACTTCACTTTTTTTTTTTTATCTTTTATCATTTGTATCTGACCTTTTACCTCTTATTCTTCCCTGTTATATGTTTCTTCGTTGGCTCTGTCTCCTGCATTGCATCTTTGTGAGGCTTTCCCAATAAAACAAGGAGGGTCTGTCTAGTCCACACAGCATTCTGGGATGGGAGAAAAATGTGCTCTGGTTTATTGGCATTTCTTTAAACCAATCACAATTGTCTTGGGCGGGGCTGAGCACCGGACGGAGCCACGGTGCCTCTGCAAAATAGCCTCGGGGAAGGAACTTGTTTTGGTGGAACGTGTGTGCGTATGGAGGCGAGCTCTGGAATTAAAATGGCTGTCGGGTGTGTGATGAGAACACAAAGAAAGCGGAAGGTGATGGACATCCGGCGAAAATGAGGGACATCCAGCGGCACCTCCGGCGGCAGCGGAAACAATCCCGTAAGTGAAACGTCGTTGATATCTAGACTAAGATGTTAGCATCTCAAAAAGCAGTTTCCCCAGCTGTCCTGTTCTCTCCTTCCTCTCCTCGGCTGACCCTGTTCCCACAAACTTTCAGAGCAGAGAAGAGAGACTACGGAGCAGAACCACAGCGTGCATGGCTCCTTGATGTGGCCCTCTGGGCTTCCCCCGCAGTGGGGCTGGTGTTTTACCAAGCCCCTGGCTTTAAACTCCCAGCAGGCCTGTGCTCCCCTGACCCCCAGCATCTGCCGAGGCTTGAGTTCACAAGAACCCACACGCTCTGTTCTAAGCTACCTGTCCTTGAGATCTCTCCACTTTTTACAGCGGTGTGTGTTTAGCTGACATTGCTAATCCAGAGAATGTACAGCTCACACACAGACACACACACACACAGCATGGGCATGCTCAACACGCACACACATACATACTGCACAGCTGAGCAAAAACCTTCCCTCCTTCGCTGTTAAATTGTCGAGGGGTTTAAAAGTGCAAAAGACAAAGACAACAGCAGCGATCAAGGGCAGACATCCAATTTAGCTTTCAGCAGTGGTGTAACTAACATTTACTAAAGTACTGTAGCTAAGTCCAAATGTTGAGGTACTTGTACTTTACTTGAGTCTTTTCTTTTCATGCCACTTTCTACTTCTACTCCTCTACATTTCAGAGAGAAATATTGTACTTTTTACTCCACTACATTCATCTGACAGCTTTAGTTACTAGTTACTTTACACATTAAGAAACACATGTAGTGTATAAAGTCTGATGTTTTATTCTAAAGTAAACTAGCTAACAATATAATGACCTACAAGTCCAGCTGAGATGATCAGACCATTAAACACACAACTGTTTGGATCCTTTACACTTTCTAAAACGGGGGGATTTTTACTTTTAATACTTTAAGTACATTTTCCTGATGATACTTACATACTTTCACCTAAGTAACCATTCCAATGCAGGACTTCTACTTGTAAAGTATTAGTATTTTCACAATGCAGTAGTAGTTCTTTTACTTAAGTAAAGGATCTGAATACTTCTTCCACCGCTGGCTTTCACAATCACAATTTCTAACAATCCAAAGAAATATTATATTATGCTTCAGAAATCCACTGCCCCCTATTACACGAAACTCCCAACTTGGCGCCTACAGCAGCAAAAACAAATCAGAGCGTGAGAGTATTTTTCTAACGGTTCTTGTCTGTTCCCACTGTTTTAACTTCCTGAGTGCTCCAGTTAGCCATCCAGCAGCAGCAGCGGCGGCTGATTCTCTGCTCCTCATCCCAGGGCCTTGACCACAGAGAACATCTTATCAGCGCCGCGTGTGCCGCCCATCTTAATCCTGCGCTGATGGATTTGGCTGAGCGCTCGATGGCTGGAGTTTTAAGCAGATTGATATCGGGTTGATTGAAGGAGCTGGGGCTTTGGTTGGCTAGCGTTAGCGCTGTTGGTGCTGTTCTTGCATACGCAAGGGGAGCCGCGGTGATGGATAGAGAGGCTGGGATTTCCCTGAAGGAAGAGGGGAGGCAGGGGAAGAGGAGAAGAAGTAAGAAAATGGTGTGTAAATGCACATATGTGAAATGTATTGCATGTAAAATAGATAAGATTATTATTATTAGATTATAGCCACAAGTGAAGACTTTGTTTTACTACAAATGGTGCAAGACTTACCATGATTAGCTGTGAAGGGAGAACACACAGTAGGCACATAGTGTGACACGTCAATACATATAAATGCAAGAATCTTGAATGCTCTGCAAAAGAATCATAAACTAATTTCCATTAGTCAAGCCTCATTCCCTCTCTCTCTCTCTCTCTCTCTCTCTCTCTCCCTTCATGTCTCCATCTGTCCAATGAAAATAAAGGCCTAAAATGCCCAAAACAATCTTAAAAAAAAGTAAAGTACAAGTACCATAACATGTGTACTTAACCCTTGTGTTGTAACTTTTTTTTCCCCACGTTTCGGTCTTCCATTTCGACACGTCATTTTTCCCGACATTATTGTTGCTTTTTTTCTTCGCTTTTTTTTTTTTTGAACATTTATCAAATCTTGTTTCTTTTTCCATTTTTTTTTCTAAATGCTATCAAATTGAATAAAACACCCAGATTCTATGAAAGTAATGAACTGATCACTTACTTTTGTTACGTTGAGCAGAGGATAGTGGACCCAAATGCAGGAAGAGACAGGCAGGCAGGAGAAGGGTTGAACATGAGGATTTATTCACACACAAAACCGTGAGAAAACCAACAAAAAGGGATCCAAAAAAGGAAAACACAAGGAATCCAAAACTGAGGAAGGCAAAGACAGCGAGATACATCCAAAAAGTCCCCAGAGCAAAAGATAACAAAAAACCACAGGTAAGTGTCCAAAAAACGCACTAGACAGGATACAGGCACAAACTAACTGGGCAAGGACACTTAAACAGACGCAAAACGGACACAAAACAATCTGACAAGAGACAATGGAGACACAAGGGCTAAATACACTGGGAAATGAGGTAACAAGGGACAGGTGACACAGCAGGTGAAACACATTAGGAGAGACAGGGTAATCAACAAAGGTGGGAAAACACAGGACGTAAAACTGGACAAGACAAGACAGAAAACCAGACTATCAAAATAAAACAGGAAACAGAAATATACACAGAGAACAGAATGCACAAGAGAGGATGAATTCACACAACGGAACAGAAATATACAGAATAAATATACAAAAACAGGAAACATACAGAAATCATAATACAGGCAACAGAAATGTCCACAACCACAACAATAGTTTTCACGGCGCGTCATCAGACGCGTCATCAGACCCGAAGTCGCCATGTTGGAGGTACGCCGCATCACAACAAAGCACAGGCACTGAAGTAGATCCTGAACGGCGTTAAGGAAAATGATTAATTATTGCCGTGTTTTAGGTTGTACCAATAGGTCAGACTGAGAAAAACATTTGGAATATTATCGACTTCCAAAAGTTATTAAAAACCAATGAGAGGAATGTCAGAAGTTACCAGAGGAAAGGAGGCGCTTGTGGTTGGCAAAGCTCAACCAGGATCTACGAGGGAAAACTCTGTCTTCGGTCTTTGAAATGAAAAAAAACAACTATTGAGAGTCACTTGGCTACACCTTGAGTATCACAATGATATCATACAGTTAAGGTTAGGTTGATTAAAGACGTTATTGCATTACTTACTTTGGCCTTCACAACACATTGGTCGGTAATGACTTGGTCCTGCGTCTCCCTCACCCATCCACACACCATCTGGTTATAAGCCTCCAAACTTTTGTAGGATTTAAGGTCTTCCCCTGTGTACGGGCTCGGCGAGAAAACCAGGTAGTTGACTATATCGGGATATGCAGCTGAAGGAAGAATCACCGGGTCGCCATGGATCCAAGAAGAGGGAGCCAACTTGTAGGGATCTGCACCGCCAGTGAACTGTCATTTCTCAAAATATCGCGCCTTTTTTGTGGTCCAAGTCCTTCCATGCCTTTACATCTTGGACGCATTTTGATGAGCTTTTCTGTTGTTTAGACATAAAGTATTAAAGTGTCCAAAGTGCACAATACTCCATTACTCCATTCAGTTGTTTACGCCGAGTGCCTCCAATATGGCCGCGCATCCAGGTTACCGCCCAGAACGTGACGTCGGTGAAAACCCTCTCCTTACTTGTGAAGAGCGTTGTACGGAACCACCCATGTTATTTTTCTTTGACAATTTGGTTGAAAGAAACCCAAATTTCTTTGAAAATGGGTCAAATTTGACTCGAGGACTATAGAAGGGTTAAGTACAGTACTTGAGTGATGTAATCTACTTAGTTACATTCCACCGCTACCAGCGCTTGTGGGGTCCGGATAGGGACGGAGTCAGAGAGAAATGCATAGTATCAATCCCATTGAGTGTTTGCTCCCAGCGAGTGTGGCTTCTGTGCTGGGAGCTTCTTTTTTATTAGCCAGTCTATCAGCATGGTAAATAAGAGCTGTGACCCCTCCTGACCTGGCCCCCTGACTCAGATAAGCACTGCAAACACAGTGTGAAGTGGATGAGGCAGTCACGGTCACACGTCGCCGAGCACACTAAGCCCTGCCACACTGACAGACGCCACCCGCACTCTTCAAATGGTCTGAATGTGTGTGTGTGTGTGTGTGTGTGTGTGTGTGTGTGTGTGTGTGTGTGTGTGTGTGTGTGTGTGTGTGTGTGTGTGTGTGTGTGTGTGTGTGTGTGTGAGGGAACAAGAAAGTAAATGTGTGTCTTTGGGAGGCGACTCTTTTTCTTAAGTGTTTATGTGTGCACACGCTCGTCTGCACACATGCGTGTCACTTCCTATTTTTTTGTTGTGATGTGTTTTCCCTCACCTCTATCTGCCGTGCTCCCCCGACATACCATCACTGCATTGACAGATACATCGCTCTCTGTGCTTTATAGCCAACCGAGGAAACGAGGTAAACAAAGCCTGCGAAAGAAGAAGCCATGTTTCTCTTTTATGGTCTGCAATTTTTCACGGGCTTCGGGGGAAGCGCCGCATCTGAATTATCGGCGAGGCCTGTCGCGACGCCTGGCGAGACAGGAGTTTTATCCGTAAAATTTTTTTTAAACAAACTTCTGCTATATATAGCTCCCATTGTTCTCCACTCTGTGGATGTTTTTGGTGCATCTTCAGCCGTGTCCCTCTCCCTCTGCACAGTCCTCGAGGCCTGTGTCTGACATCACGGTCGATGACAGACTGGACTCTGTGTTTATTTTTCTGTCCTCCGCATATAATGACCATGGCACCAAGGCTATATGAGAAGATATGGAAAGAAGAGCACTGACAGAAATAATAATAAAAAAAAGAAAACATTGCAGGCCTTTCTCAGCAGTGATCATAGTTAAGGGCAAACCTCTCGCAATGAAGCAAGGTTGCACATAAAGACTTGCTGGACTGGCTGTCTTTGTCTGTTGTACTCTTGTCTTGTTCTCCAGACAGAACAACAGTGAACAAGAGATGTGAGAAGGATGACAACATGGCTACAGACTGCTAATTCTCACTAGACCAGGGAAACAGTCTCAGACATAAACGGACATGGGGACCATGCTCATCATGGGGACCATGCTCATCATTACCTGCTGTACTGTATATTGTATGTACAGGAAACATTTTAGTACTTAATGTCTCTGTAAGGTTGTGTTTTTGTTATTTGTACTTTGTTGTATAGTTTTTTGTCTTGCACTCTTGACTGCAGCTTAATTTTCCCATTTGGGAAATTAAAGTGACTGAACTGAACTAAACGTCAGTATGGAGCTGTAGCCCCCGTTCATTCCTATGAGAGTTGCTCAGTGGCGTATGAAGCCACCATGGAGCCAGAAATGACCCGGATGATCAGCGCTGCTTCCTCAAAGTGCGGCCCATAGAGCAGGCACACTAGAGATCCTTCGCCGGCCGAGCCGGCTACTTATTGTTTAGCGCTCTGCTAACTTGAATGGGGATTAAATGATTTAATCTTGCCGCTCTTCTAGACTTTCCAAATGTTAGCGGAACGAACGGATCAAATCTGATAGACCCTTGGTCAGGTGCCTTTGGCGTTTGTTACTTGACGCAAAAAGTCTCCTTTAGCATCTTAGTCAGATGCAGTCGGGACTCTTGGAGTCACTTTTCACCGCTCTGGGTCAGGGCCGATTTAGCGTCATTTAAAAAATGTACGACTTTTTGACGCTCTGTGTCGGGACGTTTGTTTAACTGACATGCGGCAGAAAAACGGGACAGTTAGGTTTAGGAAAAGATGTTGGGTGGGGTTACAAAGTGTACGTTTCAGCAAAGATCCTCTATACTAAACGGTATGAAAAGGTACACACTTCCTGTCTCCTAAAGGGGCGTGGCCTCTTTGAACGTGTAGTGAACGTCATGTGGATAGATGAAAAGTTATATTTAAATAATTTGTTAATATGTTCTTTTGCTAACGTTAGATATTTACACAGCTAAAAGACATATTTAGCATCACGGAGATTAGTTTTGTTAGAATGTTCACGAATGTTAGCTGACGTTAGCTTCTCTGTGTTGCAAGATCTCGCGAGAATTTGGTTCCGAGACAGAAACAGGTCTCAAACTAAATTAATTTTCTCCTGATGTGTCCATTTTATTGTCAGAATGTTCTGGAGATATGTGGCTTGTGAAAATGGATCCAAAATATACTTTGGTGACTACGGGGCGAAAGAATCGCTCATAATCTGTGTTCACGTTCACTTCATATATTGCAATCAATACTCTCAGGACCTGCAGCTAGTCTCCTAAAGAGGCGTGGCCGTGGTGGAGCCCACGGCAGACAGATACAGGAAGTTACTCTGGGGGCGTCTCGGTTCCAAACCGTCTCTGGTTTCAGTGACACGCGGGACAAGAACGGGACACGAACCCCTGTGAAAGTCCTGTGCAGTCTTTCATACTACTCTCTACCGTTGTCTCTCTTAATACTACGTCATCTTACAGCGCCGTGTAGCTGCTGCTCTGCTCAGTGCGTTCCATACAGACGCTAAAGGTGATTTTTGTGTCTGTATCTGACGCTGAGAGACACTGACCAAGCGTCAGTATTTGACGAGTTGGGAGTGATAAGGGGTTGCGTGAAAACCTCCTAAGGATAAGTAATCAATGAACTTTGCAGCACTTCCATTCATTTACAGTAGGCCTGGCAAACTGGATTCCTTTTAAGGATTCGGGTTATTCTGAGTCACTCACTAAACTGATCTGGGTTGTGGAGTCACTTGAGTCAGTATTGTATGCTACAGCCGAGGTCGAGCTTTTGATTTGAATAAATGCCATGTTTTCATTTAGAATCTTAAAATTTTATTTGGAAAATGTTATATCCATAAATGTAAATGGTCGGAAAGAAAACCGAATATTCATTTAAAAATGACGTGAAATTATATTTTGAAACTTTAAAAGGACAGAGCAGAGACTTCACTCGCTCGTCTGAATCAGATCCACTCATGACAACGTAGCCGTCTGATTTGGCTGATTCATGATTGTGATCGGCTGTTCCATGATTCTCAATAACTCGTGAGTTGTCGACAACTCATGAGTTGTCGACAACTCATGAGTTGTCTGCGAGGTGAGCTGAGCCGAGGCGAGCTTTCAATGTTTCGGACTATCTGCTATACTACATGCTGTACTACATTTATACACCAAACCTACAGTAGGCCTAGCTAGGCTACGTGCCAAACATTGTATGTTATTTCAGAAGTGAAAGAATGGCTTTTGTTGTTGATTTGCTTTACCCTGAGCTCGAGGAGAGAGTCAGATCCACTCATAGCCAGCTAATTCGCACGACTGACTCACGCGAGAACTCATGAATCAGCGACAACTCACAAGTCATCGAAGACTCGTGAGTTCTCGAGTGAATCCCATGGTCTGCGAGCTTCCGGCTTTGAGGCTGCGGGTCGGGAAGTTCCTATACCCTGTCTCGGACTGTCTCAGACTGTCTCTGCTCTCTCAGTCGCTTGAGTTGACTTGTAGAGTTGTTGTTGCCTACGAAATTGTAAATTATACAGCTTTTGTCAGCTAAGATGGCTAGGACTAGTAGTAGCTAATGTTGCAAGAGGTTTGTGTGCGGCGCTGTTATCATTTTAGATTGAATTGTAGTAGGACTCAACTGAACCGGGTTATGATAATGATACTAAAATGATACTAAAAACTTACGATTCATGAGTCAATTTAAAGACTTGGGTTAAAGATCCGAGTGAATCACGACTCAAACAGGTTTAATTTACAGTGGAAGTGAGAAATCATAGCTGTCCGGCCTGCTTAGACATGTTTCCAGAACATATTCAACAGGCTTAATGACTCCCATGTGGCTTTGCATATTATGTAGCTTTAATGTACAAGTGGAGATTAGATAGTAGTTGCTAGGGAGGGGGTCCCTGAGGAATGTCAGCTCATCCCAAGCGGTGCCGTACTCAGGAAAGCTCAAGGGACCTTGTGACGTGAAGTTCTTCATTTGGCCCTGTTCACAACCTTTGCCGGGGCCTTTACTTTAGAGATTAAATCAAGTCTGATTGTTTAGCTGTTGTCTGAGTTAAGTTGCTATGTTACGTACCATTTTGTATCTCCTTATATACCATTTTATTTTGATTTTGAAATGTAACACTGGGTGTGTAACCTATAGTCTAAAATTGAAATCTACGATAACATGATTAATGATATGAATGATAAATGATAAAATGAACGACAACGCATTGATTGTATTAAATGCGCGTCGTGATGGATTGAAGGAAGCAACATCTTAAAGTTATGCGAACAGCAGCTGTCAGAAGAAATAATAGTTTGGTAATCCAAGGACAGATTTTCAGGCTGTTGCTATCACATCTTGCTGTTGCACAGATTTACGTTTAATTGCACCGCTTTAAACAAGAATGGCCTCCGAGTGAGGAAGCATTTATAGTCCCTGTCTCTCTGAGGTTACTTGTGTGTCTTGTGATTTTCTTTTCCGTTTTCTCCGAGCATATGGTAATTAGCTGCACTAAAGCAATTACGCAAACAAAAAAGCTGAGGAGCGGAGCATATGGGGAAGGCTCTGTTTTCCAACAGATGCAGAAAAAGAAAGTAAGAAAAAGGAAAAGCAAGCTGAGAGATGCAATTTCTTGTCATCCATCTCAGGGACTGCCATTTCAACTCCGCTCCCCCTCCCGCTCTCTCTCTCTCTCTCTCTCTCTCTCTCTCTCTCTCTCTCTCTCGCTCTCTCTCTCTCTGTCTCTGTCACTTTTCAGCAGCTATTGTTCTCAGTGGGGTGATTTTTCTTTTTCCTCTTCAGACACGATAACAGAGTGCACAGTCATATCCCCAGCACAGCTTCAGCAAAACAGAGTTACAGTGAAAAATGAGTGGCAATTTCCATCTTGAGACCCCCCCCCCACACACACACCCACACCCACACACACATGCACACACACACACACAGACACACACACACACACACACACACACACACACAGCCCGCTTGCTGAGACTAAGATGGAGGTCAAATGGTTGATAACTATGCTGCCTCAATACAGTTGGATGTTTCCTTTCTGTTTTTAACTTGTCAAATACCCTAACTGTTTTCCCTCAGGCATCCCAGGAATATGAAAGCACCTCAGAGATCCGTTGCTTCTTGACATCAGGCTTTGAAGTCTGCAGATCAGCGGTGAAACAAATCACCGTTGTTTCAATAAGGTCCACATCTGTCTTCATCACGACGCGTGTGTTATAAATCCCCGTGTTTTGCTCGTAAACGCAACAGCTACCCCGGACACACATTATGGTCATGTGTTACACAATCTATCTCTGCACGATCTGGTTTCCTTTTTCATCAAAGCAACAAAATAGGGGGAATTGAGAGGCCATTGGGAGATTTGCCTGCAAATGACCAGAGACAGGCAATTCAGAAATCCCCTCCAGACAGTGATTGGATAGATATGACACATCTATTTATGAGATGTCTGTAATTATTTTGGGCTCCTTATTCTCTGTGGATCTCTGGAGCATTTGGAAATGGTATCCTGTCCCACGGTCGGCAGTGTAATGACGGCTAATGGAGGCAGCGGCCGAGCCTGTTTATCGGATGTCATTTCCTGCTACTGCTCTTCTCCGCCATTTTTTGTATTACTATTTCACATTCCGAGGATTACATGAGAGATGAGGTGCTTTTCTCCCTGTCGCTGCATGCCCACTTCCTTTTCTTAATTCTCCATCTCTACCTCTTACTCTCTCACTTTGTCAACAGCAGTGGAGATATCAAAGGATTGGCATGATGATATTGCTTCCTTTCTCACTCGCTCCTCCTCCTTAATCATTTCCACACACACACACACACACACACACACGCACATAGAGGCCTCTAAGAAACATTGCATCTAAAAGCTGTCAGTGCAACTCCACTTAGGCAGATCAATGGTGTTCTGATGAAGCAATCATGTATTATGAATTGCAAAGGCTGTAATCCTTTAGGAAGAGTTAGATCATGGCATTTATTTACGTAGGCCATTAGAACAGGCACGTGATACCATGTGTGTGAGCTTTGAGTGACCATTTACTTTTGAGCTTAAACCCAGAAAAACAATGTGGAGCCTTTTTATTTGCGCTGCAAAGTGAAGCCTTTAGTCAGCAAACATGGCTTTTGCTAAATCCCTTGTTGGGATTGTGGGGAAGAATTGTGCAAACAAGCTGTGCACAATGCTGTCATCAACAGACTGCTTTACACTGAAGTGACTCAGAGCATCTGGCCATATGCAAGCTGACCTTTGAACTCCATTATCACTTAATAACGCCACTTGTCAGGCCATACATTGTTTGAGCATTAGTTGTTTTTTAAACTCTAGTGTGAGCATCAGCCGTGTGAACATTACGTAATGACATCCATACACAAAGGACAAAAAGAAGAAGTGATGACATTTGCCAACTACTAGAGTGATGTGGGCAGACTGTCTTTTAGCCTCATCTACTTCATTTGTTATTTCC
The DNA here is from genome assembly GCF_031162955.1 of Sander vitreus. Taxonomy (NCBI): domain Eukaryota; kingdom Metazoa; phylum Chordata; class Actinopteri; order Perciformes; family Percidae; genus Sander; species Sander vitreus. Next base: position 1,366,967 of record NC_135865.1, on the reverse strand, counting down.
CCTTAGCTGTGTCAACTGCCAGTCTCCCCACTCTCACACTGACGGACTGCTAGTGTTTCAGTGTAGATGCCATGTTACAGTTTTTTCCAACTGCTTACACACGTTTTCAAAAGCAAAGCAAAAGCACAGTGTTGTATACAGTAGCATGAAACAAGAAAACAAAACTACAAACATATGTAAACCAAAGGTATCATTTTTAGAATAAAGAATGTGTGTGTGTGTGTGTGTGTGTGTGTGTGTGTGTGTGTGTGTGTGTGTGTGTGCTTGTGTGTCATGGGGGGGGGGGGATTGTATGCACAAATAAAGTCTGATTGATTTGTAATGCTGAAATAGCCATTAGATAGTTGCATGCACTATGGACGCCACTGTAAAGCTACTCAAGATGGGCTTTTCTCATGGTCAATCTGTGGTTGATCCTCCTCCATCTTCCTCTTCCTCCTCCTCCTCCTCCTCCTCGTTGTTGTCCCCTGTCTGTCCCTCCTCCTCCTCTTGCTCTCTGTCTATTGTTGGCATCCATTGTTCAAAACTGACCTTTGACCTCTGTATAGGCCTATACTAAAGCAGTGATTGGTTAGTGTTCAGTTATGACATAATGTGTTTGCAAATGTGAGGAGTGTGTGTGTGTGTGTGTGTGTGTGTGTGTGTGTGTGTGTGTGTGTGTGTGTGTGTGTGTGTGTGTGTGTGTGACCTGGTAAATAAGTGTAGCATTTTGATTGGTTGTGTTTAGAAAAGGAAAGCAAGTCACTTCCTGTTAGATTTCCGTGTCTTAGGTAGAGAACTGTGTGTAGTGTTTTGAAAAAAAGAGTTTCATGCAATTGAAAACTGAGTGAAAGGCTGAGAAATAGCTTCTGGTTTTGGAGATTTGCTGTGCAGTTTTGCACTTTGAGTGAGAGGTTTCACAAATCGTGTGACATGAAAAGATTTTGTGTGTAAGCAGGAGAAAAAAACTGTAAGCACCATTCTCACTTTTCTCCAACAGCTTGCTCATAGCTAAGGAGAGGGATGGGGTGATACATTAAAAGACAGGTAGAGAGAGAGAGAGAGAGAGAGAGAGAGAGAGAGAGAGAGAGAGAGAGAGAGAGAATCTGGCATTCAAGATGCAATGCCAACAATTCCTGTGTGATCAATAGGTTTTGGACAGATTAGCAGGGTAGCAGTCTTTTGCTGGCTAACTGGGTGGGCTTTGTGTGTGATGTTTAGGCTGGTAGCATGGGGGAAGGGGCGTCAGGGAATGGGAAATCAATGGGAGACAAGTGCACATGGACAGGATATAAGTGCTGAGGAAATTCCTTTGCACACACCACCTCTGGGAACGCCAGTTGATGAAATCCTAATCCGGTGGCGATGTTCCTAAGGGAGAGTCACATCAAGGGCCAGACGTGTAGGTTATTGACATGCTTTTATTTCAAAAAAGTATCTGCTCACGTACAGTTTATTAAGCCCTAAAAAAGTCAAGAAAAAAGTTCCTCAGCCATCAGAGGATTTACCAAAATCATTTAAATCAATGATTACATTTTTTAAAAGCAGGCTACCACACAGCTGGCTCACAGCAAGCTGTTTCACAGCCTCAGTATGAAAACTCTCTGCTTCTTTGAGAATTTCTGAGTCTCAAAGTCGGCCAGTCTGCCAAATTCTGCTTTGAGTGTCACGTAATTTTTGAAAAACAGTTTTACAACTAGGCGGGCCAAAATTAATTTTGAACCTAAATTGATATTCGGGCGGATCAAAATATTCGAAGGCTGGATTTGGCCCGCGGGCCTTGAGTTTGAAAATGTAAGGGAATGTAGGCGAATGGTGTGGATGGATGTGAGATGAGGAGTGTGATTTGATTTGGATAAGAATCAATAATAACTGTCCTAATTTAAAGCAAACACACTTGTTTTTTTTCTTCTTGTCTTTGTTGCCAGTGTCTCTGCCTACTCCTGAGTCAAGTCACCTCCTCAAAATCAATTGCTCTTTCTCAAATCCTAAAACGTTTTTCCTCTGATTTGTTTCACAGCAGCATGTACCGCTGCTTACCGTCCATGCTGATCCCCCGAGGCCCTGGGACTAATCTGCCTGGGCATAGGTTAAGGGGTCAGCCACTGGGTCCTGATCCTCAGGAACCTCCTGGCTGGGATTGCTTCATTCTCCCCCTCCATTTTACAACACTTAGCTCCATAGTGCCTCTTATTACTCTATCCCCCGCCACCTTCCTTACCAAACCCCCTGGTATCTCGGTTAAAAAAAAGTGAAAGCCTGGAGGGGGCTTGAGGACTTTCTGGGGGCCTCAGCTCTGCTCTGTAGGCCAGGAATAGAGACATTCCCTGGGCTTGGGAGGCTGACCCAAAGCCTGGGGCTCAGGACCTGTGTGAACCTGGTTTAATTATATTAGCTACAGCATTTAGACCCCTTGGCCTTGGCTTTCAAAAGCACTTTAAGTGAGGACGGTTTTCATCACTGCCTGATTTGAAAAAGCCCCCCCCCCGGTGTGTGGGTGCGCCGCACTAAGCTCCGTCATCATAACTATTTGTCGGACAAGGTCACGTCACATTAACTAGTGATGTGCATAGGCCAGTCCCCTTGTTTCATCTTTCCATCACAGCTTCTTTTGTAGTCAGCCGCTGCTGAGTGACAGTCCTGGTCTGCCCATATTTCATTCAGACAGGCTGGGTGGTCAGGATCACACACATCTGAGAATGCAAGTAAACACACATCTACACACACACACACACACAGGGAAATTTGGAAAACACATATATATACACACACACACACACACACACACACACACACAAACACACCCTGCATATAACACAAGTATTTGTTCATACATTTGTCTCTGCAATGGAGCAGGTTGGGGAGCCGGCTGTTGGCTCCAATCCCAGTTGGACATGGTTAAAAAAAAATGTAAATGAATAATTAACAGTCACTTGAAAGCATGAACATGTAGTGCCTACCCATGTAATGCTTCTCCACATAGTGCATTATCATATCCCAAAGGACTACAGAGTTGAAATTAGCATTGTGTTCTACCTAATTGCTCAGCTCTGGCATATTAACGTGCCCTTATTCAACCTTGTGTTTGTGAAATGCTATTCATGCTGTTTGTTTCATGTTTAAATCAATGTATTTACACATGAAAAGATTAACCACCTCTGTTAATTACACTAAATGTTACATTGTGTTAGCTGGCTCCGTGCAGCACAGGCCTATTTAACAAGGCTCAAAGCAACAGCTACTCCTCTGCCTGCAGGGAACTGTAAGCAGCTGTAATCAACGCTAGCATTTGTGCTAATGCTAATTGCTAGAGTAATTTACGGAGATATACCGGGTGCTGATAGCAGTTCTCGTAAAGCAATTGTACTCATTTCGTTCTTCGTGAAACTGAAACTCCCTTGCACAGCACAGTAGCATTAATAAATACTAAGCTTTTAGCCTGGCTACTGGGAATGAAGGCACTTCTTTGTTTTTATGGCTCCAATGACATTAAGACATTAAAAAGTTGTCTTCCCTAAATGTTGTTTCCAAGTCTTTGAGACAGCTATTCTATTAATCAAGGATACTTGGAAATAAAGTGGGCAGAAGTCGTTTCTTTTCCATCTTTGTGTTGAGTGGAGGTGAAGTTTAGCCTTTCCTCTCCCTGAAGGATGTGTTAGTAGGCAATGTACCCATAAGTACACATATATTACCTCTATTTTCTCTATTGTTGTTGGATTTCCAGCCTCTATTACTTACCACTGGAGTTCTCATGGAGTCTGCCATTTGGACATGTACAGTATATTCAGTATATATCTTCAGTATATACAGTATATAATCTACTTTCAGTACATGTACTAATACTGTTTTGTGAAAACAGCGTTCATTTTGGCACCTCATTTGGACTCTGTAATCTCTTGGTGAAAACATCACGTCACATTTTCATGACTTGATTTTTGTGATATTTTGTGTCGTTTTCAAGAATGACATTTTAGACAGTTTTAGCATCCTGTTAGCCTAGAAATCTAGATGCACCCTAGTAATTTGCAGCCAGGGTCAGTCTAGCGACTCTCCGTTGGCTTGCGAGCTGGAAAAACCAAATTCTGGTCAGGCCAATCACGTCGTGTATAGAGTCGGTGGGCGGACTTAACATAAGGGACAAGAGTTGTGACGGTTCCGTGTGAATTCCCTGCTACCTGAAAACAAAGAAGATGGCTGCTGCTGCTGGCGAACAGCGGTCTTTGGAATCGGCTTTGGCCCCAACGCTGGAAGACTTGGAGTTAAGCACTGAAGTCATTCTTAAAAAAGGAAGATGTGTTCAGAGTTTTGCCGACCGGATACGGCAAAAGTTTAATATATCAACTAGCTCCGCTACCTTCTTCGTTGCTCTGGTTGGTTGTAGTGCTATCCTATTGAGTGCAGAGGGAATTTGAAAGACAATTATTCATCTCGCCCCTCGGATTGAGCCCTGCCAATGGTGAGTTCCCAGACCCAACATCTGGATGTGCAGTTACCATGGGGACAGGCAGGGCTGTAGTCAAGACCGAGTTGGGAGTAAGAATGTGTTGGCTAAGCAGTTAGGATTTTAGTTTGACATCATTTGATTTGATAATAGCAAGATAAAAATACAACAAATTTTTTTTCTCATTAACTATCTACAGTAAATATATAGTTTGACAGTTGTTATTAAATGATGAATGTTGTTTCAAGTTAATGTATGTAATGTAATGTATATCCTGTAGCAAGACAGCTGGGGGGTGATTAGATGAGAGTGATCCTGTACATCTTATTAGGAATCGAGCAACACATATTTCTGTTTCAGCACTGCACTTCAACTTTGAACCCTTCCCTGTGGAGAGTACTGGAGCTGACGTTTACTCAGGAGAGACGAGTAATACCTACACATACTCCATGTGCAGCCAGCCAGTATTAAATAATGACATGAAGATACTGGTGAGGTGGTGTTTATTGATCTGCACCGCTGCCACCTGCTTCCCACTAAAGACATAGTTCATATTAATGCACCCAGAGCCACTCTTAATCTGTGATTATTCATACCACATGTAGTCATCAAGAAGAATTTACCAGGAGGACTGGTTTTAGTTTTTTTAAATGAATAAATGCATCTTTCATCATCTTCATTTTCTTGCTGCAGGTGAGTCTATATCCATGACCTTTCACTTCCCGGATTGCTCCGTTGCCACCGAAAATTCTGTTGGATGTCCCTCGTTTTCAGCCAGATGTCCGTCACCTTCCTTTTCCTTTGTGTTGGCGTTCTAAACTCCGGTGGTGATGGAGACAGGACCCCAGACCGGACTCCAGCCCTGGTTACAGGTGTTAATTGATTATAGCACAGTTAGTGGAAAAATACATTGTTAACCTGTCTACACCAGACTGTAGTGAATCTCACACAGTCCTTTGGCACTGCAAAAATATAACATAGGCTCACACACTTCAGCAAATGCAATTTCCATTCAAAATTGAATGAATTTGAACATGGCCGCTCACTTTCTATTGTTTTTTTTTTTTTTTTTCCACAGTTTGATTTTCACTGTCTGGGTTTAGCTCAAGAGAAGCAGCTAAAATATCAGATAACATTGATTGATTGAACATCTAGGGGAAGATTTAGATGATTAAGAGTTTGCATTAATCATGCACTTGTGCCTACCAAGTCAAAACATAAAACAAAGCCCACTGAAAGTAATGTCAACTTAAAGTAATACATTACATCAACAGGTTACTTTTTATTTGGTTTGGTCTTGATAGATTACTAATACACGTGTTAACTGACAAAAGCAAATACAATCTTGCATCCCATTTCCCACTGACCTGTTCAGGCCAGACCAGGTCCACACACACACACACACACACACACACACACACACACACACACACACACACACACACACACACACACACACACACACACAGGTCTAAAAAGGATTGAGGGAAGGCATCAGTGGCTGTGAGGCAAATACAAGCTGCACAGGTTAAACAGACCTGTAGAAGACCAGACATCAAAGCACCTCAAAAACACCTCTGGCCAAAGTAAATCGAATCCAAGATCAAATGTAGATACAACCTGCAGACCAAATGATGTGTAGAACCCTCTCGCATTGCCAGACCTTCCTCCACAGCGCTGCGGAGGAGGGTCTGGCTAGTCCACACAGCATTCCTGGGTGGGAGAAAAACGTGCTCTGGTTTATTGGGATTTCTTTAAACCTGCAAAATAGCCTCAGGAAGGAACTTGTTTTGGTGGAACGTGTACGTTCAAAAGTAGTTTTAGTCGTGTGAGAGAAAACTCAGATTGGACAGATAGTCTAGCTAGCTGTCTGGATTTACCCTGCAGAGATCTGAGGAGCAGTTAACCATAGTCCTCACAAATCCACCAGAGGTTAGAATTACAACACAAAGAAAGAGGAAGGGGACGGACATCCGGCCAAAAATGAGGGACATCCTGCGTAATTTCCAGGCGGCACAGGAGCAATCCTGGAAATGAAACTTCGCCAATATAGACTAGTAGAACCCCAGCTGACTAACTCCTGCACATCAGTATCTAATTTGGCACACGTCATGCCTTGTTTATGTGAATCAATTCCCCCTTACAGTATACGTTGGCTTGCATTTCACTTGTCATTCCCCTCTACTGTACTGTCAGTCATGTTGGAAGAGTTCCAGCACAAATGAGCCAGAAGGGGTGAATGGACTGTAGAGTGGCATGCATCGAGGCCGAGAGCTGTGTTATCTTGTGTGTGAGAGAGAGAGAGAGAGAGAGAGAATTACCAAGTACAGACAGCTTTGAGAGGATGAAGTGTGTTATTTTTTTCCTGTTTCAGTTCTTCTTCAGCAGGATAAATGTTCTTTTTGGAGCAATCAGAGAGCTCATGATTTATTCACTGCGTCCTGAGGCCCATCTGACTCCTGTAGTAAACACAAATGGAGAAAGGGAAACACACACTTCAGTACACTGTCTCACAATAGCTGTGTTGGAAACCATTCACTCACTCACTATTCCCTATATAGTGTTTATTAAATAGTGAACTATATAGGGAACGACCAAACCAGATTTCAGACACTCACTAAAAACATTGTTGTGACAGAAGATGCTCCGGTTGTTTGTGTGACGGAGGCTGGCCCAGCATCACATAAACAAACCCAAACTAAAATACTTCTAATACATCCCTGAAACAAACAGAGCACTCGAGAGAATAGTAAAAGGTTGTATGCATATATATATACATATATATATATACTAGGGCTGTCAAAATAACGCGTTAATTTTGATTAATTAATCTGAGAACAAATAACGCGTTAAAAAAAATAACGCAGATTAATCCATTCCATATTGACGTCGTGGTGCATTTGAAGTTATTGTAAATGTCCTTTTCCCATCTGATGGTTCAACAGCAATTTACTAGTGAAATAAGTTATTGTTATTGTTAACATTATTATTAAATCATTTAATTTTGACCATATGGCCTTAGCAATAAACAAGCCGTTCTTTAATGTCACCAACTGTTGTTTAGTACCCTTTTTTTTTCTTTTCTTTTTTTACTTTCTTAAAAAGTAAAAAGTATCATTATATAACATATATATATATATATATATATGTTATATAATATATATATATATATATGTTGAATGTTACATTTCCACTGTTTAGAGATGAAAGTCCGTTCCATTTTTCCTTTTCAGTTTCCGCCAGTGCCTCTGCTTCTTCTTCTCCTCCGGGAAAACACGCGTTGCATTGTGGGTATACGGGAATAAAATGTAGGGTACATCGTATGTACACTCAAATAATCTGTGCATTGTGGGTATTTTATAGTGGACTATATAGTGAATGAAACTTACTGCGGAGAATTTGAACACCACTACAAAATTGTGACACTATATCCGTAATAGGGATGATGTCTCCCTCTCGCTACACTTACTCTAAACCTACATCTCAAGTATGTTCAAAAACAGTTGAAGCAATACTGGAGACGGATGAAAGTACAACATAGAGACATAAGACCTAGAAACCAAGCGCGACCGTGGTGATTGCAGATGTGCAGGATGTGTCAGTGTGTGTTTGCATGGCTTTGCACAGTATCTCGTTATCATGTTACGGCTCTGGCAAGCCTGACAGATGTGTATATGTATATATGTATGCATGTGTATATGGGTATGCATGTGTATACTGTATGTGCCTTTAAGTAGGTATATATGCATGTAAGTGTACATGTATAAATAAGTGAAGAATTAAATTGTTTGTGTATAACTAAAGTAGAAAAGTAGAAAAAGGATGGAAGGAAATCCTTATTTGAATCATTTACTATAATCTTAAAAGATGTGTTTGCTGAGGGTTTTGTTTTTTCTTGGTTTTCTAGCTTGCACGGAAATGTACATGTTCTTATTCGTCTTTTATTTTGAACATGTTCAAAATGAACTTAATCAAACGAATAATCAAACAAAGGAGCGTGCTGCTGAGGGTGCCATCCAGGAGCACCGGGAATGGAGAAAAAAAAGAAATGAAATTAAAACTATTAGTCCAACCTTATGTCTCCTCTCACAACCTTTCTCAGCATCGAAAGCAGAGAAGCTGTCATTGATTCAAAATGCACGATGTCACTCTCACTTTTTTCTCTTCCTATCAACTCCGTCTCTCTCCCCTTCGTCTCTGATATCTGGTGATGGATACAAGTATAAATAGATGTAACGGCTGTGGGCGAGAAACGAAAGGCGGTGAGAGAAAGGGGACAGAAGTGTGCGTCGCTGCGAGTGTCTATTTTTATTTCCAGTGGTAGCTTATAGGGTCAGGAGCTCTGGCTTTGTATTAATGTGATCTATCGCAGTTTCTTCACCTGTATTATATCTTCTCTGTGTTATTCTTCATCTTAACCACAAGTTATAGTTATAAGGTACCAAATTGCAACCTGTCAGGGGCGGGTCTAGAGGGGGTGCCCTGAAATAAGATTGCAGGGGGGCCGTCATTTTAATATGAATATATAAAAACATTTCAATCCAACATATTAATAGCAAAGATAAATTGTGAAATGAAAACACTTAACTTACACATTGAAGATGAGCTTACTATAGGTAAGGTAGCCACTGTGGTAAGCTAAAGGATTCACTGTGCCTTCCACATGTATGTTTAAACATAAACATGATGTATTCATTTCCGTTCATTTTCATCCATCCGGCACAGTTTGATATGCAAGTTTTTAAAGAGTATGTATTAAAAGGATAAACCTCTTAGGATGAATCACCTAATTTTAGAAGGAGCATTTTTAATACAATAAATGGGTAGGGGGTCCTAAGGGGTCCTTCGCCTAAAAAATAAATGTTGAAGGGCCCTGCTTTATACTGTGTGTGAATTCCCGCTACAGTATAACATCTGCACATATATGTTGTTCTGCTGCAGGTTGTACATCATGCAGCAGCATCTGTGGCCACCCTGCAGCAAACATTTTAATCCCTGCCAACAAAGCATGAAGGACTTCTCCTTGTTCCCCATTTTATTCTTTCGTCCTCCCTCCTGGCTATGGTCGCTCTCCCCCTCTCTCCTCCTATATATCTCTCACTCCCTCTATTTTCACCATCTCTCTCTCTCTCTCTCTCTCTCTCTCTCTCTCTCCCTGCCTGTGTTGCGCACGCTCCCTCCTTCATACATTCTTTACTCTTTTATTCTCCCTCTCCTTCACATAGATTACTGTGTGGCAGCGCGGGGGTCTGGAGCATTGCCTACTCCAGCCATCTTAGGTGAATCAGTTGCCATGGCAATCAAACCCAAATAACCAACAATGGCATGTTAATTATGGTTATTACTGTATGAAGACTGTTCCAAGAAAATGAGTGATGGTACTTTTCTTTGGAGGGATTAAAGAAAGAGAATGTCAGGAGGTGAAGCAGTTTGGACAACATAATTCATAACAGAGCGTTGATTGCAGAAGTATTGGGCCTTGCAAAGTCCCTCTGCTATTTTGGTGCAAATGGAGAGTCCACAAAGAAGCTTGCTGCCCTTGGCTCTGAGGGGGTGACAGGAAAATATGGCATTAGCTATGCGGAAAAATTAGCCACAAACCCCATTAAACCCCATTGTAACAGTCCCTGTACTTGTGTGATGTCATCTAAGTGAATAAACCTTTGGCTTAAACCTTAGAATAAACATGGTAATAGAAAAGAAAGACAAAAGCAAGCACTGCAATAGTGAAGAAACAAATGAAATCAACAATAAAAATCTGAAAGAGTATTATAAGAAAATATATACAGTTTGTTTTTTTTAAATGGAAGAGCTGTACTTGAAAACTGTTGCTCATAGGGAAATATCACACAACTCTGCCATTTCTGTAAAGTACTATGGAACGATTTAGCCTTTTTTAGCTAAGTGTTGGTTTTCCTGACGGAAAACTTGATTTCCCAGTCTACAAACTTCCTCAACCTCATTTCCAGCTGCAGCAGGCAGACGTTTACAGCTCTGAAGAACACCCACTGTAAATTGCCCAGCACCAAATCACTGACAGACAAAGTGAGCACCTAGCTGATGAACTTACTGTAGTGGAAAATAAGGGTGTCATGATTCTCCAAATCCAGGATTTGATTTGACTTTCAATTTTAAGATCACAAATCGCTTCAATTTTCGATTATAATTTTTAAACTGTTAAACAACAAAAAGAAGAGCCACTGGACGGTAAAAGGGTTCTTTACAACAGCAGTTTGAGTTTCCTAAAGTTTACGAGGTATACATGACTGCACCACAAGTTTACAAGGTGTACCTGAATGCACCATGAAGCCCCGTCGGAGCACACATGTTTTACCTTTGTTGTTTGTCTCCATAACTCACTCACGGGGAAGGCAAAATGTTGCCACACAGATGGAGGATGGATTTCTGAGGAGCTATGAGCGAGGACGGAGTAGGGATCTCTGAGGAGGGGCCTCTGAGCAAGGATGGAGTAGGGATCTCTGAGGAGGGTCCTCTGAGCGAAGATGGAGTAGGGATCTCTGAGGAGGGTCCTCTGAGCGAAGATGGAGTAGGGATCTCTGAGGAGGGTCCTCTAAGGAGCTATGAGCGAGGATGGCGGAGGGATGTCTGAAGAGCTATGAGTGAGGATACAGAGAGCAGCCTTCCTGGAAGCTGTGCAGCTGAAAGCCTTTGCTAACTTTGCCCATACAGCTGATGAATTCACGTGACGCTTCAGAGGAAAGGACGTCTCATCCCTCTGAAAACATATTTCCTTGTTTCCTCTTTCTTCACATGATTCCTTCACGTCTCTCCCGTGCTTCATCAGTGGGACAGACTAAGGCGCAAGGACGGGCGACAAGTGGAGGAGTCGAGGAGGCAATTTAGGAATTTGGGATGCACCCTGTGTCTTCTATCTGTGTTGTTGTTTTTAAAAAAAAAAATAATGGGAGAATCACAGATCCTGGTTCTGATTTCCATCATCGAAATTTAAAGCTCATTTCGATCGATTTTCAATTAGAATCAAAATCGTGACTCCTGTAGCAGAACATCATCTAATATTAAAGACAACTTGCTCAGGAGTTTGCTGGATGCTGGATGTGTCAACAGATACACCTTTGCAAACACATTAGCCCAACTTCATAAGGTGATAATATATCAGATGTTGCATTTGCAGCTTGTTGCCTGCCTCCAAGTGGTCAAAAAGAAAAAATGAATGTATACAAATACTATAAAAATGTGGATTTTAACCTTTTTCTTTAATTCTGGAAAATGGATACTATTAGATTAGACATGTATCGCTACTTTTAACATTCACCAAACATCGGAATAAGGTCATACTTTGCCATATATCTTTCCGCCTTGTCCTCGTGACTCCATCTTGTTGTTTGAAAGACTGTTGTTTGATATGGTACAAATGTTACGTTAAGAAAGTCTCATTCTTTTTCTGTCTTCAATAATAAAGAAAATTATCAACAGGTAAACAGAACAATTACAAATATATCTATCTATTCATTCTAGAGGATGATATTTTTTTTCTTCCTCCCAGCTACTAATGGACCTTACAGGGCTGCTAATGTACTATGGCTGCTTCCTGTGTGCTGTTCGATAGTCGTCTCCGTGGGGCCGGCAGACGTCAGCACCCATCCTCAACTCATATTGCGGCTCTTAAGTCTTTTCAAAAGGCTTTTATAACATCCATGTTTATGACAGCGGATGTCCTACTCTGACAGTGTACGAGAAGGCGGAGAGATGGGGGATGAGAGAAATAACAGGCGTTGGATCAACGAGATGAAGCTTTGCCGTTTCCAAACCGTCTGTTCCTCTTGCATCCAGCCATTACCAGCGTTAGCATCCACTTGTCAGCTTTCTGGCTAATTAGATCCAATGGTGTCTCTGTGTGTGTGTGTGTGTGTGTGTGTGTGTGTGTGTGTGTGTGTGTGTGTGTGTGCGTCTGCATGTGTTCATGCTGTTGCCATGGCAATTGTCTTCCTCTATTACCCCACTAACAGAACACTAGCAACTTGCCACCTTTTTCATACACCCACGCTAGGTTGGCTAATCTGGTGCTAGTTTTTTGCTCAACAGGATGTACAACTTTCCAGGTGCACTGTTAAAACTGGTCCAACAAACTGATACACGTGCGCTGGAAACACATTTTAAGTGGTTTCACAGTGACTACGTTTACATGCACATAATATTCCGGTTTTTGCCCTTATTCCGAAAAAGAAGATATTCCGACTAAGCTGTTTACGTGGCTAATGAAAGAGAATATTCCACTAATATTACTGTTTACATGTAGCTGTGCAAAATATGATTTTTTCAAAGTTAACCATCGGTGTTGGACTTGTTGGAGCGTGTGAACACAGCGTCCCTCTTTCATTCCTTCAACCAGCTTCTTGAAAAGGTCGTCGTAGCGATGTGTGAGCATATCCAGAAACCTGTTGATATCCAAGTCTTTGATCATGTTTAAAAGTAGCTGTGTTTCTCCTTCTTATCGGCTCTGCAGCCTGGCAAACTGTTGGCTGGTTGGTTTGTGTACAGTAACCATAGCAACGCACCGAGCTGACCGTGAGCCGTAAACAGGCAAAAATGCGGTAAAAACCCAGATTGAGACGCATATTCCGAATGCGCTGTACTACTGGGCTACATTAGTTATAAACAGCTACAGACAACACACACACATACATAACAGCACACAAGCCTACATATAGGCCTAGACCCTAGAGAGTTTTTTTTCTGTACTTCTACTATTTTAAATAGTTCTAAAAATCTGTACTTTTACTTCAAGTTAAGAATGTTTTGTTTGAAGTATTGTACTTCGCTACATTTTAAAACACACCCGTTACTGAGTGGAAAAAAACAATCAAACCTGCGCAAGCATGTAGAGGTAACGTTAAGTTAAGTAATACTTTACCGTTGCATAGGTAGTTGAAAAGAAGTTTTCACAGTTTAGTAAAAATGCTTTGCTCAAATTAACCAAAACGACATCGCTAATGTTGTTGGACACCAGCGAGAGACCCACCCCTCCCCCACCCCCCCCCTGGGAAAAAAGTAACTAAGTAAGGAGCAACTTTTTACTTTTACTTGAGTGGATTTTTATACCGGTAATAACACCTTACAATAAGGTACACAAAAATGTAGGTTGTTACTGAGGAATGAATGACGAACGGATGAGGAACGAATGAGGAACGAATGGTTAGTTAATGAGTAGTTAGTGATTGACTGTGATCAAACACTAATGATTTTTTCACATGATTCATTTAACAGTAACTACCATTCCGTTTACCAATAACTAATCATTAGTGCTTGAATCACAGTCAATCAGTAACTAATCATTAACTAACCATTCATTCCTCATTCATTTAACAGTAACTACCAGTCCGTTTACCAGTAACTAACCATTAGTGCTTGAATCAGTCAATTAGCAACTACTCATTAACTAACCATTCGTTCCTCATACATTCCTCATTCGTTCCTCAGTAACTACCTACATTTTTGAGTACCTTATTGCAAAGTGTCAGCATTTTACTTGTACTTGGGCATGGGCCGGTTACCGGTTTCAAGGTATACCGCGGTTTGAAAAAGTCACAGTTTCAAAAGCACTAAAATGTTCCGTCATACCGTTCTTGGGGTATGAGTCGGTTTTTGTATGAGTCGTCAAGGACAGAAAGTGCAGTTTAGAAATCCCTCTACCTGCCAGTACGCAGTGTCTTCAAAAATCAAATACACAGTGTTTTCAATGGAAAAAAAGCTGTTTTTTAACCGGACATTTCAAAATAATACATTTTAAAGCTGTAATTGCAATACCTTATGTATCATACTGTCAGGATCTCATACCAGCCCATGCCTTCTTGTACTAAAGTTCAGCAAAGTAATAGCACTTTTACTTACGTAGAATATTTTTGTGCTCTTTCCACGTCTGAACTTTGAAAAAGTTTTTGCTCCAAAGTCAATCAGAGATATTATTTTGGCGAAGCACAGAAGATCTTTTCTGTGTTTGATGAGAAGTTGAGATGCAAATGTGGAACGAAGCAGTACAATGGTCAAAGCAGACGTTGTGTGTAGACTTTGACTATTTTCAGTGGGATAAAATGAGAGTGCTGTGTAGCTTGGGGAAGTGCAGCAGCCTGGGAGGGAGGGGCCTCATGGGAAGGTTTAAGCTGCTGTCAGTCAACGTCACTCTCTGCTATTTAGATTCCAATTACACCTGTCAGCTCGGTCTGAGCCCTCATCTGTCTCTCTCTTTCTCTGCTCTGTCTCGCTCTGTCTGCCTCTTGAAACCCTCATACACTCTACTTCTCTGTGTCCAACAAGACTACGTATGTGCACAGTCTTTTCCTTTCTTTATTCATCTGTAACCTCCCTCTGTGTCAGTCAGTATTACCATCTCCTGGATTCCCTACCCCACTCACTGCCGTATTCACTGCTGTGATCCTCTTCCTTTTACATTAGCGTACACGGTGAGGATGCAGAAGTTTCGTTCCCCGACAGATTTCAAACACGGTGAAGGAGAACAGCAACGTGATATTGACACTGTGTGTTGCGAGGTGGTTACCATGCTGAAATGAGTAGTCGCGTTGCCATTGGTTATTTGCCCTAACTCACAGAAGAGCAGACAGCCCAATGCATAGATGCATGGACATCTGGCTGATGCATGGAAGAATGGATTAGAGTTGTGATGCTCCGTTTGAACCTGAGTGGGCTAGTTTAGACCAGAGGGGAACAGACTCTATTTTAACTGTGACTTTTTTCATTCATTTCATTTATATAAAATGTGTTGGGGAATATGCACTGAAGCACAATATAGAGTGAAATGCAGCCTGTTCACATGAACCATGTGTTAAAAAAGTTAAGCACTGTAATTTGGATGATTTGCTGTATGGACCACATTGACTGCTGTTGTAAGAGAACGTGGCTGGCCGCGTAGGG
The DNA here is from genome assembly GCF_031162955.1 of Sander vitreus. Classification (NCBI taxonomy): domain Eukaryota; kingdom Metazoa; phylum Chordata; class Actinopteri; order Perciformes; family Percidae; genus Sander; species Sander vitreus. The sequence goes on along the minus strand of NC_135865.1, from coordinate 1,351,639 downwards.
TGGAGGTCTGGGTGGATGTTTGGGCGTTAGCATACAGGACGTTCAAGCCAGAGAGCGGAGTTAGCTTCCCGGGGGAAACAAAAGAGTTTCACCCAGGAAATTTGTGTTGGGAGTGTTTTAATCCAAACGTTGATCTCTTTCCTCAGCTTAACTAGTTGTTTTGGTGCCTAAATTTAACTTTCGTTAATCTTGGCCAACGACGAGCAGCTCGCAGTGCTCTTGTAGCCGGCTCACAGTCAGCTTTTCTGGGGTTAATTGAACCACCAAATACCGCTGACCTGACGGAGCACCATGCGGAGCACCATGGGAGCACCGTAGCAGGCGCCGCAGAGCTCTGTAGCGGCTAAAATCATCTACTAACTGCCGCTGATACGACTGAGCTGTGACGGAGGTCTGTAGCTGGCGTCACGAAGCTCTATAGCGGTGTAAACAGCTAGCCACTGCTGCTGGGCGTCATGGAGCTCTGTAGCCGGTGTCAGGGCGGTCTCCTAAATTTCGTAGGATATCATACGTTTTAGTGTGTTTAACTTTTTGTACAATATCATACGAACGCGTTCATGAGAATGCGTTGCTAAATGATGTGCAGCTATAATGCAAACGATCCTGTATTATTAACCAATATCAAGGCACTGTCTTGTGTAGTGGCTTGTTTTTATACCTTTATGATGTCATTTAATATCAAGCTCACGCATTGGCTATGCGTGGATATAGTATATAAGTATATTTATGATAGCAGCTTCCATTGTGCATGCAGCCCCTGCCTAGAAAACTATAGCTCTAAAAACATGTCATATTGAACCTTTATTAAATTGTCTTCATATTCTTTAAACTTTTTATGTATATCATATCGATATTTAAAAGTGAGACTATATAACTAAGCATTCCTCTTACAAAGGAAAAGTTAATACAAAAGCAATAAAACACACAGTTGCTCAGTTCAATGCGTCAGAATATTTTATGGTTTTATGGTGACTAATGTCAGTTTACTGACTTCTGTACGTCAGCAGGTTTTAAGTATTGTCCAGAAATTCTCCTGTGGCTGCTGTTCAGCTAAAATTACAGTCTATCTTATCAACTTAAAGGGTAACTTCCGTTTTTCAAACTGGACCCTATGTGACTGATGGGAACAACAATCTTTGACATTGGTCCAGTATTGAGCAAGATCGCTGCAGTCGGCAGCGGCGAAACAAGCTACAATGCAATTGATATTAATAACTGTATATTAATAGAGCAATTGTGCAGCTTGTATTTACGTTCACAAAGTTTTGCCGCTGACAGGCTCAGATTAATATTCTAAGTGTCTGACAACATTATGGAAAGGATTTCTGAGGTGGTCGACCTTTCTGTTAAAGAGTAAGATCCTTGGATACTAGTGCTGTCAAACGATTAAAACATTTAATCGCGATTAATCGCTTTAATGACGTAGTTAACTCGCAATTAATCGCAATTAATCGCACATTTTTCTCTATTCTATTTTCTCTATGGGAAAAGGGTATTTTACAATAACTTTGAATGCACTACGAGGCTGGCGAGGCGCATTAGTTGACTTTATTATGTTAAAGACTACAAAAGAGCTATATAAATACAGTCCATTTGGGGCTGGCCTCTAGCTCACCCTGTCAGAGCGTTCTGTGCGCCCCATGTAGGCTGAGTCCTTGGCAGCGGTCCAGGTTCAAATCCAACCTGCGGCCCTTTTCTGCGTGTCATCCCCCATCTTTCTCTCCCCCTTTCCTGTCTATCCACTGTCACTATCAAATAAAGGGAAAAGACCCAAAAAATTATCTTAAAAAAATAAAATACAGTCCATTTACATTTACAAAAGTCCGTAAAACTCGGTTAAAATAAAACAAATTGACGTAGACTTCTAGTTTCACATGGGAGACAAACCCCGTCTCCTGAATGGAAGTCCTGTCTGAAAGTTAGTTTGACCCATCCACCACCCCAACCTTCCTCCTTACACAAAGTTTTGGCGCTCTTATACTTTGTCCCCTCACTTCCTTGTTTGCACTCGTGGTAATTACAACGGCCACGAGAGGTTGCAGCCTAACAACAAATGTAAATATGACTGGTCATGAGTTGCTTTCACAATCGACCTTTAGGATCGTTTTATGGGTGAGGAAGGGTTGCATAGTGAATATATGAATAATCATACCATGGTTCCAAATCAGTTCCATACAATTTTACTGTTGGACAGAACAACTGAAACTATGACTTGTCAAAATGACTTTTAATTAAATTAATAATAGCCGTATGAAGCATACTTCTTAAAAAAAGGGCTAAATTATCATAGCAACATGAAAATGATTGTACACCTGGCAACACAAGATGGAAAAACAGAGATCAAAGTGCTCTTGCCCCTCTTTTCTGCCCCTTAGCAGGTAAATGCAGACCTTTGGAATGGATTGGCCGTTTATGAAAAGTGTGCATGAAAACCTTTCACTCTGGATGTAATTTTGTACATTAGCCACTTTTCTCCAGCTGTTTGATCATTGTAGCTGCTCATGTTACTGTGTAATGTGACTCGTCATTTATATAAAAATCGGAGTAAGCGCATACCCCAGTGTATACCCAACTTCTATGTCTTATTAAACAGAAATGGAAAATCTACTGTTAACGCTTAGCTATTTGTTGGATCACAGTAAAAGTCTTGCTGTCTCAAAATATATCAGAACATCAGTTCATGTAGAGCCAGGGATGAGTCTGGCAGGCAGGAAAATGTATGGTGGATTTTTGTATAACATAAATAACATGTCGCGCTAGTAGGATAGATAGATGGCAGGGTTTTTCCTGGCTCAGAATGGGCCTTTGGGGGGCACTACACGTGGCAGTAAAGGCAATGAGTCTGTGTTACCTTATTTATTCCTTTATTTGAATCCCCTTAGCAGCTGACAATGTAGTAGATACTCTTCCTGGGATCCACAACAGACAGATCTATGCATTTTCCTGTTATTTCATGACAATTTCATAAACAAATGTATGTTATGAGCGAGTAAATAAAACCCCAGTTAACAAAACTGGTTTAAAAAATAAAATGTATAGTTAAGTAAATCACCAGGAGAGTCCGGTACAGCCCGACTATGGCGATATAACTGAGATTAGCTCTCATATTCAAGGTTATGTTCTGCTTGTTCAACGGTTGTTTGGTAAATTGCTCTTAAACACATTTAAAAAGGATTTGAATTGCTATTTTTTTTCTCAATTCTTGTCATTTTGGTGCTGGTGATTTTCCTTTGGGGCTGGCTAAAACCTCTTTGGGGTGGGCGCCAAATATTTCTCTATGCAGGAAAATCCCTGGATGGAGAAACTAATGGATGGATGGGTGGCCGGAAGTAGCAGGCTGGGTAGCTGGGTGGATGAATAGATGGGTGGAAGGATGGATGGATGGATGGATGGATGGAAGTATGGATGGATGGAAGGATGGATGGATTGATGCAGAGAAGCTACAGAGTTTGCCCTGGGGAAGAAAAGGTATTAATCAGCACTGGTGACAGCTGAGTGACTACATCCTGCCCCCCCCCCCCCCCCTCCTCAGACCTTCTGGGTTGGGAAAAGGCAAGGGGGGGGGGGTCTATATTACAATGATTGAGGCACTAAGTGGGGGCTAAGGACTCTCCCCCTGGGATTTAGGAGGTCCTCAGTAGCCATGAATATAATTTTTTTCTTCCTTTTCTATTGTGGCCCTTTAACTCCCCATTATATCTCTTTCACCTCATCAGCCCTGTGAGGTCAGTGCTTTGCGTGTGTGAAACATGGACGGCCTCCCTGCAGCCACCGCCCTGCCTAGCAAAGCCATATGGCACCAAACCGCCTGGCCTTCCTGACTGGAAGATGCTGTTGGAAAAAAAAAGCAGCAGCGAGGTCATCGCAGGGTGGGACGCTATTCGGAGCCTCACAAACGGCCTCGCTCGCACACGTATGCAAATAAAAAAAAAATGGCACCGTGAGCAAGGATGAAAGGATGGTGGCGTCCAAGTCCCAATGCCTGTGAACGCCGCTGGGTGCAAATGCAGCTACATCTGCGGGTAATAATGGTTAACACGTTGGAGGCCTCTCCGCCGCAGCTTCTGCCACTCCATAAATCACACACATCTGGTCCACTGATCTCCTGCTGCTGCATGCATGCTGGTGGCAGGGAAACACACACACAGAGAAAACACAGAGTCAATACACTCTATAGTTCACCAAGTCACAGATGTACTCATTTATCACTGCTTAGGTTGACTTGTATCTGAATGTGTGTGTGTGTGTGTGTGTGTGTGTGTGTGTGTGTGTGTGTGTGTTTGTGCGTGTGTGTGTGTAGCCTTTATGCTTAAACATCTGTGAATACATTATTCGGATATGCATATATAATGCTTTCTGAACCTATAAGCAAATGGATTCATCTGGATTGTTTAAGTAATATAGTAACAGTCCTATTTGTTTCCACTGAGTTTAACTCCCCAATTTAAAGCCTCCTAAAATGAAGCTCTTGCAGCGTGATTGTTGTCCGTACATTCATGGTTACAGTGTAAACAGGGACTGCTAGCAGCTCATTTACCTTGACTTTTCTATAAAAACGCAGGCTGAACAGAACAATGAGGTTGTAGATAGTTTGAAGTTGCTGTGCAGTCAGTGTATGATAAAGCTTTACTGACATTTTTTTTTACCTCATGATTTGATTTTGAAGCCTTGCCCTTTCAAAGTTGTGCACAACAACAGAGTGACCTTTTTCAGATATGTGTCGATAGCTTTCTTATTTCTTGTTGCACTTCAAACCAACTTTGTTTTATCTGAGCTTCCTCCCATTGTATATATATGTATATATATATATATATATATATATATATATATATATATATATATATATATATATATATGTACAAAATCAAATTATTATTAGTTTTAAATCATGATGTATGGCGCAATGGGCTTTTGCACATTAAGGGACTGTTTGTTATTTATTTCAGTGGCCACCGGAGGAGTTTTGGGACCTTTAGTCAAAACACACCTCACCCTCCCTTGACCAGCAATACATTTTTGTTGACCCTCCAAAATGATATGGAAGAAAGGGATGACCCTCCCCAACAATTTATTGAGGCCTTCTGTACTGGTTTGCGCTTGGCTAAGATGTACAGATAGCCATTGTTTTCTTACAGCCGTGACATACGTGACTAAACCTCTGCTTTCTCATCTTACGCATCCCACTCCTCTGTTATGGTGTGGTGACCATTTCAGTAGATTTACTCACTAACACAGTTGTGGAAACACAATAAGCATGGAAACTAAATGCACATTACTGCATTACTTCAAATACTAAGTTACTCCTCTAGTAAACTAGTATTCACATGAAATAAAACAATAAAACATTGAGACCATTCAACAAAGCACACTGGGAAATAACCAATTCAACACTGGTTGCTATGGACTCGTCACTAGGCTTCCTCAGTCATTGTATATTTTATCATAGGTAAAGCTGCCAAAGCTGAACATTATCCAAAACTCCATTTCTCAGACAATCGTCAATTTAGGAGCTTGCATGCTACCACTCCTTCCTTCTCAAATGCCTTGAAAAGGCTGTCATTTATATATATATATAATATCACCGGGACCGAGTTTGGGAAATCCCACGGTCTCTAAAGCTACAGCTCAAATAGTCTGGCTGACTAAACAGGGAGGGACCCATCTGCTAGCGATAGGGGCCGAGACTGAGAGAGCTACACGGAGCTACATGGATAAATATGCACCAAACAAGCCACTTTGAAATGTTGCTGTTCTCATGAATACAAAAGTTGGGTGATCCTCCCCCCTAGACAAAAACAATTTGGATGACCCTCCCATCAACAAAGAATAAAAAGACATGACCCTCCCCTATTTTCCTCCGGTGGTCCATTCCATAAATACCGAACGGTCCTTAAAGGCCCATATTAACATTGCATGCAAAATGTCCATAGTAATAATAATCAATAATCTTTTTTTCTCATTATAGACAACTCAAACTAACTTTGATTTCATCTGGGCGTATTTCCATTATATAAATAACCTTTAGGGCCCTATTTTAATGATCTAAGCGCACGGCGTGAAGCGCCTGGTGCAGGTGCGTTTAGGGTGTGTCCGAATCCACTTTTGCGGCGGAAAAAAGAGTCCGTGCGCCAGGCGCATGGTTCAAAAGGCTTGTACTTAGTGTCTTCATTAATTCATAGGTGTGTTTTCGGTATAAAATGCAATCAACCAATCAGAGTGTCATCTCCCATTCCCTTTAAAAGCCAGGCGTGTTTGGACCTTGGAGCATTGCTATTATGATGGAGGATTTGCACCGTAATATTTTTATTTGTAATCTTCTGCATGTGTGTGCGCTGCTGCGCGTCCCTGTGTGCGTAACAAGCATAGTGTGCGCGCGCCGTTCATGAGTCTAGGCGTATTTTACTAATTTGCTGTTAAAATAACAATGAAATGCTGCGCTATTGACTTTAGAGCAAGTTTCTGTTGGTCAATGGCGAAATCCCTTCCCGCTGCCTCAAGATATCAATATGCCCAGAAGTCACCTGAACACACCTCCCTGTAAGACCAGCACGCCCATGGGCGCACAGATGGGCGCAGATGCATTTGCTATTTAAACCACGTGGGTGCTGGACGGTCTTAAAATAGCAAAGACACTTGTGTCGGGCTTTGCGCCGTGCTGCGCCGGGTGTAAGATAGGGCCCACAGTCTTTTAATACAAATCATGTAATATGGCCTAAGGAGCTATTTTGGCTTCCACTCTTCACACGGCTTTCTTTAAATATGTATTTTATTTATTTATTCTGTTTTGTAAGTGGGTTTCACAAACAGTCCATTATTTATTATTTGGAGTATAAGTGGCAGTATGATTACACAGAAAACCACAATGTAAATCCCAAGACTGATATATTTGAGAGATACACAGATGCTGATAGTAGAATTGCATTGCGTGCATGCATTGTAATCTTTGTATGTATATATGGTCTATCTGAATTCACTCTCCGTTATTGTGTGCATCAGTCACAATAGATTCCCATCCGCTGTGCTCCTTTAATATTAACAGAATGTGACGTATCATCCAGGTTGCTAACTATTCTGCAGCCAAACTGGCACTTTTAATTGGCTGTTTAACTTGGTGATTTCTTCATTCCCTCCCTTTGTGACTTGTGCTACATGAGTAAAAAGCTAATTAAGTGAAAGTGATGTATTGTGGGTAGAGCCTGCTCACAGTAGGGGCACGCAGAGGCTAAAAATGCTTTAACAAGATCCGCTCCTTTAACTTGCTGCTCACATGACTTCAATCCTATTATTAAGGCGTGTTATACTATACGTGTGTGTTGCACTGAACCATGGTGTCACCAAACACAGTTTTAGAGTTGTAAACAGGTGTTCAGCTCTACATGTCATCCTAGAATCTTAAAAACGGCTTCGTAAGTAAATGAAGCTGCTGTGTCACTCTCGTCACATGCAAATGGAAAAACGCTGTTTTTCCTCCTGCTTGATGTCTGCAGGTGATTTGTGGCAAACTGTGTGACAAGCAAATTGGAAAGCACTTCCTTTTCCTGTATATTTCAGTTAGCCAGGCCATTAGTAGAGCAGCATGAAAAATTGAGTTTCCATGACAGGAGCAATTTGGCCATTGCTGCGGCCGGCTCATTAGAAACAATATTTCCCGCTTCGTCTCACACCCTCCAGGTGATGCTCTGTAATAGATGTTTATTCATCACCCCCCGCCAAATTAGCTCCTTCGATCAATAGTACATCTTTATTTCACCTGCCTCACCTTCTCATCATACTGCCATTTTTTTTCTCACATTTAGGTCCAAGACATTGTTTAACCATTAATATAATTGTAATTTGAACGCCAATAAAAGGGTGAAAACAGCAAGTCTGGAGTCCTTGTTAGGGATGGCTTAATCAATAGCAGCCTGCAGAGACAATAGACACATTATTTGGAGCGCTCTGTCATAGCCTGCAATCAAAGTGTTCAAAGTGATGAACACAATAATCACCGCCATGTGACGGCTAAGTGGGGCAGTCCTGGCCCCCTGACAGCCGCCCACCTGCCTTGATTGATGATTTTGTTTTTAAAAAGTGAAAATAGTTAAAAGTTTTTACTCTCTCCCCCCCCCCCCCCAAAAAAAAAAGTCACATTCCACTGGGAATAAAGGACGGCATTGTGGAGACTAATCCACTTCAGTAAAAGGACTGCTGTTGTGTGGTGTGTTTGTGTGTGGGAGAGTACATCAAGTGGGTTATCATTTTGGTGTGTCTGTGGCTGTGTGTGTTCATTTGTGGGTGCACACACATTTATGTGCTTCTTTGTGATGCCATTATATGTCGTGCAAAGTGTGTTCCTCTAGTGTTCGTCTACATGACTGCACTTACTTCATCGTACTCTGCAGAGAACACAGTTCAGTTTGGATTCAGTGTTTCTACCAAAAATGCACTGAATGCATTTCTTTCCCCATAAAACAGTTTGAAACCTGCATGGATTACATCCATGTTTACTTGGGCTAGCAGTCTTCTTCCCTGCCCTCTGCTGGCACATTGCTATGTTTTGCATCCACATCACCTAGTGCAGTGATCTTCACTACTTTTTTTCATCAGAGCCACACTGAGAGCTACTTTTACCGCAAAGTATCAAAAGTTACATTCAGTCATAAATAGCATGTCTCCTTATTAGTCTGTAATCCCTGAACAATGTACAATATGCAATTTTTCTGTACATTGGCCCATCATGTATCCAACCATCCAAGAGCACATTTGGCGTTAACAGCTGGACAGACCGCCCAAATGTCTATAACACAAACAGTCAGTGTTATGGACGGAAGGGCAGAGCAAGTTTAAATATATTTTCTAGTCTATATTTCTTGTAATGCCACTGTTTTGGGTATTTAAAAAAAAAAAAAAATTATTTGTAATAGAGCAGACTTAGGGTTGTGTTATAGCACAGCTTGTTTTTAATGTTTTTATGAAATATCTGTATTGACTGCATGATCATATCAACGTATTATCTACTGACATTCAAACCACAAATTAAAGCTTGGCTAGCCGCAGGAGGCTCGCGAGCCGCGCAATAATTAACACTGATCTAGTGTTACAAGGTATAAAATAATTTGTGTATTTGTATTAATGGGATATATCCTGCTCCCATTATTACTCACTAGCCCATCAGATGTGTATTTATTCACTGCTGTAAATGGCTTTTGCTAAAAACCAGAGCCCAGCTGTTTGCATGACATGAGTTAACCTTTATTTATGAAACTATTCTAAACTAATATCTATCCATCAATTATCAATACCCACCAAGCACGTGCAGAGCTCCAGAGGGCTGGAGCCCAGCTCCTATTGGCCGAGAGGCAGAGGGGTCACCATTTTATGTCACTAAACCTAATCTCCCTGTCTTTGTACTGTGGGAGGACATACATTCACAGAACATGCACATTTCTCAAACATCAAGGCCACCAGTGGATTGAATGAATTGGGTAGCAGGTGACAGTGCTAACCACTGCACCAGCTGTAATCCTGTAGCACTGCACGTACATTTTTTTTCTGTGAGACATGCAATGCATCTAATGGTAACAATGCGTAAATGCGCAGAGGAGCAGCAGCCGACAGCAGCTCTGTTCTGCTCTCTGCTCGGTTCACAGTCATCATTTTCTCATTAATTATACTTTATTTTATATAACAACCCATCCACTATTAATCACAATGTTCATTTTTAGGACTCAATCCGTACATAAGCTGGTTGTTATGGACGCTGAGTATCACTAAACCCACGGACGGAGGAAGCATGTTGTTTGAATCATGTGTGTTAACATGGACATGAAAACCTCGAAAAAAGCGACAAAAACATCACAAAAAAAAATTCTATTTTGACCGGCAAGGAGAACACGTTCATGGTCGATGAGAAGAAAACACAAGAGTTAAGCATGTTTGTGTGCTTGTTGTTTACATGTGTGTGTGTGTGTGTGTGTGTGTGTGTGTGTGTTCCTGCCAGAGAACGTGATTCTGTTGTGTGTCAGGTAGTTTCAGGTCTGGACTCCCTCCTGCCGTTGGAGGGACTCAGAGCTCCTGCAAACCTACTGACCAATGCTCCTTACACACACACAAACACACACACACACACACACACACACACACACACACACACACACACGCACGCAAGGCACACACACACACTCCATCAGCCCTGTTGCCTCTCTCTTTCATCCTTTCTTCTCTCACACTCCCCCTTTTCTTCGCCTTTACACTGACTCCTCTCACTCTCCCCTCCCCTACACTCTAATCTCTCATTTTCTCTACCCTGCGTTCTTTTTCATCGCTCCCCTTCTTTCTGTTACAGTGCCTGTCCTGTTCCTTTCACTCATTTTGCTTCTCTTTCACCCTAATGCATCTCGCTTTTTTCTCTCTCCCCCTCTCTTCGCCAACCCCCCCCACACTTCTCTCAACCTCTTTCTTTCTCCTTATCAGAGTGGAGGATGAATGGTGAAAGGCGAGGAGGCGAGGCTGAGACTCAAACCCAATGCCTCTTGTGTGGGAACCTTATTGTGGCTGGCGACTCAGACAGAGCGAGAGAGAGCGAGAGAGAGAGCTAAGGTATCGCACTTCTCCCCCGTATGGTCGATAGAGCAGACCCTCTCATCTTTCCCCGCCTTGAATGGCAACACTGTACCAGACAGCCTGGGAAGGGAGGGGGGAGGTGGTGTGGGGGAGTGATGCATAACCTGACAAAAACAGAGATGGAAAGGATATTTTCTTGTCTCACATATTTTCAGAAACACATTTTATTGCTTACATGACTCACCACAAAGTTTCCGACAACATAATGCTGTGCCAGTTGCCCTCGTTGCCATTTACGGTTAAAGAGAGTAACATTGTGACTTTTTTCATTGCTCTTTAACCTCTGCATGTGTATGCATTTAGTTTTTAACCATTGTCACACACTTTGTCTGCATTGCCATGGTTAACTGAAAACTTGTCAAATATAGTAATTTTCCACTAGTGTTAGCGTCTCTTTAAGTTGAACTAAAATAAACGTAATCCTGCAATAACAGAATAATAGAATAGCAGAAACAAGTTGTGGACACAATATTGACATGCCATCATGTTTTAAGTTAATATTGTAAAATTGTTAGCAAACTGTTTCTTATTTACACATCCAGCAGTTATGGAGAAACATTATCATGCATTTGGAGTTGAGTTGTGCTGTGTCTGCCTGGTGAGTGTAAGTCCAATTTTCACTCTCTTTTAGCTCTGTTTTTGTTCTCCACCAACTCGGCCACCTGTCTCTTTAGCTGCTAAATACTTCACTATGTTCACCAGCTAGTCTCTAACTTTGCTGCCTGCTGTTTTCTGCTGAGCAGGTAGAGTACAGTGGCTTTTTAGAGCTTTTTCACTGAAAATTGCTGCCTGCTGCAGCTGAAAACGTTGCTATGAGGCCGTGAGAGTGAACCAGAACGGTAAGGTTTTGTGCCGAACGGATAAAAAAATGAGCTAAAACTCACTATTTCGTCTGTGAATGTAAATGGCATTTATATAGTGCTTTTCTAGTCTTAAAGACAGCCCAGGCACCTTTCACCATTCACATTCATACATTGGTGGCCGAGGCCGCCGTACATGGTGCCACCTGTTCACACCCATAGGCTGGATTACACTTCCCTTAAATTGCATCCCCGGCTCCTCCACTTGCTTCCCTTCAGTTAGCCAGGCCATTAGTAGAGCAGCGAGGAAGCATGGGAGAGATGCAAGTAAATCATAGGAGGAGAGAGGAAACGAGAAAATGTGTTTTAGAGGGATGAGACTTCCTTTCCTCTGACGCGTTACTGAAATTCGCTGTTTAGGCGGAGTTAGCTGCCTGGTTTTAACTCCCATTCAGCCACAACAGCATTAGTGAGGTCCAACACTGATGTTTATAAGGTTATAATAAAGATAAGAGTTCCAGTTCATCCCAAAGGCGTTGGATGGAGTTGAGGTCACGGCTCTGTGCAGTCCAGTCAACTTCTTCTTCCATATCAAAACTGGAAAACTATTTCTTTACGGAGCTGTCTTTGTGCACGAGAGAATCCCCATGTCGAAACAGAGAAATGTCTTCACCAATCCAAAACATCACATTGATATTTCCCTTCATTATTTTATTTTATTTTATTGGTTTATTTGATAGGGACCATGCATATTTATGAACATTGTTGTATAAAAACACCATGTAAATATGGCAGAATTAGTAAAAATAACTACTTTTCATCTGCAGTCCGTAGGCCGGTAACATAGGATTAACATAGAGACAGCCAGCAGTCATACACTATACATTAAAAGGTACACATAATGGTGACATATACATTGACAAAACAAACAAACAAACCAAAAAAACAAACAAACAAAAAATTCATCCACATCTATACTGCACTCAATTTAACAGTGAAAGTATATATTGAAACAAACTGAATCAGAAGACAGACCCAGAAGAAAAGGACACAAAAGTATACAGTATGGGTGTCCGCACTTTTGTCCATAAAGTGTAGTTGTAGGGGCATTATCTTTAATTCACAGCATCACAGAAAAACTCAGACTACAATGGAGCACTTTAGATCCCTTTATCTCTGCCTCAGACTTTGCACAAAGAACAGAACAACTGCTCGACAGGCACTGTGGAACGCAATCAACTGAGACTGTTTTCCATCTGAAACTTGGCACAGTCCATAGAACATAGAGCAGCTTTAGGTCATTAGGGTACTAGTCTTGACAGATGAGTATAAAAGCTTGTTTGCACGACCAAATGAACTGAATAAACTAAAAAATGCTTAAATTGGCTGCAACTTCCAACACAATCTCTCAGTCAGCAGTCTCAACGAGACAGTTTGTTATTTCAGATCAACAATAATCCGACCGGTTTTATTGGGTGTGCAGACAGACAGGCAGACGGCGGGGCGACGGGGGATGTTTTCCATGTACACTCACCTGTCTGCTCATATTAAATTCTGCAGCGTGTGAGTTTAGTTTGCAGAGCCTGGTTCACATGGTCAAGCTGTGCAAACTCTTCCCCCCTCCTCCAGTACAAACCCTCTCCTCCCTCGTAGCATCAATTATTCAGGGGGAAGTCAATTAGGATTGAATAATTCATCTTCCAAGTGTCAATATTTGGTAAACAATCTCATGGAGCTTTTTACAATCCCCAGAAGTATCCGACTCTGTACTTGGGAGTCTTTGTGTTGGTTGAGCGACTCAAAACTTGCTCACAATGGCTAATGCCCCATAATGAGCACACACATTCGCAGTTGTCAACATTTCAACATTCGTTGTTGAAGGTACTTCATTTTAGAGTTTTAATTGTGCTAAAATGGGGGAGGGATCCTTCCTGGTGGTGCATTCACATGCTGAACATGCTGGTCTGACAACAGAGTTTTTTTATTCAGCTCACCCGTCAGATGTGTGCTCTCATTGGATAATCAGGGCTGTCTGTTTTTAGGTTCTGGTTGACAAAGTAGTTAATTCCTTCCTCGCTACAATAAGTTCGTTGGAGATGAGCCAGGCCTGCGCAGAATCGATCACCAGCGATCGCCACCTAATGCATTCCGCTTAGATTTGTGTCCGACTTGATCCTGACTTGCTCTGACGCGGTGCTGTAGTCTAGTTTTTTGTAGTCTCGCTTTGAATTGGAGAGATTGATATTTGTCTGATTTGAGGGTTTATTCTGTTAACAGAACATTTTTTGTGGAAACAATATAGATTGCCTGTAGAGCATTTTAACTACTTGTATGCAGGACATCTGTCCTGCTAACCAATCTAACAAAGAAATACACAGAGGGAACGTATATCTCTGCCATGGATATAAACAGGATAAAATATTTTATTACGAACAAAATCAATAAATGTGGATGTGTGTTCTGGCAGGCGAGTGTCACCTGAACATTTAACCTTGAAAATTTAAAGAATCCAGCAAAATTTTACGAAAGCTAAAATATGGCTGCAGGCTTTGGGAAAAGACACTAAGGGCCCTATTTTAACAATCTAAGCGCATGGCGTGAAACACCTGGCGCACTTTTGCTAGTTTGACGGTGGACAAAGGGTCCGTTCACCAATCAGAGTGTCATCTCCCTTTAAAAGCCAGGCGTGTGTGTACCATGGCACATTGCTATTATGATGGAGGATTTGCTGAGCAGGAAGCAGAGAAGAAACTGATCTGCTTGTGTGTGAAGTGAAACCGCGCGAGCAGATCATATATGGCACGAGCACTATGCCACCAAAACTCCATAACAACACTGTAATATTTTTATTTTTAATCTTTTGCTTGTTTGAGTGCTGCTGCACGTCACTTTGTGTATAACAAGCATAGTGTGCTTGTGCATTTCACTAATGCGCTGTTAAAAAGACAATGAAATGCTGCATTATTGACTTTAGGTTTTTGTTGGTCAATTGGGGCGATCACTTTCCGCTGCCTCAAGATAGCAATACACCAAGAATTCACCTGAACACACCTCCATGTAAGACCAGCACACCCATGGGCGCAGGTTCATTTGCTATTTAAACGATGCTGGAAAATTGACAACTACGTCTGTCTTAAACTAGCAAAGACACTTGCGTCAGGCTTTGCGCTGTGCAAGATAGGGTAGGATAGGATAAGATAGTGTAAGATGGACTTTTGTGGCTTAAACTTGCAAAAACACTGGTATGGTCCTTTACGTATCTGTCACACCAAATGCTTGCTGTTCGGAGGGAATTGACCTAGTCTCTCTGTAAAGTGTCCTGAGATAACTTCTGTTATGATTTGGCACTATAAATAAAATGTAATGTAATAGAATTGAACCAACCAAGATACTAGGAATATACTTATTACATTAGGTTTTGGTTGGAAAAATGGGGTGAAAGAATAGCAACAGGCTTCTTTGTGTGGCTGGATAATTACAGTCCGGATGAGCCTTCGGGCCATGCTTCAGTCTAGTGCTTTATGATGTATTAATTATGAACTGTTCCATGAAAAGAAGGGAAAGTCTCCATAGTCATTCACCGCTGTCTAATATGCTTTATTGAATTTAGTGTGGCAAAGAAAACTTTTGAGCTTAAATATGGTGTTCATCAATCCATCCTTGAATTGCTGACTTTTGTTTGGCTCCTGTAAAGACATTATTGATGTGTGTTGAACCTAACTTCATTGTTCAGAAATTTGCGTGGATGGATATCAAATGGTGGAACACTTGTGGTAAACCATGTCTCCTTGAGATTTAAGTGTTTGTTGAAAGGACCATGCACTTACCCTTTACCCTTTTAACTGAAGTTATACTGTACTTGTTGCACATATAAAAACTCAAGGTAACACCTCCTATCCATAATGACACTTGATGATTTTCTTTGATGAGGTTTTGAGGGTAATTTTCATTTCATTTTCTTTGCAGGGGAATGGCAGCGGACATCAAACGTTTTACAGCCCTTTCTCCTACCAACACCAGACATTTTCTACATAATTATATTAGAATAACTTGCGCTGTAAAATAACTTTCTTGGGAAATTTGATACTGTATGTCTGACAACTGACATGACATGGCAAGAACAGCCAATGCTGGCCAGAAGGCCTTGCCTCTCTAATGAATATTAACTGTAACTCAACAAGACCAAAGACTGAAGGCACACTGACATTCACATCAAGTTTCTACAGGGTGGACATCTTAGTCTTCAGCATCTGGGATGCAGTGTCAGCTGTAACAATGACTTGCACATGGCTGTAAAGATTGTTTAAGGCCTTATGGTTTCCATGATTTACTTGGATACCCTTAGACCATTTTGTGGTTTTCATGCATGAATTTGTAATGAAATGTTCCAAATGTAGTGCAAACACAAGTGGAAGGAATATGCAAAACCAAACCCCAGTACAGTCGGAGGGTGCCAGTGCATTCCTCCCCTGAGTTTTAGGTGCAGGTGCTTTGACACACATCACTCCAATGGTTACAATGCCTTGAGAAGTGAAATGATCAGAGGCCTGGACTACGAATCAAGATATACATGCCCTGAATTTCTTTCAGTTATCCAGCTTTGCTAACCCTAACAATAACCTGTGTCACGACGGTGGTTATCAACTAGTTCAGTCAACTCAGGGTTTCCCAATCCAGCAGCGCTGATTTATGGAAACAATCTTGCATAACCTGAGAAGGGCCATCCAATCTCTATACGACCAAAGCGAGAGCTGTGTCCGGGTTCTCGGCAGTAAGTCGGACTTGTTTCAGGTGAGAGTTGGCCTCCGCCAGGGCTGCGCTTTGTCACCAATCCTGTTTGTAGTATTTATGGACAGGATATCGAGGCGTAGTCGGGGTGGAGAGGGGTTGCAGTTCGGTGGGCTGGGGATCTCATCGCTGCTTTTTGCAGATGATGTGGTCCTGATGGCATCATCGGCCTGTGACCTTCAGCACTCACTGGATCGGTTCGTAGCCGAGTGTGAAGCGGATGGGATGAGGATCAGCACCTCTAAATCGGAGGCCATGGTTCTCAGCAGGAAACCGATGGAGTGCCTTCTCCAGGTAGGGAATGAGTCCTTACCCCAAGTGAAGGAGTTCAAGTACCTTGGGGTCTTGTTCGCGAGTGAGGGGACAATGGAGCGGGAGATTGGTCGGAGAATCGGCACAGCAGGTGCGGTATTACATTCAATTTATTTTGTGACGAAAAGAGAGCTGAGCCAGAAGGCAAAGCTCTCAATCTACCGGTCAGTTTTTGTTCCTACCCTCACCTATGGTCATGAAGGCTGGGTCATGACCGAAAGAACAAGATCCAGGGTACAAGAACGAAATGGGTTTCCTCTGGAGGGTAGCTGGCGTCTCCCTTAGAGATAGGGTGAGAAGCTCAGTTATCCGCTCGGAGTAGAGCCGCTGCTCCTTCGCGTCGAAAGGAGCCAGTTGAGGTGGTTCGGGCATCTGGTAAGGATGCCCCCTGGTCGCTTCCCTAGGGAGGTGTTCCAGGCACGTCCAGCTGGGAGGAGGCCCCGGGGAAGACCCAGGACTAGGTGGAGGGATTATATCTCCAACCTGGCCTGGGAACGCCTCGGGATCCCCCAGTCGGAGCTGGTTAATGTGGCTCAGGAAAGGGAAGTTTGGGGTCCCCTGCTGGAGCTGCTACCCCCGCGACCTGACCCCGGATAAGCGGACGAAGATGGATGGATGGATCTTGCATAATGCCAGTACCTAAAAAGAAAACCGTTGAGTGTATGAATGATCTAAGACCAGTGGCTCTAACCTCCATAGCTATGAAGGTATGTGAGAAAATCGTGTTAAGGCTCTGACACACCAACCCGATGGCCGAACGTCAGCAGAAAAGGCAGTCGGACTGACTGCCTCCCAGAGTTGGTCAAAAAAGTGCCTCGGAACACACCGAAGCAACGCCGACTTACGCATACGTTCTGCGCTTACGCGAGACGTAATACGTCTCCATAACAGCAGGTGGTGCTAATCTGTATTGTCGCCCAAAAAATGAAAACCGGCAGCTGATTGGACGAACGCGTCATGTGGTTTCTGGCTTCTTCCTAATTTCAAAACCGACCATAATGGCAGCTCGTTCAGAATACGATCTCGTATTTTACGAAAATAGTTCACTGAAACGTGTTTCTGAAAACATTTTAAGCGAGAAATAGGCCGTGCAGCTGCTGAATCTGTCTTCATTTCAGATCAACAAAGGTCAGTTTAAAAGATTTTCGTCAGATTTTGAGAGGCTCTCAATTTGTTAAGCTGAACTCAAAAGTTAAGTCAGACAAGATCGTGACAAACACAGGTTCACCTCAGGGAACTGTTTTATCACCCTTTCTTTTTACCATTTACACTGCAGACTACCGTCCACAGCAGGCAAGCTGTCAAGATGTTACATTTGTTGACGACACAGCACTCATTGGGTTAATTGAAAATGATGACTATAGTCACTATCAAAATTAGATAAAAGCTTTTGTTGATTAATGCGACACTCATTTCCTAGAACTCAACGTTAAGAAAACTAAAGAATTAGTAATTGATTACAGAAGAAATAAGATGACAACTGAGGCAGTGGAAATCAAAGGTCCAGTAGTAGAAAGGGTGAACACATACAAGTATTTGGGCATTGTTTTTAATGACAGGCTAACATGGTCTGATCATGTTGACTTATTGATGGAAAAATTAAGTCCACATGTATATTGTATGAGGAAGTTGCAGTCTTTTAAGGTGAATACTGATGTGGTGAGAATGTTTTTTATGTCAGTGATAGGTAGTGTTTGGAGTTACTGTGTGGTGGATTGGGGTGGAAATGCTGGGTCAACTGAGAAGGCCAGGATTGATAGAGTGATTAAAATGGCTGAAAAAATGGTGGGAGAGTTAAATACAGTGGATAAAGTATATGATGACCGGCTGGCAAAAATGACACGGAAAATAACAAGGGACCCAGGTCACCCTCTTCATGGGAATTTGACTGGTAGGGTTATGGAACTTAGTGGTAGGCTAAGGCCTCCTGTGACACGAACAAAGTGGTATGCTCTGTCTATTAAACCTCAGGCACAACAAGCACTTTAAACGTACATTTTTATAATTTCTGTTCTGTATTTATGGTCTATTTGTATTCTATTTATGCTCTATCTTTTTATGGGCATTAAGGCGGGTATGAGCACTGTAATTTCCATTTCTATGGATGAAATAAACTTGACTTGACTTGAACTAAGATTTTGGTTACATTTTGATTATTATTGCTCCAACAGAACAAATAATGCATTCACTCATGAAGATAATCTCATAATTTTTCAATATTTATATTGCAGATAATAATTTTATGAATTTAATATGTAATCACTTCTTTTATATTCTTGATGGCTAACAGACACTAAGCAATATCTTTTATCATAAATATATTCAGTATTAATTTCATAGGCAGGTAATTACAACCAGACACACAAGAAAAAAAAACTACTTTCTGTAATATATTAATATATGTATTAATGTCTTAAATTGCATATAACTAACTTATAAGACCACATTAATTTCCCATAAAGCCTGTCACTTCCTGTCAACTGGCAGGGGCTTTGTTTTGATGAGAGGTTGAACTGTCTAACTGTAAATGAGGAGTTGTTTTTGCTGATAAAGTTTTGTTAGGAAAGGCTAATGCCTTCAGCACAACTGATGGACTCGTCTCAATTGTCTTCTCGTCTCGTCGCAAGATAACATTATGGATATTAAATGTACGTGTGGAGAAATCACGGGAATTTTGACCTGAACTGCTGAAGTACAAACTGGATTACTTTACCTGATCAGGACATGGATTATGTTGTATTTGCTTTACTGAAAGAAAGGTTGTGTAAAGGCATGAGGTAAGATGACAACAAGTGATGTTAATATATGATAACTGATTGGAGAAGGCAGCTAATTTTGGGTGAGCTAACGTTAGATGTGGTAAACATCACGTTCAGTGCGATCCCTCGGCTGATTGTGTGCTCGGTTAATGTTAGTGTTCCGTGTTGCTGCGATGTGGTTAATGTTACTGTTGGAGTGCTTTGCCTGGGAATCACTCTTTGTGTAGATTGTAACGCAGTAACGCAGCTGGCTGGATATGTCTTCAGATAATTAGAAACAGGTTTAGGAGTGAAGATGAGCACTGCTCCTTGTTAACACATTCTAAGTTTACACTTGATTGGCAAGGATCCGCTGCTTAGTGGTCAAATGTCAACATTAGGGTTGTTTGTTTTGTCTTTGTTGTAACGTTAACTAAACCTTACATTTGAGCTAAGTTAGCGTAGCCAACAAAACAATGTTTGCTGGTCATAAATGATCTGTTTTGCTAACAAATCAATGCCGTTGAGTGCTAGGAGTTACTTTGACTAGTTAGAATGCAGCTGGTCCGTTGGTAGCTAACGGTAAAGTTATGTAGTTCACTGACCATTTTGCTGTTTTAGTTGACCTATATGTAAAAAATAAATGTCTCATCTACTCTATACTGACATGTGAGAACTGATGCCAGCCTCCCTAGTCACTTTGGTCTTTTTGATAAAGCAACATGTGCTGCACAGCTCATAATAAAGTTTCTGCCCATAGGTGGCAATTGTAAACAGTACCCAGGTGAAATGGTGGACAGTTATCCCATTAGTTATGACGTCATGTCATATCTATTGTTCTATACCTATGGTTACGTTACTGTAGCTCAGGTAGACAGCAGCATTTAGTGACTAAAGCCGAGGTAGAAAGGGCACATCCAAACTCATGCTCAAGCTGGCACCTGTATCATGTCACCCTCTTTGAATGTTATCAGCCAATTGAATGGGCGTTACCAGTTGTATTACTACCATATATATGAGGCAATAGGGCCCTAATCTACCTCCTAGTTGGTTTACTGGGCCGTTATCATCCATTGGTAAGCTGGATCACCCATCCGCGTCAATATTCAAAACGCAGAGCAACTGCTCGTCCGCGGTACTGGAAGATGATGTAGTATGAAGAGCGACAGTGGTAGGGAGTAGTATTAAAAGGCTGATACTCTGCGTTAGGTGGTAGGAAGGTTGGGATAGTCAACAGGTCAAACAAACCATCTCACGGCAGTTCGTGTAAATGAGAGACGGCCGAAAAGGACGCCCCATACGGTGGGAGGTGGCCGCAAGGCGGCCGCTGGGGACACAGGCGGGAGACGGCCGGGAGACGACCGAAAAGGACGCCCCATATGCCGGGAAGCGGCTGCGCGACAATAACGGGATGGCGGAGGTTGGGTTTAGGAAAAGCCCTACGGGGAAAGGGCGCCTCACACACAAGGAGATGGCCGCGGGGACGCGCGACAATAACGGGACGGTTGTGATTAGGAAGACTACGGGAAACAAAACGCCACACGCGAGACGCGAAACCCGCTCGACCGGAGGAAAGTCCTGTGTTGTTTGACCCATCCACCACACACGACCAACCTCCCTGGCGCGGATCTTCGGCTCTTTATACCACTCCCTACCATTTTCGTGCTGTGGCCACGAAATATGCTTCCCATTGAAATACATTACTTCACATTTTCGTGCTGGCCACCACGTAAAAACGAGAAAAACGTGCCCGTGAACACGTATCAATAGATTCAAGATAACGTGACATTTACATGACCTGCCGTGAGACGGGCTGAAGTTAAGTTAACTCCCTTACTTACCTTAATGAACGCCACATACGTAAGTATTTTAACCCAAACCACAATCTTTTACTAAACCTAAGTCTCTCTCTCTCATATCCCATTAATACGTCTCTGTTTTACTTCAGTAGCACTCTGTCTGTTCTGTTTCTTCTGTTCTTGTAGGCATTAACGCTGTTTGGTATTTCCTCCAGCATTTAACATTCTGCAGAGGCAGTCCTCTCCCACTTGCTGCAGCTCTCTCTCACTTCTATTTATGTCTATAATGAAAGCCTATAATCATATTCTACACACCCACATACTGTCTGAGGCTTTAGGATTATATGTCTTGGGGAGTAAGAACAACAGAATCATCATATTAATGGTAGTGGTGGAAGATCCTCATCATTGTTGCAGTAATGTTTATAATCCACTCTGTCTATCAGACTTGCCAATTATTTCCTAGATTGACTGTTGTAGGAGTGGAATAAATGAGATGCAACAGAAGTGCAAAGAGACAGTAAACAAGTATACAATGGAGAGAAATCACTGTTACATATAATAACAGCTCGCCGTATAGAGACGAACAGAGCATATCATTAGTAGCAAAAGGCAACATCAGTATGAACTTAGTCAGGTAATTATACACTCTTACAACAAAACATTTTCTATCATTTAGCTTAAATGGGCCATTTTGTAGTTCATCATTAAATATGACTCATATTACCAGCAGGTTTGGAATAGCTGCAAAATGCAAAAATGTGTCATTGTTGCATGGGGAATGTTAAGACTCTCTCTCTGCAGGTTCCCATTAAAATTCTGCCAAAATATTTAATGAATTTTCAGCAAAAGTTTTGCAAAATCTGCAAAATAACATGTGTATTTACATTACATGAAAGAAACAAGTAATTCCCACAATTTGCCACCGTAGATAACAGAAGTCAAGGCTTATTTTTGCCTATCCCATAATCCCCAAAGAATCACACAGAAATCTGACAAAACTAAATGAAACTAAATACTTGAGTACAATCCTAGTAACTTTGCTTTTATTGATGCAATAACTTTTCCACATTAGCAAAGGGTAAAAACGCCTTCGTCTTTTCTTTGGAATGACCTGTATTTGATTGTTTTTTTCCCTAATTCCAATTCACCTTTCACTGTTTTGAGCAACTGTACTGTAACTGGTATCTGATATGGTTACCAGCAGAAAAAAAGCAATCAAAGGTTGTTATTTTATATTTTTGTATTGTCGATTATTGTCAACATATCCCATGAAAACAACTTACCAACTCTGTCCATGGCTGTCAGCCTCAGGGCTTCCATTCATATTACACAGTCATCTTCAGTGGCTGCAGTTTGCCAAATTGGGATTTTGTCAAAATAAACCACAGTGTGTGTGTGTGTGTGTGTGTGTGTGTGTGTGTGTGTGTGTGTGTGTGTGTGTGTGTGTGTGTGTGTGTGTGTGTTTTTTGGACAACAATGGAGCTCTGTGGCACAGTTAAATAAGATATATCAGGCTATGGATACACACACAATTCTATGGAAAAAAGAAATTGAAAGAATATTACCAGACTTGTCCTTTAATTACTTTATGTATGCACATTTTCCTACGTGGGAACTTTTTTGAGACGCCAGTTACAATTGATCAAATAGCAAAAGGTTGGTAGAGATGTCTGTTATGTCTGTTTTGCAATTTATAATAATATCAATTATTACATTTAATCATTTCATCAGTTTTTTCTACTCTCGGCTAAGTCTTACGCAACTCCAAGCCGGCCTGCTATGATTGGTCATCGTTTTTTTTTTTAAGCCACTGCAGTGCTAACATTTTCCCATGTAACTACATGCTAACGGCAGTAAACAATGTCACCTTGGTTGCTAGTGTCGTTAAATTCTCCCCCATTCCGGGTCACATTACTCCTAAACATTTTCTGTTAGTAGTATTTGGTTTAAAAGCCTTATTTATTTTTGACTGTAGAAATTGATGCTATATTCTATTAGTGTCAACTGCTAACTAAAGTAGCTACATGGCTAACGGCAGTTAACAATGTCATCTGGGCTGTCAGTGTTGTTAAATTCTCCCCATTTCCGGGTCGCATTACTGCTGAAACATGTCCGATTGGGTAGTGTTTGGTTCAGAAGCCTTTATCTGCGATTTTTGATGGTAAAAAGTGTTGCTTCGTTCCACTACAATCAAACGTTAGCATACTGCTAACTATTAAGTAGCTATATGCTAACGCGACATAGCTGTAATCTATCAATGCTGGTAATTTCTTCACAAATTCCGGTCACTTTACTGCTGGGACATGTCCGGTTGTGTAATATTTGGTTTAGAAACCTTTATTGGTGATTTTTCACGGTACAAAGTCCTGCTATGTACACGCAAGACACAATTTCCCTTTTTTTTGGCACCTTTTTAACATTAAATTATCACAGCTAGACATATGCACATGCTGGGCACAGTTTGCGGACATCATTCACATCTCTATATCAGCATTCTCAGAATTTAAACAGATACTTCTTTCTCTGGCACCAAACACTGCACAGTGCAGCTGAGGCTTAATGGCATTGTGTATGTACTCTGTGTGTATATTTACCTAGGTGCACTTGTGGATGTGTGTCATTTCCGAGCAGCTCTCTTCAGTGTCCCAACCCCGAAACTAAATAAACAGCCCGACACTTTGCCGGCCTCTCCGTCTCCGTGAATAGCTTCTCTGTGCTGTTTCTTGCTGTGGGGTCTGTCGTCTGTGGCGAGCCAGGTTATGCTGTCATGGCATCCCGAATCACTGCAGGAATGAGTAGTCTGTCCACTTAGATTTGAAACTACTGTTGGATGAACTGTGGCCAAATAGAGCTCAGCACTGACCGCCCTCTTTTTAAACAGCTTTTGAACACCCAAGTCAGAAGAACGACTTCTGATTTAGGAAACTTGGACCATAGGAGGAGCACATGTGCCAGTAGATAGGATTTGGGCCCCGTAACTTAATAAAAGGAGACATGTAGACAAGACGAGCTGGGATTCAGAACCACCAACCAGTGTTGCCAACTTAGCGACTTTGTCGCTAGATTTAGCAACTTTTCAGACCCCCTTAGCCACTTTTTTTTTCTTCAAAAAAGCGACCAGCGACGAATCTGGTGACTTTCTGTAGAAAAGTCGTCAGTATTGTCCAGCAAGCACGCAAGGTATTTCTCTCCTGTAGCCGCCAAAACAGTCTTCTGTTCTGTGACTGAGGAGCAGAGGAGCAGCCTCTCTCCTCTCTCCTCATGTGCAGCAGCACTGCGCACAGTGTGCAGGTAGTTAGAAGGGGAGGGGGACAGGGTGTGCGGGGGCCGGTGTAGGTAGGAGAGACAGCAGGACGCGACGGGAGAAAGACTACGCTGAGCTGGCCTGGACCTGGGCAAGCCAGCCTTCTTTTGAGAATCTTTTTCCCTCCCTTTGTAGAATTTCATTTTTTTTTACTTCAAAGGTAGGCTACCTAAGTAATAATTATAACGTCAAATAAATTCCTGTATTGAATTTATGATTATTTGGCTAAAGAGTTCTATTTCTTTCTATCTACCTTGCTGACACAACCACTAAGCTTTATACAAATGATTGTAAATATGCAAATGAGCGTATGACGTCATCTAGCGACTTTTAGCGAGTTTTGGAGCTGGTGCTAGCGACTTTCATTGGAAAAGAGTTGGCAACACTGCCACCAACCCTAAGTCTAATGGATGACCTGATGAGCCGACGGAGCCAACCCAGAGACATATTTTTTTTATGCCTACGAGCAACCACAAATAACTTGTTTTTCTCCAGGAAATAAAAACATAACTTAAAAGTCTTTGTGTGTGTGTGTGTGTGTGTGTGTGTGTGTGTGTGTGTGTGTGTGTGTGTGCGTGTGTGCGTGTGTAGAGGGGGAGGAAGAAAGAAAATGAGATATTTAGTTTGCCAAAATCCCAGTCCCATGCAAGTATACCATTCTTCCCCCGCTATCATACTACACTGTAATCTAACAACAGAAAAGTTCCTTCTCTGTCCCACAGTCAGTTTTTTCTTTCTGCCATCCTCACACACACACACACACACACACACACACACACACACACACACACACACACACACTGAAACATACGCTCCCTCTTGGGGCCAATTAGTCAAGTTGAAACGTCTTCATTTTTCATTTGAGTGTTCAATGATCAGTATAATTGGAATTAATAAGCCAATTTCATTTGGCGTTTTTGGCACTTGTTTTGAGCACCCTCACAGTTGGTTACGGGGGAGGAAACCACAAAACAAGGGTCTCATTAACTGGGTCAATTACAGTCGAAACACATCACCTTATTAATCTTCCACTGCCTGACATAATAAAGATGCTTTGGTATGCTTATCAGGCTGTTTATGCTGTATAGTATTCACCGCTGCATCCCAGACCATATGCTCCCTGTACATCTTGCAGAGCTGAGCTGAGACCAATTTGTTCCTTAAACCTTAAAGGGGCTGTACTCGATTTTCAGAACATTACTGTAATATAGCAGTTAACAACTATTTGCTATGTAAAGATATAGGGGAGTAATGAAGTCCTGAGCAGGGAATGAAGTCACAACAGTCATTGGTGGGCGATTTTTACAGGATTGCTGCAGCTACAGATGACGGATGTTTTTCGCTCCTTTTTCAGAGCCCGTAAGTTATTTATTGCTGTCAGGGTGTAAAGACCAGTTAAAAAAATAAAATAATATATATATATATATATATATATATATATATATATATAAAGTATCTATAAGAAATGGTTACTAACCCTACCTTTAAGGGGAGGATAAACGTAGTATTTGGAATTTTAGTTGCACTTCAACTCTATGAAAACACCTCGTTGTCATGGGAAGTGGCTTGTTTGTGTTGGTGAAGGTAACTCTTATGAGATGTGAAGCTGTGGATATGAAGGGATGTTTCAGTGAGAAGGTGTCTGCCGTTTTTACTCTGGGAGTTGGCTTCCCTCTCTCTTTCATCTTCTACCTTCCTACACTCCTGTGGATGAACAAGAATGTCTCCTCACACACACACACACACACACACACACACACACACACACACACACACACACACACTAGTCTCAGCACATATCCTCTCCCACTCGCTCTCCTTTATGCACACATACAAAGGCCTGCACACATGCACTCACAAACAAACTGTTCCCGTCTCACTGTAATATGAACCGACATGTTCACACTGCTTCTCATTTGGATGTCACTGCACTGCCTGGCCTCCTTTGCTATATTAAAAAACTCTACTTCTATCACTGTCAAAGCTACAAGCAGATGGCGGCAAATCTGCTTTGGCTCTTGCTGAGGTCATGTGAAAGCTGCTTATTTCTTTCCGTTTATTTTGGAGACAATACTTCAGAATCCCTCTCTATGCACAGAGAGGCTGTCTCTTATCTACAGTACGACACATCTTTGTGAGGGTGCAAGATTCGTTGATGCTTCACACCATATTTCTTCACTCTCTCAGGGGTGGTATTTTTGTGTGAATGTGTGCTCTCAAACACATTATAAATAATCCTGTTTTTGCAGCGAGTGGATGACTTGCCCATCTGTTGCAGTGATCTCATGGATCTCAAGGTTGGAACTCAAGTAAACTCATGAAATATTTAAAGCATTCACTATAGCATAGTGGCTTCACCATATGTTACATATAGTGTGGATGAAGCTGAATTGGGTGTCGAGCATGTTTGAATTGTCACCATGGGGTTGTGACTGGCATGGTTTACGTTGCTAATGTAGTTTTAACGTCAGACCCAAAATGCCTTTATTAATACTAATGCGGTTAAAATCAGGGGCGGGGCTAGAAGGGGGCCACGGGGTGGCACCGGCCCCCGCTGAAATATGATCGCCCCCCCCCATCCATTGCTGTCAATCTGACAATTGTGATTTCCATTGGATCAGAGTACTGCCACTTGGCTGCCCGTTCTGCCAATTCACATGGTCACATCACATGACCAATTCATGTTTCCATGACGACTATCCAATATTCTGATACCATGGAACCAGCACTGGAATTGTTTTAGTGTTTTTAAAGTGGCAGACTGAGTTTATAGAAAATGTGTATTGTATTCTGATATACAATTTGTTTGAAAACAAGTAATTAATAATGAATGTGATATTTCATGTGATGTGATATTGTATGTGATGTTGCATTTAGCAGAATGGCATTGTGTTGTTCTATCCTATCCAATATTTTCTATATCTATTTTCTATGCTGTACCCTGTGCCACCCCACTTTAAAAAAATCCTGGAATCGCCCCTGGTTAAAATCAATGACATTTAAAAGGATATTTCACCGTTGGAAAGATGAATATATCTTTAAATTGGGTCACTTATGTGGTAGAAATGTGTTTAGAAACTGGTGGCTTCTAGGCCGAGAAAAGCCATAAAATGTGTTTTTGGATCATGTGGATAAAAGACACCAAATCCCAGAATGCACTTCCTTCACTGCTTTAGCGTCCCAAGCCACGCCTACTGTTTACAGACAGACAGACAGACAGTGAGACAGTCAACTCAACTCAAATGTGTTTTATTGTCATTTCAACCATATACACGAAACAACGTTTCACCGTGGCTCAAGTGGTGTTACACATTTAAAATATCTAAAAATGACATTATATCAAAAAATACTACCGTGTTTCTGCTGATACAAAGCTTAATGCTAAATTGGTGAAGTATCCCTTTAAGAAGAAGAAGAAGAAGAAGAAGAAGAAGAAGAAGAAGAAGAAGAAGAAGAGATACTTTATTGATAAACAGGGGGAAAATTACATTACACTCTGTTGATGTATTACATATTACACATAGGTCCAAAATACACACACATGCCTTCTACATTCACTAATGGAGAGATGTCAGAGTGAGGGGGCTGCCCATTAAAGGCGCCCCGAGCAGTTGGGGGTTTGTCCCAGGAGGTGAATTGGTATCTCTTCAGCTACCAGTCCACGATCCGTACTTGGTCCGTACGGGAACTTGAACCGGTGACCCTCCGGTTCCCAAAGCCATGTGTATTATCCACACACGGTTCCCTTGTTCATGGACTCACGGTGTTGCAATGCTGAGATCGAACAGGGGAACACTGAAATGAATGTTTGCTGTCATTTTAAGAAACACTAATGTATGAAACTGCCAATTTGACTAATTTACTTATTAATCCAAGGTGCCAGAACATTTCAGCCCTCTCTCACCCCTGCTTATACATGCAGTTTGGAATTATTTCCTTTCCTTCAGTCAGGGACAGTGTACTGTAGACTGCCCTGTACAGCTGGATGAATATGATTGGACGTTACCATAGGTGGAAAGAGGACAACAATAATCTACTAAAGTTAAAGTATGATTACCTTTACTAACGTACAAGTAAAATTAACGGTAACTTACCGGACTTAGCAAGTGAGTAACCAGGCATACACGTTTGGCCATCTTGGCTTATACACCTCCCAAAAAAGGCACCAACTTGCAGCTGAAGCCACCACAAGCCAAAGCTGCCAAGAACCAGCGGTGGAAGAAGAATTCAGATCCTTTACTTAAAGCTATAGTGCGTAGTTTCTGTCTCCCCCATGAGGAATTCTAAGTTCAACATTCTAAGACAACAAAACTGTCAGCGCGTCCACATGATACAAGCCTTCCGTGACCCCCCCTCCTCCACGCAGTTGCTAGTAGCCAAGGAGGACACGGAGGATTAAAAAAACATGATGGACTCTTCAGAAGATGTCATTATCTTCACTCAAGTTTCTTTGGGCAAAAGTCGATGAACGCCACAATCTTCTGAACATAGTCATACTGAGAAATCCAGAGAGAGTTGTGTAAAAGTACTAATACCACACTGTGAAAATACTCTATTACAAGTCCATCATTGAAAATGTTACTTTAGTCAAAGTCTGTAAGTATCATCAGGAAAATGTACTTAAAGTATTAAAGGTAAAAGTACTCAATGCAGAACAATCCTCCCATTTTAGAAAGTGGAAAGGATCCAAACATCAGCAGCATGTAACTTTTCAACACTAACAAGCAAATACGATATCATGTGTTAATTGGGCTGACAGGCTTTGGACGGAGATAGGCTGACTGTTTTCCCGTTTCCGGTCTTTATGCTAAGCTAAGCTAACCGTCTCCTTGTTGTAGCTTTGTTTTTTGTACGCACAGACATGAGATTGATATTGATCTTCTTATCTAAGTCTGGGCATGAAGTGAATAAGCACCAGCCGTGGAAGAACTATTCAGATTCTTTACTTAAGTAAAAGTACTAAAACCACACTGTAAAAATACTCTTTTACAAGTAAAAGTCCTGCATTGAGAATGTTACTTAAGTAAAATGCAATGTACGTATATTTAAAATGTAAGTATCATCATGAGCATGTGCTTAAGGTATGAAAAGTAAAAGTACTCAATGCAGAACAATCCTCCCATTGTAGAAAGTGTAAAGGATCCAAACAGTTGTGTGTTTAATGGTCTCATCATTTCAGCTGGACTTGTAGGTCATTATATTGTTGGCTAGTTTACTTTAGAATAAAACATCAGATTTTATCAACTACATGTTTTTTGTGTACAAAACTCTTAATGTGTAAAGTAACTAGTAACTAAAGCTGTCAGATGAATGTAGTGGAGTAAAAAGTACAATATTTCTCTCTGAAATGTAGCGTAGTAGAAGTAGAAAGTGACATGAAAAGAAAAGACTCAAGTAAAGTACCTCAACATTTGTACTTAAGTACAGTACTTGAGTAAATGTACTTAGTTACATTCCACCACTGCCAAGCACACGCTGTATGTGAGATAGAGCTCTGCAGCTAGCACAAATCAAAGAAAAAGGGGGAGACGTGCAGAGGACGCGGCGAAGGAAACCATCATGTCGAGCCCTCCTTTACCAGCCACAGGGATTCTGTGAGTGTGGGAGGCTGCGTCGCCACTGGCCGGAACCATGTCTCACTTCACCCACGCATGCTCTGATCGGCGGCTGAACAGCCCCCCCAGCTCTCCAGGATCTCTCCTTCTCTCACACAAATATGCAGGGTGGGATTTGTGAAAAAAAGCAAGCAGAGTTTTTTGATCATGCACAACAAAACAAAACATGCAAGAATTAAATCCTCCTTCCAATACCATGGACCAGCCATGCCAAAACACTTATTTATGAACTTCAATATCCAATGGAAAATAATCTCAAAATGAAATAGCACAACGTGGGGTCAACATAAAAACAAAACAAAACAACATATTTTCACCCAGGAAACCCTCGTTCGTTCCTCGGGAGTGTTTTAACCACCATCTTTTTCCTAAACTTAACGAGTCGTTTTGGTGCCTAATCTTAACTGTCATCGTCGCACGACGCTCACTTTTTCTGGCTAAACTCCACTACCACGGCCCCTGAAAGGACCGTCATCTGGCGGCGCCTGTAGCTGGCTCGCAGTCACCTGTTGGTGGCTGAACAACTGCTGCTGGTAGCCGGCGTCCCGGAGCGCTGTAGAGGCTAAATACAACCAGCAACTGCTGCTGGGATGTTATCGTTCTATGGCACTATGTGTTCACGTTACAGCACTTTACTTAGTTCAAAACACTTGTAATTTTAGGTCCTCCTTTCCTCTTCCTCCCTCCTTACTTGTACACTGGGACATGTTCAGACACACTGAGCCATGTCTCGTTTTCAATCTTCCCTCTTATCCGTGTGACACAGGGTCAGTTTAGCTCCGCACCATCTCCAGCCAGCGTTAATGAGTCCTTTCTTTTCCTCTGCGAGTCATGCAGACAGACGGCAGCACCCTAATGACAATAAAGCACGTCTGTATTTGAAAAAGGGACATTTTTCTTTGCCCAGATTGCAGAGCAGACGTTTAGCTATTTAAGTGAAGCACTTACTTTGTGATATTTCCAAAGGCTTTAAATAGAACAAAGATACAGCAGGCATTGGGAAATGAAGAGTGAGAGATGTTCAAAAGGGAACCTATCTGCATGCATGTAATATTTCTCTGGTGTACGCCTCTGCTTCCTGAACCATATGGATTCAGTTCCAGATTGTACAATGAATCTCTTCCTTCCCACAGACCTTTGTTCCGACGAGGGACTCAGTATCAGTCAAAGACCAAGTGTGTCGGGTTTTGAATACGCCAGGTTATGCAAAAGATACGCTCCATCCTATTTGTGCTGCTGTCACCTCTGTCTGACTATGATTTGTAATTCTTTTATTCCCCAGCAATTTCTACCCACAAGGGTTTCCCAAGTGATACGTTGAACTTGATCATGCACAGTTTGCTTCCAGAATGTGAATGCATTAGCTTCCACGAAGCGCTACCTGTGTGATTCAGAGGAGAAAATCGCCGGGGGGAGTTGATGACAGTCGACGGTTGGAAAGCTGTCTCGGCGCACACAGCCATCTCGGATGAAACTGGATTTTTTTTTTTTTACACATGCTTCTTCGACACTGACAGACCATGATAAATAAACAAACTCTTACTTAGTGTGATGTATCTTGCTCTCTCTCTCTCTCTCTCTCTCTCTCCCCCCCCCGATTCCTCTCGGCTGTCTGAGTTCTAGTTCTTGTAGTGAATGAAGTAGGACGGAGCATGACAGAAATACAGTCAAAGCAGATGGCTTTATGTCTCAATCCTTTGCCCAATATTTCATCCCAGCGGCGAATTCTGCTGAGAAGACTGCAGATACGAGATGTCATTATTTGCAACTATATCCGAGCTACATCAACGATGCCTTCATTACCTCACTAGACAGTGGCAAACATTTATCATCAGCTATCAGTCAGTCATTTAAACCGCTCCAGTTATACAATTAAGTGGGACTAAATCTGTCACCATTAACGCTAGCGCTAAATCAACTCATTGTTATTTTGCAATTTGAGGCATGTGGCCTAGTTAAAAGTAACTGTTGATACTTTACATCATGTTGCAGGAATGATACACTCTCCAATGGAGTTTGCACTAGGATGTTGTCTAACTGTGGGGAGAACCATCCTTCCCCACTCAATCCTGTCAAACTCCAGAGCCCTTTGACGGCATGCCCGCACTACCAAAGCACACTGGTCATAAATATAAATGACAGCATTAATAAGTGATGACCTCTTATTCAAAATCCCTCATTGTGCATGCAAATGGGTTAAAGGGGGGAACACGGGCAAAGTGTGGTCTAATGTGTGAAGTGTAATTGTTACAAGGGTGCTGACCTGAGATCATTAATATTCATTCGCTACATTGTTTCAGTCCGTTCCCCATTGCAGCCGATGATCTCGGATATGAATGGGTTTGTTTTCCATTCATGTGCAAAGTCTTTGGAGCGGATACGTGTGTGCTGCTGAAATGACACACTGCATCGGCTCTTCGGCAGCCATTCACTGAATTTGATTATGGCTGCCTTATTTAGATTTAATTCTATTTCATTATTAAGACATTAGGGTTTAAAATGTCATAGTTGTTTCCGGTTCCCGTTGACATTTGAGAAAGAAAAGGACTGCAGAGTAAATGACTGCACCCACAGCCCAACTGTTTAGCTGTTTTAGTCGGTGTAGTCACTAATTCTACAGGGCAAACTAATACTAGAAAATTAATGACGGACAGCTGGCATTTGAATGAAAACTCCACATAAAATAGTGGAATTTATTAGAATGGTAATGATAACAAATATTATTCTTAATCATGACAACGGATTAGGAGGTTGTGTAGTGTAGGGTGTAAACATTCATATGAAAGTCAGAAACAAATCACACAAACTAAAGTGCAGATTGCAGAAATATAAAAACAAATATGTGGCTTTACCACACTTAGTAGTATTTAGATTATTTAATTATTATTTACTGTAATAAACATAATGTAACATGTAAACATGTGGATTGCACTTTTTAAACACTGTCTTTGAACTTTACTAGACAGTTAAATAAGTAAAAATATAGTATATACAGTATATACGTTTTATTTACAGCGCACATGGAGGAGCTGCCTCCAGCCCCCCCCTCATGAAGTTGCGTCCATGACAGCGTCAACGTTGCACTCAGAGACAGAGGCTATCGTTACGTTAGCAGTAGCATGCTGCTGCTGGTCTTGTCGTGAGATGAACTGTACTAATAAAACTGTTGAAACAACACAGCCACGCTGCTGTGAAGTCTCCTCCGCTCCATATCTTTATAACGGAGCTAGCTAACTGGAGCTAACGTTCTGCGTGCCTGTATCCATTAACTGCATGTATGGACTCGAGCCCGAAAAAAATCCTTCATTTTATTAAAATGGCTGTAAAAGTTTTAAACTACAACTCAGAGTTGTTTGAATGACAGAAATCTGCTCAAGGTACGGCGTAGCATTAGCGTGCTAAGTTGATACTTTCTCTGCGGAGTGCAGACTGATCTGCTCTCACGAGTCACGTGACCAAATCGCAGCCTTTGCGATTAGGAAATCGCGTTTTAACTAGGGCTGTCAGCATTAATGCGTTAATCGCGATGCGATTAAGGGTCGAGCATAATGCGTTCATTTTTTTTAATCGTATTAATCGCATGCCGCCATTTATTAATTTATTTTCACTTCACTCGGCTTTGCGTCGTGCCTAACAGGATACTATTTTGCCGTACTTCCTCGTAACACATCCTGCTGCTGCAGGAATAGCAACGTGGATTTCGGCGACTCATTCTGGTGCCACTGATATGTCTGCTCTTCTCTCTGATGCTCTGAAACAGACGCTAGTTAACACTTTACTCAACAGCAGCTAACGTTAGCCTACCGCTAGCTAGTTAACACTATACTCGACAGCAGCTAATGTTAGCCTACCGCTAGCTAGTTAACACTATACTCGACAGCAGCTAACGTTAGCCTACCGCTAGCTAGTTAACACTATACTCGACAGCAGCTAACGTTAGCCTACCGCTAGCTAGTTAACACTATACTCGACAGCAGCTAATGTTAGCCTACCACTAGCTAGTTAACACTATACTCGACAGCAGCTAACGTTAGCCTACCACTAGCTAGTTAACACTATACTCGACAGCAGCTAATGTTAGCCTACCACTAGCTACTACCTGGATAAATACGGTTACAATGCTGACAGCTAACGCTAAACGGTGTAAAGTTTGTCTGTATTTCACTGTAGAGGATTCAGCACCGGGATGTAACAATCTGCAGCTGCTGTTGTCGGAAAAACACAGACGGTGCGTTCAATGAAACTGGTAATTTACAGTCTCGTGGTGCATTCAAAGTTGTTGAAAAGATGCCCTTTTCCCATCTGGTGGTTGTTTTTGTCATTCAACAGCTATTTACTAGTGAAATAAGTTATTGTTCTAGTGATTACATTATTAAACATTTCATTTTGTCGATATGGCCTTAGCAATAAACAAGCCATTCTTTACTGTCGCCAACTGTTTCGTACCCTTCTTTTTTTTAACTTTCTTAAAAAGTTACCGTTAAGGCACCGGTACCGTTTTAAAAGTACCGCTTTAGCACCGGTATCCAAACCAAACAATACCCAACCCTAATGTTGACTCTAGATTCAAATAAATATATAATAAACAAATATAAATCTTAAAATCAAGTTCATAAAGTCACTTTCTTTGCATTCATTTGATTCCCAATCAAGATCCACTGGTAAGAATTACTTTCCATTGTTAATATGGACTTAAAAACTGTTTTGAAATGCAAAATAATAGAAATTTAATCATGTGATAAAACAAGCGCTTAATCTTTATTAACTATAGAAATTCAACGATTAATCACGATTAAGAAAATGTAATCATTTGACAGCCCTAGTTTTAACTATGCAATGCAATTAATCGTTCAGCCCTACCTTATTGCTCCACTAGAGCGCTGCACTCCCAGAATGCAGAGTTGCTTGTGGTTCCTAGGGTCTCTAAAAGTAGGATGGGAGCAAGAGCCTTCAGCTACCAGGCTCCTCTCCTGTGGAACCAGCTCCCAGTTTGGGTTTGGGGGGCAGACACTGTCACCACATTTAAGAATAAACTGAAAACCCTCCTCTTTGATAAAGCTTATAGTTAGGGAGTGAGGAGTTGCAGCGTTCGCCTAGACCGACGTGACATCAGCAATCGAGGTGCCAGGAAGGATAGATTCTCCACATAATAGATGAAGAGAGACAAGATTCTATTTAATTTCTTGAGTGATCCACTTAAAGTAAATCTCAGTTTTTTGATTTGAAGACACATCATGACCTCTTTGATCCAATGTGTAGAAGACGGCCGCTAACAATAAGGCAAAAGCTGTAGAATTCCATTGATATGGAGTAGGTCTATTATAGCTTGCACGATACGACATAAAATCAAAATCACGATTAGTTGCACATTTTACCTCCATAACGATGAATTAACGGTAATTAATCACGTTGTTCTAAATCATCTTTTCTGAAGCCAAAATGTTTCCAGACAACGGACACAGCGTTATTTTTTGGGCACAAGTTGCTTAGTTGACTCAGACTCGTGTTTGAGTTATCCTCCATTATGCTTTCCATGTGGCTGACTGGGCGAAGTCACGTGATTACACCCACGGTACAATGTTTTTAAGGAGAAAGTAGGCCTATCAACAGGAATAAATTATCGAAATTATCGTCATGGGAAAAATATGCCGATAACAGCTTCCGAATTTTGATGTTGATACATTTTCAGTTAATCGTCCAGCACTAGTCTATTAGTATAGTTCTGTTAAAGGGAACACCAAACATTGCCATAATAAGGTTTGGGTATATTGTAACGGATACACTTCAAATACTGAGGTCAAATAGGAAGTTTTTAAGAACGTGACTTTTACATGGAGGAACATGGTAAGGTCAACCATAGATTTACTTCAAAATGAATTAGGGTTATTAACCCTCCTGTTGTCCTCGGGTCAAATTTGACCAATTTTCAAAAAAAAATAACGTGAATGGTTCTCTAGAACCCTCTTGACGAGTAAAATAAATAATCAGTTCACTACTTTCATTGAATTTGGGTGTTTTATTCAATTTCATAGCGTTTGAAGAAAATAATTAATAAAAGAACGTTGGAAAAAAGCAACAAATTTTTGGAAAAAGCTTCAAAAATACAAAATAAACATTAAAAGAAAAACGCAGAAAAACATCTGCAAATATCAGAAAAAGTGAGAAAAAAAAACTTGGTAAAAAGTAACAAAAATGTTGGGAAAAGCGACAAAAGTGTCGGAAAAAACATTTTAACTTAAAAAAACTTAACCCAGGGCACCTGGGTAGCTCAACTGGTAGGACAAGCACCCACATATAGACGTTTACTCCTCGACGCAGTGGCCGTAGGTTTGACTCCAACCTGTGGCCTTTTGCTGCATGTCTTCCCCCTCTCTCTCCCCTATCATGTCTTCAGCTGTCCTGTAGAAATAAAGGCCATTAAATGCCCAAAAAATTATCTTTAAAAAAAGAATATTTGAGAAGTTGATTGTTATGTTTTTTGTTTTGTATAAACATTCATATTTCTCTTGTAAATGTCTGTGTCCACTACATGTAAATATAGTGTTGTAGAGTTAGTAATCTCCACGTCCCATGACTAATGGATGGATTCTAAGGACACGGATACAACCTCTGACACTCTCTAAGGGCCAGTATGTTTGGTAGATAAGGCATGGTACTGAGTAAGAAGTAAAAGGGGAAAAGAGATCTTGACATTGAACAGTTACACTCACAATGAGCACACAGGAGATGGGACATGATTCAGTGGGGAGACAATGATGTAAAATCAGGAAAAGGTTACCGGTAGTACCAAAGAAAATGATTCAGAAAGCATATCTAGTCTGTACTGATGTAAATGAAGTACGATGGGAGCTCAAACTTTAAATTTTTTTATTGAATATGATGGCTCCATGGGATAATGTTGACAAGCCGATGTTAAATACAACACCAATTACATTCTATCACAGTCAGTTAGAGAGTGTGCAACTAAACAAGTTCCCCACCACAGATTTACTCCAGTTCTCCCTTTCATCCGCACTGTTAGTATGTGATAATGAGCAAACACTGTAATCCCACTGATTAACTGACAGCCGCACCTTCCCCCACATTTCCTTGGCTTGTCTGTGTGACTTTGATAATTGGGAGTTTGATGGCTTCTAACACCCCATTTTCAGCATGCTTGAGATAAGTGTCAGAACTGTCAGACAGCTGTTTTAACACTGCATCTGGATTGTTCACCTCAAAGTGAGAGACACAAAGGTGGCTGGCATTGTTGACTTTTCTTCGAAAACTTGCAGTGTGGTTTATGCGGGTTGGTAATATTTGATCATACAATCCTCCTTTGTTTCAGTTCACAGGGGGAGTTTATTTGGTTGAGGTCTACATCTTGACAAAACATGTCTTGTATAATTTCCTCCGTTGTGTCTGCACAATGTGGCTAGTGGCTTGACCACGTTGGCAAAATCTCTGCATTCATGGCTTTTGCATAAATCTGAATGGCTTGAATAATTAATGTCTACTAAACAACCACTAAAAATGATGCACATCCATGTTGGCAACACGCATTTCGTCTCCTTTTTCCTTCTTCTTTCTTTGGAAATGCACATTCATGTTGGAACACTATACTAAACAGTGAAAAAAAAAGCACAATTCTGAGAAGAGGAGAGCAGCGAGAAGAATATGTCCCATGACCTGGTTATGACTGGTTGATAAAAATGCAGCGCAATCAGAAAACAGCCCCGCTCTGCCAAACCTCCTTACACTGGACCCTACTACTGGATCTGGTTCAAAATAAAGAGCTAAGTCACTACATCTCCATTAAACATAGCCTATTGGTTGTTGGAATATAATACATTAACAAGGGATATGGTAAAAAACACATTATAAAGGTTTGTTCCTGTACTGTCACTAGATTAAATAACGTTTTAGTGTTCCCTTCCAACTTTTTCTGATCAATCAAATCTAGTGTCAAATTAACGTGGGGATGTAAATTGAACTTCAGACCCCACCTTCCTTAGCAGGACTTCCTATACCATCTACTCGCACATCTTTGGTAGGAGTATTGCCTTCAGCATACTCAAGCAGCATACTACACGGTGTGTATGCAAATTCAACGCGTTCTCATGAACGGGTTTGTATGATATCGTACAAAAAGTTATGCACACTAAAACGTATGTAATTATATGAAAACTAGGAGACCGTCGACTGGTCATGTGACATCAGCTACAGAACTCTGTGCTACAGAGCGGCAGTTGCTAGCTGTTTAAGACGCTAAAGAGCTCCTGCGACACTGGCTACAGTGCTCCGCATGCTGCTCCGTTAGCTAGGCGGTAGTTGGTTGTTCAGTTACCCCAGAATAGGTGAATGTGAGCTGTGTACAGAGCACTGCGAGCTGCCAGTTATTTCACTAGATTATATATATTTAGGCAAGAAAAAGTGAGCGTTATGCGGCGACAAAAGTTAAGTTTTGGCACCGAAATCACTAGTTAGGTTTAGGAAAAAGATGGTGGTTTGGATTAAAACATTCCCAAGTAACACGAAATTCCTGGATGAAAGTATTTTGTTTTTCCCAGGAAGCGAACTCCGCTCCCTGGCTTAAAAGTCCTGTGTTTCATCACCCGACCACCAGTCGCTTTCCTATACAGCATCAGTCAATCGTGGTGCACACAGAAAAAAATCATACAAATTACAGTGTTTAACTTTTCGTAGCTTATCGAACGTTTGGTTCATGAGAACAGGCTGGCAAATTACAGGGTGATTATATCCGGTGTGTTGTAGTAAGTTTCTTTTACCAGCGGTTTTGCTGTGCTGACTGTGTGATCATTGAGGTCCAGTGGCTCATTTGCTTTGTGGACATGATGATAGTTACGTAATGCTAAAGACAACAGACATAGCTGAGTGTTAACAGAGAGGAATTGTTGTGGTGGGTGGAGGTCATTTCACTAATGTTATGAATAAAAGTAAAGAGCCTGGAAAATCAAAGCACTTGACTGCGGCTTGTAGAGTCTCCCTGGTTACTGTACCTCGCTGTGTTTGGCATTGTGCGCTAAACCACTGATACTAATGTGAATAAAACTAGTAGCCACAACTTATTCAATAATGCACTCAGTGACTATACAGTATACTGCGTTAACAAGCTGATGTCCAAACACAGTGTAGACCTTGAATCTCCACACTGAACAACAACAATTACCCATTTGTATTCATCTTAAGGAAGTACAATTGAGTGCAGGGCTTTAACAACACTACTTAACAAGTGCTCTCCAATATGGCTGCCACAGAGTTTATGTTGGAGGCCTCTTTGTTGAGATAGTATGGGTATATCCAACTTCTGCCTACAATACACTGAAAAGACTTTAAACAGACTTAAGTGTGACACCATCTCACATCTAAAGACAATCTGTCATTGAGTTTTTAATCATAGACTATACGATTTTGCAATGACTGGGGATCTTGCACGGTCACAATTTGCAAGACTACAACTAGTTTCGTTTTGAAAACATTAACCAAGCTAGCTAGCTACAGCTAGTGTTAGCTGGTAAGGGAAAGTTTGACGATTTTCTGTGCTGCTGTACATGCAGAAAAATAGCGGCAGTACCCGGAGGGCCGCGTTTACCCGTTGGTAAATCTCCACTGGATGACTAGCTTCAGAAGGTATGAAAATCAGCAACTTTCCTCCTTTAGCGTATAGCTTAGCGCAGTGCCATTGCAACCATAAACAACACTGGCTCTAGCCGTTTGCTGCTTCCTGTTTGGTGCTGGAGGAAGCGTACAGTACGCAGCCATTGGTTGTTGACAATGTTTACGTGATTTAACTTCACTACCAAGACTTACGATAATGTCAAACACGTTTGATTTTGTCGGAACATCAAGACGGGAAAAAGACTGACTGAGACTGAGTTTTATAAACACCTTACACCAAACGACTGAGACGTCGGGAGCACGTTCCAACTCTAGCAAGACTAATGATTTCTTTCCCATATTGGAAAATAGTCTGTGACAGTGGAATCGCTTGAAAGGTTGTTTGATGTAAGGTCGGGATTAGGTGAGACTCTGGCACAGTTCTGCCACCATGACCAAGATAGGTGGTGGAAAAAGCTTTTTAAACATTACTGCAGCACAAGTCACTTTGTAGTCCTAAATGGAATGGATTACCATAACATCTCCTTTATGATGTAGGAATTGATCTCCATTACTGTGTTTTCTCTCTTTTGTCTGCAACATAAGCCCTATCTTTGTTCATTCATGCAGATTTACAAAGCACAACATCCATAGTTCTTTGATGCTGGTGATCTTGAGGTATTGACTTGTGTCTGAGAGCTACACTCTGGTGTTTTATAGGCAGATCATTCACATTTTGAATTTACACGCTTATCCATCTGACAGCAGCAGTAGAATATTCCGTCCCCTCATTATTGATTCAGTTTTTTTGTTCATTTGTCCTATCCTAAGCCATTATTAC
The DNA here is from genome assembly GCF_031162955.1 of Sander vitreus. NCBI lineage: Eukaryota > Metazoa > Chordata > Actinopteri > Perciformes > Percidae > Sander > Sander vitreus. The sequence continues at coordinate 1,311,240 of NC_135865.1, read as the reverse complement.
TTTCATAGCTGTTTTTACGAGCCTCTCATGGCTGTCCACCAATTAAGCTTTGTACCCCATTAAAAGTCCTCACAGACCGACATAAGTGCTGCGCTCCACAGGATTCAACACTGTCGACTGTGTCCATACGGCGCCTGGCTACCACCTCACTATAAAATATTAACACCTACCCTCACTCACTTCAACTCCTGTGAGTTCCACTTAAAAATCTATACTGCCACAAACAGACCCGGCCAACATACCAAGCACACTGACCTGCCAGTCTGAGGCCCCCCTGTCTGCAACTCTGTCACAGGCATCCAGCTGTATTACACTGTGGCTGAATGATTCATGATCTAAAGAGGGGACATGTTTACTGTCCCACTTCTGTGGTTGAGAGAGAGAACCTCATTACATTCTCATTACATATTTACATAGGAACAATAAAGCAATGAAAGTAAGCAAGATACTAATTTAAATTGATACTTATTCTGTGTAAGCAACAAGCAATCTAACGGCCACATGCACTTTTGTTAAATGCATTATGAAACCTCTAAATGTGACATAAATTATGTTTAGTCATAGAGTAGGTAATTGTGTAGTACATAAGTACCTGTGTTATCAAATTTTGACCTGTTCAAATTCTGTAAATGTACAAAAAACCTGCCCTTGCTTAGCTACATTACTTGAGTATACTCCATAAATTTAAAGGACTCTGTCTTTGCTCTCTAAAAGCACATTAAGACATCTATGAAAGGAAAATGTTAACAAGTCATTTAAATAAACAGCATCCAGAGACATGAAAGACTGGCATCTTGTCTTGGAGTGTATTTACAAAGACTTTCCTTGGACCTACCCTCAAGTAAATGAGACTTGAGAGGACACGAAACTCGACTTGTACTTGTCTCATATGACTGGAGACTTGACTTGGACACATTATTAACTTATCTGAAATGATTTGAGTTTACTTGGACTTACATTTTTTGAGTGTTGACAAGGAACTATCTCAAATTACTTGAGAATTGAATTGGACTTTGCTCAATCCTGGCTACACCACCCATCTATTCTGGGATAGGGGAAACACATGCCATGGCTTGTTGGTATTTCTTTAAACCAATCACAACCGTCCAGGGCGGCACTAAGCGGAGATAGCGAGAAGGGAGGAATGCCAGTATTTAACCCAGCATTACATCCGTTGAGACTAAGACGATTTTAGACTTAGATTTATATGGATTGACTCAAGACTTGTACATATGCCAAATGAATTTGGGAATTTGAGATGTGACTCAGACTTGTCTAAAAGGCTTTTGAGACTTGCGCTTGTCTCAAATGACTTGAGAGTTGGCTTGAACTTGTTTCCAAGGATTAGAAAGTTCACCTGGACCTGAGACGTTTTTTGGACTTGCATAGAATGACTTGAAAATGAACTTAAACTTGTGTTAAATGACTCAAGACATGACAGTTCTGTTAATTGATCAACTGGATAGTCATCTAGCATGTCATACCAGTCGAGACTGCGAGGCTGCTGAGGAACTCCTGACACCTCAGCATTTAATATAGTATGTTGTGCCGCTTCCCCGGTTAAATAAGAAAGCATGTTTGAAGGGATGATTGCAAATGTCTCCTCCTGGGAGCAGGCCCATCTATCAAGGCCTGTGAGGACAGGCTCAACACTGTCTTCACAGCATGATATCTGTCTGGTAACTCAAAACATACTAAATGAGTGATCACATCCCCATTTTTGCGAGCGAGTGCGTCCCTTATTTGATGGTTATAATTAAAAAGAGATATGTAAAACTTCCAGACCCCCAACCTGCACTTGACTTGGAATCAAACAACAGAACGGCAGAGAGTAGCAGCAAGAACTGTTGTTTCTGTTGTTTTTGTTGTTTTAGGATGTTGCCAGGAACTCCCCTTATCCCTGCTGACAAAATGTCTGAGCGGTCTGCCAGAGCTGGGCCTAGCCTTAATTCACTTAATCAAAACTCTCCTTCAGTTCTTCGCTGATTGTCGGAAGGACGGGGATTACAAAGTTGCATCCGGGCTTTGTGAATACATACATTTGCCAACTTCTGATAAAGGGAATAATTGTAAAATGTATTTTTCTTCTATTCTTGGTACCTTTGTTTCCAGGACAATGCAAATTAATATTCTACAAATATTGTTCCCTGCCAAAATCATTTCAGACAATTGTATAATCCTCCTCATACCTTTGCAAAAGAAAAAAAAAAAAAAGCGGAAATATTATCCATTATATTTCTATTGCAAGCACTGGGTGTGCTAATCCCCTCTGTTGTACAGTCTGTGTACATCATAGTTGAATGGTTTCGTCCTGGCCCAGAGCCCAGGAAGTCAGTGGCTCATCTCCATCCTCCTTAGAGACACTCCCGAAACACACACACACACACACACACACACACACACACACACACACACACACCCATGCACTTTTACCGCACGTTCACTCACTGCTTACTTGTGCTCTATCTGCACCCTCTTCCATCCTGTTTCTCTGCATCAGGCTACACACACAAGCAATCACTCACCCTCCCACACACAAACACACACACACACACACACACACACACACATAGATCCACACAAAATCAAATACTTCAACCCCCCCGATGTGAGCACACATGCCTGCTGTACCCCATGCAGCGCAGCTCTGAATAGGACCTGGCGTTATTGTCAGTCACTATGGCAAGCAGAGCCTGGCATATCTTCTGTCCCCGCTGTCACTGAGGCTGATGTCCTGGGTCAGTGCCACTCTAAACCCTGCCCTTGCCTCACCTCCCTGCTCTTCTCTATTCCTCATCCACCATTTTTCTTTCCTCCCCCCTGTCTTCCTTCCCTGCGTCTCCCCTTTCTTCGACTGTCTCCTTGTCCATCTTGAATGGCACATTCAAGGAGTTTTTCATTCAAGAGTTGGCTTCAAAGTGTTTCCTCCATGACAGGCATCTGCATGTTGTGAATGGTATGTGTGTGTGTTTGTGTTTGTGCAGAGAGTGAAATTCAAAATGCTCCTCTCTGTGAACAGGTTCAGTCAGCAGCCGGGAGATGAGACAGGCTGAGAGAGAGAGAGAGAAGGGACAGAGGGAGTACGAAGCTCCTTGGGGGGTGAACAGAAGAAGATGGCGTGGAAGGAGCAATGGAGGAGGTCCTTTTTAAGATCCCAGCCCGAGGCTTGATTCTTATTCTGCCTGACGCTAACAGTACCTTGTTGTCATGGGAACACAGCTAGCTGGTAATGCCATCTAATGCTCCCCGAGTAGGCCTACAACAAAAAGAGAGAGACAAAATCAGAGACAAGCCAGAAGAAGGGAGGCAAAAGTTGAGCGTATAGCGTCAGTGTGCTGCACTGCGCAGCCCAGCGCAGCAGGACACCACACACTTCACTGCACAGTGCTGCTCAGGAGAACAAGCAGGACAGCACGGCACATGGCAGGGAGCTGAACAGCAGACAAGCTGTGCACAGAGCAGTTCTTACATGCACAAGACATCAATGGAAGGGTTACTTAAAAGTAAAAAAAGAAACACAATGGAATCCTGTGGCCTAACAGTGATCCATCCAACCGTGATTACATCTATGTTATCCTAGTCTATATCAACGAAGTATCATTATGTCCCTCATTTTCGGCCTGATGTCCCTCATCTTCCACTGTCTTTGTGTTGGCATTCTAAACTCCGGTCGATTTGGGAAACATCCTCCGAGCTAGAACCACCAATCAAATTATAGTTATCTTTTTTTTGAGTAAAATTCTCATCACACACTCGACCATTTTAATTCCAGAGCTCGCCTCTCTACGTACACGTTCCACCAAAACAAGTTTTGAGACTGAGACCGAGACTGTTTTGCAGAGGCACCGTTGCTCTGTCCAGCGCATAGCATCGCAAAGACGATTGTGATTGCTTTAAAGAAATGCCAATAAACCAGAGCACGTTTTTCTCCTATCCCGGGATGTTGTGTGGACTAGCCAGACCGTCCTCCATGGCACTGTGGAGATAGAGCTGGCAATGTGAGACCACCCTAGTCCAAATATTTGGGACCTTTGGTGTGGAGCTGTTTTTTATTATTTGCGGCAGAGGTATAAGGTAGGCCCTTCCCTGTTTCAGGGTGACAATGCCCCCATGCCCCAAGTCAAGCCAAGCCCATAAGGAAATGGTTTTCCCAGTTTATTGTGGAAAAACTTCAGTGGCCTGCCCTGACCACAACCCCATCCTACACCTTTGAGATGAACTGGAACGTAGTCTGTGAGCCAGGCTTTATCAGTTTGCCACTCTGAAATAGAGAGATTTGTGCAATGGTGTGAACCATCTTAAATTGAATGTGAAGAACCAAGGAGATAGTGTTTGACCCTAGGGCAGTGGGTAATCTTAGGCTGATGGCTATTCACAATCCATCACTCAGGTGTGCTCTTATGAGATAAAATAAAAAATAATACCAGACCGTCGTCACCCAGAAAACGACCTTATAGGTCCATTGTGCAAGCAGCTCAAAAGACCAATACTCACCTTTTGCTGTTAAGCGGCGACCTCTCGTCGCCGTAGTAATTATCGAGAGATCAAACGAGGAAGTGAGATGACAAAGTATAAGAGCACCAAATTCTGTGTAAGTAGAGAGGCTGGGGTGGTGGATGGGTCAAACAAACACAGGAGACCATGGTTCAAGTCCAGTGTGAAATCAAAAGTCAAGGGTTTTGCGTACCTTAGTCCATGACGCAGTTACGTCCTTATTTTAGTAGTTTAACATGACTTGTTTTAAGCCAATCCCTGATAATGTCCTAACCCTAAGTATTTTTGTACCTCTCTTTGTACATCTCTTCACAACGTTAAATACGTGGTTAAAATGGCGGTCATGACTTTAAATAGAATGGTCAGATGATTAAAACTGCCACCACGATCAACCGGTTACGGTCATGTGTTTAAGACAGCCACTGTGCTGCAGTAAACGGTCATATCTGCAGATTTTGGAGTCATTGGAAAAAAAATTCTGTCTTTTAAGTATGAGGAGGTGTTGGATAAAGCACTCAGCTGGTTGTCTGTACAGTTGAAATCACAGATTGCTTGTCTGGTACAGACTGTTATGAAAATGATGGGGGTTTTAAAAACACTCAACCCCCTACAGTCTATTATCAGACAGGCACAGGGAATGGTTTCTGATCCAAATGAATTTGTGCCCATGTCCTTTAAGATTCTCAACGTTAACAGGTAATGTAGGATGTTGGCCATGGGGTTGTGCAATAGGTCGCCATTGTCAGAAGGTGTGTATGTGTATGTGCAATTGTTACATGAAGCTATGTGTTGTTGAGATTTTAACTATAACACATGATGATTTTATCTTCTGTGGAACTGCAGGACAGATTCCAGAACATATTTCCCTACAGGGACATTAAAGTATATCTTATCTTATCTTGTGGCTGAATGAGAGCAAATCCCTGCAGCCATGTTCCAACATCTGGTGGAGAGTCTGAAACTAGAAAAGTCGGGGCTGTTTTAACAGCAGATTAATAATCATGGTTTGAGAATGAAATGTTAAATGGTCAAATACGGCTATAATGATAGTTTTACCTCTGTAGTGTACATTTAAATCAGGAATATTTTATTCTACATGTTAGCCATGTAGAATATGTACAGCATTACCGCAATATTTGGCGTCTTGGCACTGACCTCGTCACTCCTTACGAGTAGCAACAGGCTCAGTGAAGCAGGGAGCGGGGAGCGACAAACATAACTTTCCTCCACCCTACCATCCACCTGTAGGCTCAGAGGCGGACTCTGAGCCTACAGGTGGGTGGTAGGGTGGAGTTGACTGCCCAAACTAGCTTGCATACCTCATCAGACAAATGGTGGTGGCTACACAAATTTACATTTCCTAGGATGGCGAAGGAACGTCCCACCTTAGCCCCATCCAATCTCACTGCCCATGCCTAAACCTAACCAATCTAGCCAACAAAGGCAACGAGTACTAACCAATCAGAGGCAGAGTATGGCTGGACATTCTTTCGCTATCTTAGGAAACGCAGCTGTAGTGACAGCAGCAGGTGATTTAATGAATAACCTAGCTATTTGAAGAAATGCCAAAGTCAAACATAATTTAATTAAAAATTGAAGGATCATGTTTGCATTAAAGGATGAATAGACAGTGCTATGAAAGTATCTTTGCAATGTACAGTGTGAAGATGTATCTGCTTAAACAAGAGCAGAAAAACAGGACAGAAATGAAAAACAGGCAAAGGATGTTTTTTTGGGTGGATAATGCAGCATAAAACCAGAATAAAGATGTGTTACATTAAGATTATTTCTGCTATCATTTCATACAGATGGCGTTTTGAAATATCCCAGTGCTGCAATCACAGACAAGTGTTTTGGTGCAAGCATACAGGGGAAGCCACTGGCTAATCCGGCTAAGTTATGCTTCAGGTCTTTTTTTTCAGGGCCGGACAGTCATCAAACCAGCCAACTGTTGGCCAACCAGCCAGTCAGACAGCCGCCCAGAGTGTCTCTGATGCCACTTAAGAATCATGGGAAAAGAATGTTCTTAGCTCTTTTCTGTCCTTGATTATATCAGATGTGGAGGAAATGGAGGGACTCTGGGTGGATGCCAGCCCTGCGGAACCCTGGGGAAAGGAGGAGGAGCTGGGCAGGAGGGGGCAGAGCAAGGGAGAAAGGGCTAGATGAGAGGGAGGGGAGAAGAGGGAGATGGGGAAAAAGGGAGAAGGGAGGGAGGAAAGGGGCCACAGGGGAGCTGAGGATCTCCAGGGACCTGAAGGTGGGAAGGGGAGTAGTGTAATTCATCAAGACCAGTGAAAGGCCTGATCCTTGGGCCTCAGAAAGGCAGAGGATGGATGCAGAGTGGGTCGGTGGTTGTGACCCAGAGAGGGACAGATGGTAAATGACATGACAGAACAGTTTTTTTTTAGGCTTGGGGACATGTTGCCCTTATCAAGTCCGCCTTGCCCATAACATCCTGCCCAGAGAGAAAGAGAACTCAAGAGGGAGAGGTGCAGAAAGCTAATGGAAGACGTGACTAATCATAAGATCTATGATAAGAGTATAGTCAGCAGTAACCATGCCAACAACCTTGAGTGTTTTTTTTTTTATAATGGTACTGTCTGTGCAGCATGAAGACCCAGGGCCAAGAATCGTTTAAAGCGTGCAGTCATACAGCTTTGATAATTAGCCACTAGGAATTTAATATAATGTAGTCTAGCTGAGTGGTAGCAGCATTAGACATGGTGTATTGAGTTGAGTAATATCAATATAGAAAATGGACACTGCAAGAATACATTATGCTTCTCTACTATTTAACTGCAGAGTGGTTTTTTGATGTAATTGCTTGATTCGGCTTTTTTATAAAATGATATCTTTGCTCTGGTAAGGTCACCCTGCATGAAAGGAAAATACAGCTGTTCTATTTGTAATTCTGAACAAATCCCATGAAAAGATGCCTTAGTCAGTCTCTCAGTACTTCTACCATACCATGTCTGTGGCTTTCACCCTCAAGCTTATTTGTTCCTACGAAAGATTTAAATCTTTAAAAGTCACAGATGTATTGTTAAGTACAGTACTGTATAGTTTCAGCTTGAACCAGTCTATAGCCCTGCTAGTGGTTCAGTGAGCCTCAAATACAGGGGTGTGACAATTTCAATTTTAAATCAAAAATTGATCGAAATAAGCTTTGAAATTGAAATCACAAGCAGGATCAGTGATTCCCCCAGCATTTCCTTCCCTCTTCACCCCCACCTACTTGCGCACGTCCAAAGAAAAAACGACAGACACAGCGTAGCTTAGCGGCTGTTAGCATGCAGCTAAAGACACAGGGTAACAGGTTAGCCTGCAGCTGCACTTTCCAGACACAATGGATACTGCCGATGTTGGAGATGACGGAGAAACACCAGACCTTGAAAATCCTCCCGCTTCCGTGAAGTTACCGCGTGGCAACATTTTTATTAATGGTGCCTCAATTGCACTTTGTTAATTTTGATAAACTCAAACTGTTACAAAGTACCCTTCTGCCATCTCGTGGCTCTTATTGTGGCATTGCCGTCCCTGTTAAAAAATGTGTGTCATCGAATCATGGACTTGGATAATCATGTCAATAGTTAAATAGGTAGTATAAGATTATTGTTAAAAGCAATGGCAACATTTCTAAATGAAATTTGGGTGAAACACTAAACATGACTTTGGGATATATGGGTTAATTTAATTTACATACAGAGAGGTATAGGCTGATACAATGCTGAACTTTTAGCACAGGCACTGCAATTGCTATCCAGAACAGAAGTCATAATAGTGCTGCAGAGTGAGGTTTAGAGAAGTGGGATGAAACCAATTGTATGTAACACCCATGGAAACACAAGGGCACTTTGCCTGGTGTTTAAAAAGAACATCATAGAAACTCAAAGTATTTTGAGTCAAAGCTGTCCAGCATTCATGTAGAGTGGACTTCTGAGTGGGTTGCTGGAGAGACATACTGTTAATATGACAGCCTTGTTGTTCCTGGGACTTGTGTGTCAATGTACTGTACCCTATCATGCTTCTGCCAGGGTTGTCTATTATGTCTATACCAGGAATGTGCATGCTCACGTGTTGTGAATTACGTAAAGGCTTTGTCTTTGACAAATAGATAAAGGTTCCATTCCCTGAGAATGTTGCAGACAGCTCCTGAACCACAGGCAAACCTTTCAGAAAAACATTACATATAATATAGTCTGGATCAATGGAAGTACATTTCCAGGATAACGCTCACCTTCTGCTCTCTGTGAATTGTCGTTCTCAAACTCCCTTCGAAACAACAAGCTACATGCTAAAAAATGCAACAAGGCAGGCCTGTTTGGTTCTTTTGGGGAATGATTGTAAAGATGTACAAAGAATATTTCCTCTCTAACTGGGAAGTTTTGGGACCAATTGTTTGGATTGCTGTGGGTGAAGTACACACAGCAATATACTGGTACAAGCCAATGAGGTTTAAGCATGTATCCAGCTAATTTAATAGCTCATGTTACTGTATGTTGTCAACAGTTAACTTCAATATTAATATTTATTAACTTTAATATTGTATGTGGCATTTTCTTTTGCGGGGTGCAAATGTTCCACCAAAACAAGTTCCTTCCTGAGACTATTCTGCAGAGCCACTGGTGCTGCGTCTGGAGCTTAGTGAAAATAGAAATGCAAACAACCCAGAGTGTTTTTTTTGTATGTGTGGTGTAGACAGACCTACAGACTACATATGATACAAATGTTGATTTTACCAGCTAAGAGTGAGTTGAATGCCACAGGTGAAGTGGAAAGTACTGATAAGCCAACAGTAGAGACAATAATCCATTATGCATTAGGGGAGAGGCTGGACACACCATGGATTGGTCGCCAAACAACCCTTTAAATTGCAGTCAATATTAATTATCAATAGGATATTAGAAGACAATCATGACAATATGGAAACTTAATATCCAACTAAAGACTGTTTTATACACTACTTCTTGGACTGTATCATATAGAAGCTGTGTGTGTGTGTGTGTGTGTGTGTGTGTGTGTGTGTGTGTGTGTGTGTGTGTGTGTGTGTGTGTGTGTGTGTGTGTGTGTGTGTGTGTGTGTGTGTGTGTCAGTCAGAGTAAAAGCAGCCCATACAAAAACCAGGGGGTACTGCATGCCTATCATGTTTCTGTGATACACATCTCTGTGCATTGGGAGAACATAATCCTGTTTCTGATACGGCGTGCACTAATGGCTTGTACCTATGGTTTACTCAGTTAGATAAAGAGCATTATGAGAGACTCACTTAGCCACTTACCCAATCACTTACTGTTGTCCAAAAAATAAGTTCAGTAATGCTTAAACAAGTGGATAAACAAATACTACTGTGTGTGTCCATTGCATCTGTGCAGTCTGTTTGTCAGTTGTCAGTTGTAGTGTTTGAACAGGAATATGTAGGAGATTCACATTATACTCTTTTTGTAATTTAAAAATGATTGTTTAATACTTTTTTGAAATTTTTTCTCCCCCCAAATTAAAATACAGTATGTATGAAAATAATAGCATGAAAGATGGGGTAGTGTTGGCGCAGTGGATTTGACACATCCCTTTGGTGTGGGAGACCTGGGTTCAAATCCCATTGTGATACATCAACCAATGTGTCCTTGAGCAAGACACTTAACCCCTAGTTGCTCCAGAAGTGTGCAACCTCTGATATATATCGCAATTGAAAGTCAGCTAAATGAAATGTAATGAATCTAACACATTATTAGCGAAGATAAATCTAACCATAACAACCTCAACAACATTGATGATATGGTTGCTGGCCTGTAAAGTAGCCACTATGGTAGCCATCCGTTAAGCTTATGGATTCTCTGTGTCTGATGATTTATGAAAATGTAAATAATAATTGTTTTTATAGCTTAGTATTGCAGGGTACCATAAAAAAGCATGTGTATAGGCTTTAGGCCACCCTACACATTATTGTAGGCCCAGTTTATAATGCAACTAAATTATATACAATAAATGTAGTGAGGGGTCCCTGCTCTGTCTCTCTTTTAGGTTAAGGGTCCTTGGCCTAAAAAACGTTGAAGACCCATGATACCCCTGAGAGCTGGGATGATTTTGACCTTGCAACCACAACGATCAGCGTCCTGTGAGGAGTTACTGGCAGCTACGGCCGTGGTTTAGGTGTGTGTGATAGCTGCAACTGTTTGCTCAAAACAACAGTGGCAGACGTGATAGGCGGATGGTTCATCCAGTGTGCCCGCCCTTTCCCCAAACAGTTTCCAATGACAGCTTTTCGGATGGTTCTGGGTAACATACCATCTGCCACATGTTGGTTGGGTCAAAAGCGACTGGCTGTGCCAACAAAGAACAGCGCAGCTCAGGTCAAACTAATTTGAACTTGTGTCTGTGTTCTCAAGGAATGGCAACGAGGAAAACAGATGCCTGGTTTACACCTACTTCAGTTCGTGTGGCTGCTGCTTTTATATTTACTGTCACTGCCTTGAAGACTATAAGTGGGGAGACATTCCACCCTCCAGCCATAATGAACTGAATAAGTTTTACTCTAGTAACTCTAGTTACACAGGCTCTCTTGTGTGTGCTTGCTAATTTTTGAGTTTGTACGGTCATCATCCCCTCTTAACAGTTTACATATAGTGTACTTAAACTGAATTATTTTCACTGCTACCACTGGAGGACTATTAGGAAAGGTATTGGGGCATTGAGACTACTGATTAGATGGTTGGGTCTCTTGTTGGAGCCACCCTAGTCTACATCAATGATGTTTCATTTCAGGGATTGTTCAGGTGTTGTCAGCAATTCCACTGGATGCCCCTCATTTCGGCTGGATGTATGTCAACTTCCGCTTTCTTTGTGTTTGCATTTTAAACTCCGGTGGATTTATGAGGACTATGGTTAACTGCTCCTCAGATCTCTGCAGGGTAAATCCAGACAGCTAGCTAGACTATCTGTCCAATCTGAGTTTTCTGTTGCACGACTAAAACTACTTTTGAACGTACACACGTTCCACCAAAACAAGTTCTTTCCCAATGCTATTTTGCAGAGGCACCGTCATTGTAGCCGTCGCTTAGTACCGCCCAAGATGATTGTGATTGGTTTAAAGAAATGCCAATAAACCAGAGCACGTTTTTCTCCCATCCCAGAATGCTGTGTGGCCTAGCCAGACCTTACTCCGCAGCGCTGTGGACGAAGGTCTGGCAATGCGAGACTAGAGCCACCCCAACCTGCGGTCTGCAGCTGTGCGCCATGTGAACCGAGGTGTACAGATAGAGTGACAACATTCCTGTCAGCCATTTTTATTGGGACTCTTCTGCATTGGACTGAAGAGACTATTTTAAAACATATAACCTTTTAACTTATCTAATATCCAATAAACCAGGGTTAAAACGCCCCTATTACAAGGTGTTCTTTCCTCCAAAACCACACTTACAACATTTGTTACATTACATATCCATTCAGACTTGGTCTCTTTCCAAACTCCGACTGTCAGGGCTCCAAAATCATTGAACCTCAATTATCTATGTTTTTAACTTTCAGTCCTAAACATGACTTTTTCTTCTTAATGTTATTGTGTTACATTGACTGATAAAAGAAAATCTGGTTTTGGCTTGACCCGTGCATCAACAGGTTTGGATGTCAAAGTCAGCTAATCTTTGTGCAGAAGTGATTAAGCAGGGATGGTGTTTTGCCAAAACATGGGCCTCCCTCGGTCTCCTTACTCCTCACATAAGTTTTTTTAATTGCAGGTAATTCAATGTTTTAAGAGTATCTATGAGGTTGTGTTGGTCAGATAGATATATAGATATATACACAGGTACATGTAAACAAACACTTTTCTGAAAACTGACAGCTGTGCACGATGTTATTTTAACGGAGAGGTTGAAATGTCCGTTTATGAAAATAGCCGGCCATGTGTAAACGTAGCATAAATCTAACAAAGATATTCTCTATAGTCTGTAGGATACGTCCCTGCAGCACCACAATAGAGCTCAACAGTGACCGCCTGCTTTTTAAACGGCTCTTGAGCCGTGTTTTTCCCCATTCAATATGTTCCTTTGCCGTTTAAAAAATTGCTTATACAAAAAGTTTTACGTCTATCCCAGTTCATGCAAATGCAAATGTAAAATTTCAAGCCAAAAGAAATACTTGGAATTGATGGTGGTGGTAAATATTCCTGAAGTTTGTGAACGGGCAACACAGATTTTGATAATGAACAACTAAACACGTTACACACTGGACCTCTAAAGGTGTGTTATTGTTAAATATCCCCATATGTTTGGATATTGCACTTTTACATTTTGCGATTTCGATAAAATTGTGATTAATTGTGCAGCCCTAACCTCAACTCACTCATATTGTACATATGGACTGCGATGGTTCATCTCTTTGCTCTGATTGGCATTTCTTTAAACCAATCACAATCATTTTAGGCGGCGCCACGGACCCTCTTCAAAATAGTCTCAGGAAGGAACTTGTTTTGGTGGAACATGTTCGTTCAAAAGTAGTTTTAGTCGTGCAACAGAAAACTCAGATTGGACAGATAGTCTAGCTAGCTGTCTGGATTTACCCTGCAGAGATCTGAGGAGCAGTGAACCATAGTCCTCACAAATCTAACAGAGGTTAGAACGCCAACACAGAGACAGAGGAAGGTAACGGACATGCAGCCGAAAATGAGGGACATCTGGCAGAATTTCCGCCACCACCTGAACAATCCCGCAAATGAAAATTCATCAGTATAGACAAACTGACCTCCATCTTCATGCCCAAGCCTGCACAGTGTGTCTGTACGTGAGAAACAGTGCAAGATAGACTTGTGTGTGTTTGCAGCTTTGTATGATTAAGCGTGTGTGTTATTAGGCGTGTGTGTTCATTGTAAACCTTGCTGTTGACTGTGTTATATGTACAGTAAGTGTGTGCATGGCAGTGGCTGCTGCTGATGGCAGGGACTCATTATTATCATCTGCAGCTAATTGAGGAGATTTCACAGCTGTGCAAATTACACCTGACCTTTGTGTTCACACACACATGGCCTCTAGCACAGCCTCTTCAAGTGTGTGTGTGTGTGTGTGTGTGTGTGTGTGTGTGTGTGTGTGTGTGTGTGTGTGTGTGTGTGTGTGTGTGTGTGTGTGTGTGTGTGTGAGGGGTTTAAGAGAACAGGGAGGAAAAGTAAGCTGAAAAATTGTGCTGTCTTTGGAAAATACCAAAGTCAGTACAGAAAAGTGTTCTTCTGAAAATGAATGACTCAACTTTCAAAAGACAAGCAACTTGAAGTGGAGGAATGATTCACAACTTTCATTATCGTTGTCGCAGCAGTTTAAAAACTGATTGTACTGATTTTTCGAGCTGTGATTGCTTGACATCTCCGCTACAGAATAGGTTCCTTAGACTTGAGCAAGAAAAAAAAAAACCCTACTATGTGATTGACATTAAAATAAACAAACCCTATTCCTAAGGCGTGCTACGTCAACTCATCTCGGCAGACTTGTATTTGCGATTATTTTTTAAGAAAGGTTTCCAGGAAGAACATTTAAAATTACTTTCTAAAATTATTCTGCTTCCAATCAGCATTGAAAATGAATTGATTTCGCTTTGAAATTACGCCATCATTAAATCCTGGTGTTACTGGATTTTGGCTCTACTATCACAGATGTTTTTGCACATTGGCTGGGCCTGGTTCTACTTCACAACCTACAGGAGCTGAAGCAGCCGCAATGCTCTTTCCCACCAGAGCGAATTAGCCAGCTGCTGTGGCTAAAATGAGCTCTGTGCCTGTCACGCTGTGACTCAGTGCCCCCCCACCCCCCACCCCCACCCCGCATGCATGGCTGGCATCACTGTGGAGACCCAGGTTTAAATACAGATGCCACGGTGTTCAATCCTGCGGCTTGCCTCTGCAGCATATGTGTGATTGTTTGTATGTGTATCTGTGTGCATACATGTGTGCCAGGCTCCAGACACCAGCGGAGGGATTAAAGATGCCCTTTCACCCCCAGAGGATGCAGCTACTCAGAGCCCCAACACATATGTGACTGATCCATCATTTTATTGCAGTCATATCCTCCTCATCTTCCTCTTTATTTCATCATTTTGTTCTAATCTCCTCTTCTCCTCCTTTATCATTCCATGTCCTTTCCTCTCGCTACCTCTATGTTAATATTTGTTCACGCTTCTCATCTCTTTCCTCCCTTCTCTCTGTTTTACAGCTTTGCTTTGTGCATGGGTTGTTCTTATCGTAATCCACTCGTATCCCCTTTTTATTTTTCTCTTTTATTTCCAGTATCAGTACTATCTTTCCTTCTTTTTACATCTAATGTCACATAGAGGGGAAGATAACAGAGGCTGAGATGATTTATGTCTGAAACCAGCTCTCCATTGAGCCCCATTGATTTTCCAGTTTAGTGAAATGTCATAGATGTGTGATAGTAATCAAATCATACATCACAGGGTGCTGAAATGTCACTTTAGGGGATATGACAGATCTACTGTGCCCCGCCCTGCAATCTTTCTTCCTTTTGCTCACACATTTGGATAGGAAATGTAATAAATTTGCACTATAATTTGCACGTCTCTTTCACATCCCTCCTGCAACGTAAGAATGTGTTTACTTGGTCTATATTTGACTTTGCAGCCATAACTTCTGTCTGAAATGAAAGAACTGAGGGATTTGTCAGGATAACTGCTAGTTTTGGGAAAAGAAGGTCTGAACAGAATAAATAATACTGTTTGTGTCAGAGGTTTTGGGTCAGGTGGTGAAAGGCGGCGGCATTTGACCACCCTGCAATCAGTCGGGACAAAGAAGTTCTGGCACACGGCAGAGAAAAAAGACAGAAAAACAGCAGAACTGAGACAATTAGAAGTGATTTAATGAGGGTTTTTTTTCTCTTTCTTCCTCTCTCATGCACGCACACACACTCACACACAGAGTGCACGTGGAGATGAGCTCAGCCTTGCACCCTCATTTAGGCTGAGACAAGGTGATAATTAAAGTCACAGCCTTGGCTCTACTTGTGTGTGTGTGTGTGTGTGTGTGTGTGTGTGTGTGTGTGATGCTTTAACCGTGACTGTGAGATGAGTGTGGGATACATCTGTTGTGTGTGGACTGCAGGCACTGGGGATACACACTGTAAAAAATAAACCATCTTAACAAATCATTTCAAGTCTGATTCAGGCATTCTTAAATTGAATTACCTGTGTTTTAGTAGTTTCATTTAATTCATTTAGAGGTTGTCTTTGTTTGCTGTTAAAGGATAAGGCTGTTGATTTTCTATTCTATTATTTATGATTCTATTTTTTATCAGTGCCAACAACAGGGACGTCACTACGATTGAAAGACAGGGGGGGCTTAGCCCCCTGGGTATTTGTAATTTGCTTTTGCAAAATCTTTGCACTCACATCTTTCGTTACTGTATTAGAACTACACTTATGTCAACCACCAGTCAAGAAACCAATAGGTTAACAAGTCAAAAGTGACAGACATATCCTCTTCTTCCATTTCTGTTCCTTCTGTCTTATCCTTTAAGATAAAACAAAACCCTGATGCTAATTTCATGACTTCAAAATGCTAATTGGTCACATGAAACAACATCCAAAATGTCCAAAAACAGACAAACAGAGGCCAGACAGCTAATATGTTGGTGAGTTAAACAAATACGACAAATAGCAGTACAAGAAAATGAAAAACATAGGCATCACTGCATACTTTATTATGTAAGATATTAATACAGATCCTATTTAAAGTGGCTACTGTCTAAATACAATAATTCATTTTATTTTCACATGTGTATCTGTGGGCATATGCTCATCTTTAGCCTAGCCTACATTTCAATCAGGAGAGACTCCGTTGCAGATATGCAAACATTTATTAATAAGTTATAACCAACTAAGTACAAACATAATTATTTGGAGATTAGACTCCATTGTAAAGGGGTATCTATACAAATCTAATGTTTAGGAAAACCAAACACATCCCCCAATGAAATCTAGACACTGGTGGTGGTGAGAAAAATCCGAAGACGTAAAAACGAGCCGTCAGCCAGGAGAAGACCGAGAACACCGTCGAAAATGCCTGGAGGTAGAAGGGGAGGAGGGTCGCACTCTCATCTGAAAATACAACTGACAGAAGCAGGAGAGAGAACAGATTTAAAACATGGTAGTATGCTGTGATTGGTTAGAACATAAGTGCCCGATTCTAATTGGTATACAGAACCGTAACACCCACCGCCCAGCTGATCAGTTAAAGAGAAGAGAGACAACGTAATGGACGTCTCCCTGACAGAATTTACGCTGAGCTACATTTAGGCAACATCTACATATTTATTTAATTTATCACAGCCAATGAATGCAGAAAGTTAAATTGGTTAGAATATAGCTAGCATATATAATAAATATAATGAAATAATTTAGTTTAGGCTATGCATAGTACCTAGACCTGCCAACAAATGCTTATTGTTAGAAGAAAACCAAACAATCCTTAGACCTGTAGACCACTACTGACCTCAATCACACCGGCTCCCTCAGAACCAACTGCCCTGCCAATCTCCTGCTTCTCTTTCTCTCTGCTGAAATATCTTCCAATATCCATCTCATCTGCTCAATGAATTGAAGGATACAACGGTACAATAGCATTAGCAGGGACCCTATGACATTTAGTTCAGTGACAACAACATTCTATGGGGATTGATATTGTTTTAGAATATGCCTACCATAGAGATAGATTATTGGCAATGAATAAAGAGTTGTGATTATGTAACTAAGTTAACCATTTCTTGTATTTTGCTCGTTCACTCTAGCTAGACTTTAGTTTTCCATAGCAAACCAAAATATCCCCTTTCCTTTACCTCAAGAAAACGTAGCTAAAGGTAAGCAGGTAATTAAAAATAACTTACAATTTCACTCTGTATCGCTACGTGTAATCAGTCTTCCTATCACCATTAGCGTGTGTATTGTGTGTGTATGTGTTGGGGGGGAGGGTGCATAGCGAGTTCAGACCAAAGAGTAGCGACGAGACGAGATGAATCCCCCAGTTACTTGCAACGCACCGGTCTGCAGCGCTCTGAAAGCTGCCAATTCACACCAATGCAACGAGACGCTGCGGTGCATCATCTTGATAGCACAACGACTCTCTGTACTTCTGTCTAACTTCCGACTTTTCGGCTATTTTTTTGTAGCTATATATATCATTTGTTGCGTCTAAATATCAATGAGGATGAATCAAATTGTTATTGCTGTTCTTATTATTATTTAGGGGGGCTTAGAAACATTTTGGGGTAGCTTCAGCCCCCCTAAAATAGGCCTAACGACGTCCCTGGCCAACATTGTGTTAGTCCTTGTCATAATACTTCCATGTCTGTGGCATGCAGCACCAAGCCCATTGCTACCTAGTGAAAATCTAAATCTTTAAAAATGGGTCACAAATGTTTAGTTTCATTTTTTAAAAAGGCTCAGTAATTTCCTAAAACAGCTTTACAGGGCACTGTAGTTAAATAAAAATACTGCTTTTCCTGGGGACTATTTTCAGCAGCGGATTAATACATGTTTGTTGCTCTGCTGGAGTTGCTGCCGGCTCGACCTGACCCCGGGTAAGCCGTTGAAGATGGATGGATGGATGTTGCTCTAGTTTGCTATTTGTGGCAGCAGCACGGTGTGTGTGGGATTGAGTCCAAATAAACTACAGTGTGTGTGTTCATGCCCAACAGATTCTCACTCCCATCTCGTAAAATACGGACGCTTGGTCAGGTGCCTTTGTCGTTGTTATTGACGCTAAAAGTCTCCTTTAGCGTCATATAACAGATAACAATGGAAGTCTGTGGCACAGAAGGAGAAGATATATGAGGCTTTGGGTACACACAATACTTGTTCATACATGTATTGTTGGTTTTGTCTTTTCATAGAGTTGATGTCAGAAAATTACAGAATATTTCATGTACGTAAATACCTTTCATTTACATATTGGGGAATTAATCCTGCGTTGAGCACATCATTCTTACTCTAAAATATCGTCGCTGTCGGGCCATATTTTTTGTCATTTTTAGTTTTTTTTCTTAAATCAATGCTATTGGTCACCCTTTGCGTCTGTCTGTGCTCCACAGATATTTAAAAAGTGTCAAGGCGGTTTCATCTGACGCTGTCTGAGGTAAATAATACAATAAAAGGTTTTCAAATTAGCCTTTTTTTCATTGCCTGAAAAACGGTTTTGGACATACAAGGTTTTCACCCGACAGCAACGATATGTATTGAAAGGTGAGTCAGTGGGTTAAAGTGATTTTACTTGTTTCCTAATTACCAATTGAAATTGGTTTTGAGACTGATCGACTCTATTTTAGGATGCCGTCACTAAATATGTGAGAACACCCCAGTAAGGGGTTGCTAAGGTTGCAGACACAATGTCATCATACACACCAAACCTGAAAAGAGTTCAAAAGAGTCTGTGGAAATGCTTGAAGAAAGTGATCCTATCTAATCCACTGACTAAGAAAGTACAAGACCATTTTTGGACTTTTTTTTGCAGTACATAACTCAGTAAGGCCAGTCTGCTCCTCTTCTACATACACTGTAAAACAGTGGTTGTCAAACTTATTTCAATAATGTTCCCCCTTTGTTTTTAAGCCAAGTACCCCCTGACCAGCGGCAATCATTTTTATATCATCAATATGTCATATTAGAAAAAAAAGTCTATATAAAGAGGAACAATACATTTACTAAACAACTGCCTTGTAACTGAAAAACATAGAAATGCTAATGGAAAAAAGGCACATAATACCTTGGAAAAAAACAGTAGAAAGAAGTAAAGAAGGAAGGCAAACAAAAGAATTAAAAAAAGCGTCAAACTTCGCAAAAAGTGACAGTTTAAAAAAAGGAAGTAAGTAAGGCAACAATAGGTAAAAAAAAGTGACAAAAACGTCAAAAAAATTGCAAACTTCAAAAACAGCGACAAAAACTTGTAAAAAAAGACAGTAGAAGGAAGGAAGGAAGGAATAGGTCCAAAGAAGGCGACAAAAATGTCACATTTTTGGTAGAATTCTTTATTTATTTATTTTTTGTAAAAAATCTCACGTACCCCCTGCAGTCCTCCAAAGTACCCCTAGGGGTACACGCACCCCCATTAGAGAAACACTGCTGTAAAAGATGGTGTAACACATACAGCCACATGCACGCACCAACCAAAAGGAATACAAAAATGCATCATCACGAGAAAAAAACATTTTTTTTTTTTCAGGAGGGAAGAATTAAATGTATATGCTTACATGTACTATTACATCTGTGAATCAATAAACCTAAACACCCACTCGTGTGATACTGCTGAGTTGGAGAAGCGGTCTGGCCGACTCTCTAGGGACACGCCGAAACACAAACACACATGGACCCAAGTGAAAATAAAGGCAGAGAGAAAGAAACAAGCAGACTTCTCCTCTTCATGAAAGAAAAATACATGCATGCAATCACCTGCAATTGGTGGGTCTACACTGCAGTCTGTATATTATTGCCGTCCATTAAAACAATCACGGCGGCAGAAGAATGTGCCCAGCGATTTAGTGTGATCCAGCGGATGGGTAATGACCCATATGTCCGACACATGGGACACCTCACTAACCACTTCATGAGCTGAGACAGAATCAATGAGTGTGTGCTTCTGTGTGTGTGTGTGTGTGTGTGTGTGTGTGTGTGTGTGTGTGTGTGTGTGTGTGTGAGTGTGCCGTTGCCTTTGTGTGTACATCTGTTGGTGTGTATGTGTGGGAATTTATGTATGTGTCCATGCATAAAAATGTCTTCGCAATCAAAAAAAGGGAAAGGACCAATAGAGCGGGGGGGGAAATCATTTTCACGTTCCTGTATTTTCAGATTTGCGATACAAAATATGAGCTTAAAATGGATCTCTCAGCATTATTGCATGTGGAGTCTTATTTTGTAAAACAAGAATGAGGTTTCAACATGGTAGGCTACAACAAAGTCCTGCTACCTACTACTTTTGCTTTTGACATTATTTACACAACTAAGAGGTCCTTGTTAGGAACTAACTAATACAGGTTGTATTAAAGGGGCTGTAGTTGACATTCAGAACATTAATATAGCAAATAGTAAGTGAGCAAATATTTTCTATGTACAGACATAGTAGAGGAATGGCATCCTGAGCAGAGAATGAAGTCACGCTTCCTGTGTGTGTTGTAATCCAAGCTTCTCTGTTCTTTGTTTTGATAGCCGGTCTGGCTGCGCATGAATGTTAGTAGATGACTTGTGCATCGGTATCAGACGCTGAGGGCCGTAACAAAGCGTCGGCATTTGATCAGTTAAGGGACGGTTAGTCTCGCATTGCCAGACCGGTCTCAACAGCGCTGTGGAGTAAGGTCTGGCTACACCACAGATACATGGTGGGATAGAAGAAAAAAAAACACTCACAGTTGTTTGCATTTATTTAAACCAATCACATTCGTCTTGGGCCTAAGCTTTGGCCGCAGCGACGGTGGCTCTGCAGAATATAACGTCATTTCTCTTACCAGTGTATCTTCATGTGTACTTCGTCCACAGCAATCCCACCAATCGGTCCCAAAACGTCCCAGTAAGAGAGTTAATGCAGTAAACACCTTTTTAAATCATTGCAATCATTCCCCAAAAGAACCAAGCAGGCCTGCCTCGTTACACAATCCGCATTTGAAGGACATTGTGAAGATGGCAAGGAAAACTACATAAAGTGCCCATATTATGAAAAAAAACACTTTTTCTGGGGTTTGGGGTGTTATTTTGTGTCTCACATGCTTCCACACGCATACAAACTTTGAAAAAAAACCATCCATGCTGTTTTGAGTGAGATACGGGTTTCTGAATGTGTCAAAATCTGAGCTGAGCTGAGCTGTTCAAAATCTACACGGCTTTCTACGTAACTAGCCGAAACGAGGGGGCTAGGGGGCTAGCATGCTATGCTCGTTCTCAATGGCAAAACACTGCTACAACACACACGAATTCACCCTATTCTAAAAAATAAATTGTATAGAACTACTTACTCCGGACTTCCACTGAATGCAGAACGTCTGCGGACCGGCTCCGCTGCAGAACGGCTGCGTGCTCCGCCATCCGTCAATACCCACTAGGTCCGGATTTGTTGTGGCACGGCTGCGGCCATGACTGACAGCTGTAGTCACGAGGACCCACAATATCTCGCGAATTCACGTAGAATAGAACCACAAAAGCAACAACAGTTTGTTTCTATCCAGAGGAGTAGAGGGGAAACAACTCTGTGCTGTGTTTTCAAGGTGTAGTGCAGAGAAATATGATCCGCCGTGAGCACTGTGTATTTTATTTTGAAAATTAACCGGATGTTTATTTTGTTTCTGTGCTTGACTTCCTGTCCCGCACTATCTGCCGTGTGCTGAATTGCTGTGGAGCTCTCCGGCATCTGGCAAAATTAGAAGCTCTGCGTAGCTGCGCTGGAGGGCTGCGGACCGCCGGAGCTGGGACGCAGTCGGAACGCAGTCTCAGTCTGCAGTCAGTGGAAATACACACATTGACTTTAATGGAAACCTAATGACTTCTGCATCCAGTGGAAATTGGGGGTTACATGTCCCTGTTCTGCAGGTATTCCACGCAAAATTGGAAGTGCACCCTCGTTTAGAAGAAGTCTCCTAATCCTGCCTGCACAGGCCGAAGTTGGAGAAACAGCTAGCTAGCTCATGTAATCCTTAGCTAGTATGTGCAACTGCCAACAAAGATGTTACAGAAGTGAGAGGTCTCACTCTGTAGCTAAAACAGAGACCTGAACACAGGGTGAAAAGAGGAGCTGCAGCAATGTGCAGTACAACAGAAATATGGTGTTTTTTGAAAATTAAACCATGTAAACCTATCCTGGTACAACCTCAAAATACAATTATGAACCTGAAAATGAGCATAATATGAACACTTTAATAGTTAGGGAATGATCATGGTCATGGTAAAATAAAAAATAAAATCTTGGTTATGGTTAGGGAAATACTCCTCGTATTGCCTCCACAGCGCTGCGGGTCATGCAACAGAAAACTCAGATTGGACAGATAGTCCAGCTAGTTGTCTGGATTTACCCTGCAGAGATCTGAGGAGCAGTTAAAGGTGCAATATGTAATAGTGCTAGTGTTTAAAATAGTTACTGCAGTACAAATTCAAAATACTGGAGAGAGTCGTCTCCCCCGCCCCCTCCTCCCTAGACTCAAAGTTCACGTTGGTTGCCAGGCTGAACGCAGCATCCACAACAATGTTGCTAGACGCTTGTCTCACATAGCCAGACATTACTTCACAGCACAGCGGAGTAGCTAACACACTTTTTCGGCTTACAATTACGGTAGGAACCGCTAAAAACCCAACAACGTCGCCATCCTTTCCGCAAAAAATAACACTACCTTGCCATCCTCTTCACCTGACTGAAAACACTTCATTGGCTTACAATTACAGCAACAATCGCTAAACACACTGTAAACTCACGGCCCTCCCAGCCCCCCACTCTTGGCTTAAAATAACTCACTGTTGTCGGTTACGGCCGCTGAACAGGCTACACGTTGTAAACAGCCGTGGCCCGCTTGCCTGGTCCTCCGGTAACGTTAGCAGTTAGCAGGGTTAGCATGGGGGCGATAGCCAGGACCAGTCGGGATCACTTTACTGGCTGTGTCTCAATTGTTTTTGCGAGTAACCAACTAGGGTACTCTATATAATTCAATGTGAGTACACGAACGTTGAAATGACATAAAATGCCTGTCCCTTGTAGCCGTGATAAATTAGCCTGAAGCTAATGCTTAGCTACCTGTTCAGGAGGAAATTAGCCAACTCTGCGTCCTTTTGGGCTTTAAGCTGTCTCCATCTTTCAAATACATCTCCAATATTTACCCGGGGTTTGTTAGCTACGTCTCTGGTCACGCAACTGTTACAAACATGGCGGTTTTTTTTAGGTCGGCTAGAATCTATCTCTGTTGAGCCTGTTCGTTTGTTTGCTGCTTTCAT
This sequence comes from Sander vitreus, assembly GCF_031162955.1. Lineage (NCBI taxonomy): Eukaryota > Metazoa > Chordata > Actinopteri > Perciformes > Percidae > Sander > Sander vitreus. Next base: position 1,287,804 of record NC_135865.1, on the reverse strand, counting down.
GGCTGTACTAACGTTACAGCTGTAGTGCGCTGGGTTTACGTTTTTACAGGTATATCTGTCAACCCGGCCTGGCTGTCAAACTGGGCAGTTGATACCAACACACAGGCCAAAACACAACCAGAAATTCCGTCATGGAACGGAAATTTCAAAAGAAGAAAATACTGGCATTAGCATTGTTGTCAGAAAAGATAGTATTTCAACTTAGCACGTTTCCTTAATATATGATGACGCATTGGGGTCATTTTTGGATTTATTACAGTAAATATATTACATATTGGACCTTTAACCATAGTCCTCATAAATCCACCAGAGTTTAGATTCCAACACAAAGAAAGAGGAAGGTGACGGACATCCAGCCGACAAGAAGGACAAGAAAAGAAAAGAAACCACCCTTGTCAATGTCAAGTCCCTTTCACACAATGCACTGCAACCCTGAACTTAGACATTACCAGAGGAGCTGTATGTGAGAAAGCAAATGTCTGAAATAGTTGGTACCGGACATTTTAACGGACTTTACAATGCTAGCTCCCTAGTAAAAGCCTGTATAATGTCCCCTGTGTGTTTTGAGCCGAGTGGGCGTGCTGATGGCGTATCATTCGGCTTGCGCGGAACCGGAAGTGTGCAAACATCCAAGGGTTAAGAAGAAGGGTGACCCGTGTAATCTGCGTCACATTCAGCCTTCTGCAAACTCTACCCAGGTGCCACCCCTCGCCTAAACCAAAATGATTATTTCCAGTTGGTGGGAACCGGTTGACAAAGACAATCTCATGAGCTACATGTGTGAAAGGGCAACTTCAGATAATGTCCGATGTTCATATGAGAAAACGTCTCCAGGCACATTCTACTCCCAACCCTCCACCACGATCCATACTCTTAAGAGGTTTTGTGGCACCATAACGTCAACATAATTCCACCTTTGCTTCTGAGAGACAGTCCCTATTTGTACAACCCCAGGAGGTCACGTCAGGAAAATGGAACAATGGATACTATAATTTTGTGGTAAGGACAGTCTCAGACATATGCAATCACTAAGAATGGTCTGTCACATCCATCCTTTCTGATTGTGAACCAAGAGCTTTTGCGTGTGCTGTCTAGTAGAAAAGTAGAAAGTCCGGAGGGGGAAAAATAGAGACAATGGTGAACGGGAGGGAGAGCAAAGAGAACGTAGCGGAAAAAATAAAAACCTTTTAGGATTAGTTTCCAATTTACAGCCGTTATCAACCCATCAGAGGAAAACAGCTTACGGTAAGGGAACAGTGAGAGGTTGTTTGCTGAAGCGGATTACAGCACTAAAAGGATCAGAAGCAAAGCAGCGGTATGAGTTCAGGTGCAGTTGCAGGGTTATGAGGAGGGTAGATTTCAGGGATATGATATGGATGATGCTCAAGCACTGAAAAATACACAGCTGCACCTATTTATCTATTCATCCATCCATCTATCTATTGCTTTTTATATTTTGTATTGGGGAAAAATGCTGGGGAACACATTAGCGGTGTTATTGCTAAGCATGCCAAAAGCATCCATTATTCCACTTGCTGGATCCAAACAAGCTCTTTTGGGTGCATTAGTATGAAATGTGCTTCTCACACCAAGTCATTTTTGCTTTGGGTCCATGTTTCCATTTATTATTAATGTGCTGAACAAGTTGCGTGTTTAAAATATATTATATAACCTTGTTCTGTTGCTGCAGCCTTTAGGTTAATCTTATACAATTCAGATGTGTCCATGAAGAAAGTGTGTTGGAAAGGTCCAACCTAGAAAGATTGTCATTGCAACGGAAAAATTAGTCAGGCGCTACAGACATGTAAAACTGTATGAGGTATTTCAAATGTTAAATGATTAATGAACCGATAGCTACGACCATTTCTTTTATACCGACTATCTTTGACTTTCGGTTATTTATTTGTAGTCTCCAGGCCTAATTTGAGGTAACCCTGATGACATCACGAAATGCTTGTTACTAACCTAGCTTTGGGGAGTTTACTCCCCGGAGTCCTTATGTTTTGTTTTTTTTCGCCCAGCATATTTTCTTGGATTAGGATGGCACCAAGATCTTGGTCCTGCTGCACTCCCTGCTACACCCTGCTACGCTCTGCGGTGCCCTGCAGTGTCCTGCTGCGCCCTGCTGAACCCTGCTTCGTCCTGCTACGCCCTGCAGTGCCCTGCTATGACATAAACTACTACGACTACCATTTGAAGTCACTGTTCCATTATCTTTATTGTGACTATTATTGCCACTGTTCATCACACCCCCAACCGGCACCGTCAGACCCCGCCTACCAAGAGCCTGAGCCTGCTTGCTCTTGGGGGAATTACTAGAATTGTTGGGACTTTGTAAATTATAGTGTGGTCTAGACCTACTCTATCTGTAAAGTGTCTCGAGATAACTCCTGTTATGATTTGATACAATAAATAAAATTGAATTGAAATTGAATTGAATCACTATGACCTGACAAAGCATCTGCACAGCCACATTAGACAACTTTTTCCCAAGCTGAGTAGTATTTGACTAGTAAGCTGACCATTAGGTGTAAAATCAGTGGAGTGCCCCTTTAATATTTCCGTCTGTAAATAGTCTAAATAATTGTTTTTATGTTATACAAATGAAAATAATAAACCATATTCCTAAGCAGCTTCACCAAAAGTGTATTACTGAGTAGACCATGCATACCCTGTGTTTTAGAAATGGTAGATGGCGCCCAGGGAGACTAAAGCTTAGACCAGGATCACATCATGACAGGTCAGGATGACGGCGTCCGGTTTCAAAGCTGCATGAGCTAGAAGATTGAAACTCCCAAAGAGCCTGCACCACAGAGATATGGTGTGGTGACATGTAGCCTGGACCACAGGCAAAATATCATTCAGTTATACCAGCTGTCTGAACACATAGGTATAATAAAGTTGTAGATATCCCTGAAGGCAAACAGAGCCTCTCTCTGCTTATCTGTAGAGGTTTCCCTGCCTCATGTCTTGTACTCTGTACACTGTAATATCCCCATTGGCCAAAGAGGAGATTTTTATTTATTTATTTATTTTATTTATTATGGGGAAATGCAGCTTTTCCTTTGGTCTGGTTTCAAAGACAGGTCCTAATGCACGTGACATCTACATTAAAGGTCTTGGGATAAAAAAAAAAAAAGTCATTCTACAAAGTGCAATTACAGCTCAGTCAAGTTATATGAAAACAAATTGCAGTTACTTTTTCTCAGTTTCAAGCCAGCACTGGGCTTGGCTGCATCACATTCCTGTCCTGTTATTCTAAAAAACTAAATAACCTTGGCCTGTCTAGGTTTGGAAAAAAAAGGTGGTGTGTTTTAGGGAGGCTGTAAAGAAAGCCCGAGCTGCAGTTAATAGTAAGCTATCACTTTAATCCATTAGGACTGCCGGGGTTATTGGAATTGGGTCTGCAGATTTGATTTTATATGATCAACATTAAAGCCCCGTCACCCACCAGTGGCGTGTTTCCTAACACTCATTTCTCACAGTATTGCACCCACAGCTCCGCTGTGTCCACCCAACCAAAAAATGACCTAAATGGCCACGTGTGTGTGTGTGTGTGTGTGTGTGTTCACCACAGTGATAATAAGGCCAGCATGGGGAATTATGGCGTGCGATGCTAATGCCATGTGACTGTGCCAAGCTCTTACGGGGCAGCATGAGGGGCAGTAAAACGGTGGCTGAGAAGTTATGGTGCAGGGTTTACGGTATGACAGACATTACTCATTCCTCCCCTTCTCTTTGCCTTTCTCCTCTCCAAACCCATATGCTGCATTCACTTCATATTAGAGGAAGCAGGAAAAACAGGATGACGTTTTTGATGTTTTGGCAGTTATTGCTTGCAGTTGCTTATAGAAGGGTAGTAGTAGAACTGCTAGTAGATCTACAGCCAATATGTGTGGGTCAACACACATCCATAGTTTTTGCTGTGTGTTTGATTAACCTGGGGAATTTACTGGGTTAAGGCTGATTTATGCTTCTGCGTAAAATTGACGCCGTGGCTACGTACGTACGTGGAGACACGGAGCCCTCACGTGCACCTCTTAAAAAATTCAACTACACGTCGCGACGCACGTCAAGGAGAGGGTTAACTTTTCCTGCGACAGATTTCCGACTGTGATCAGAAAGTACTGGGGAGACACTTTTCTCCGAAGCTAATCACCGTCACTCTCTCACTTGCTCTACCACACACTCCCCACACGTGCGCACACACACACACACACACACACACAAAGACGCCCACACACATGCAGGCCATGCTATTCTCTTAAGGAGATCGACGCACACACTCAAACGCACGTATAAAAAAGCAAGTATAAACTTCAGGCAACTTACGTACTTGCTGTGAAGATGAAAAAAACAAACAACAAAGTATTAATAAATCATAGGTTCCTTAAGCCTCACTAATCAATTGTTTGTATGAGCATTGAATAAAATGATTATGTAAAAGGACTCACTCATAGTGACCATTTTGGCATCTTTCACTTCACACATTGAGTTGGTTTTCCGGCCCGCAACATCCCGGTTTTACTTCAATTTCAGAGCTCTCATCAACCTTGTTTCCAGCAGCAACAGGAAGCTCTTTTCAGTGAAAACATTTGCAGTTAGTATAAACCCACTGCACACTACCTGCCCAGTAGTCTGGATTGACGACAGTTCATTAAATGGATGCCGGATGTCCCTCGCCTTGCGAAACTCTGTTTCGGGAAACAAAAAACTTTGAGCTAGCAAGCTGCACGCTGAAAATGGACAAGGCAGGCCTGCTTGGCTCATTTGGGGGATGATTGTAAAGAATTACAAAGAATATGTTTACGGCATTTCCTCTCTAACTGGGACGTTTTGGGACCGATTGGTGGGATTGCTGTGGACACACGGAGATACACTGGTAAGAGCTAATGAGGTTTAACCATGTATCAGCTAATTTAAATAGCTCATGTCACTGTAGTGTGTTTTTGTATGTGGCGTACAAAAGTACTTGCAAAGTGAATGAAATTATAAAAATTTAATAAAAGCGACACAAAGTAATAATGATCTGTACATATACAGCAAATTACTACAACACCACAGAATAAAAAGGTGGTGGGTGGTGCAGGATGTGACGGCGCGGTGCATGATGGCTGGGTTCAGTAAAAACTAGTCAAACAAAGGTTAATGAACTATTTCTTAAAAACAATGACTAGGCTACATAACATTAACAGACACTTTCAAAGTAAATAACTATTTACATATTAAACATCAGACTAAAAGATGATACAGATACAGATCAAGTGTAGCCATGATGTGCTTTGTCAATTAAATCTGGTTGGTTTGTCAAATGCTATGGTTCGGCAGATAATGTTATCTCAAAGTTGACTGAAAGCTGCAGTTTCATCTCAATTAAATTGAATGAGGGTCCTGAGGAGGGAGGCTGCTCCAAAACCTGGATGTGTGAGTGAAGACGTTTCTGCATCTACCGCCAGAAGAGGAGGACCAGCGGTGGAAGAAGTATTCAGATTCTTTACTGAAGTAAAAGTACTAATACCACACTGTAAAAATACTCTGTTACAAGTAAATGTCCTGCATTGGAAATGTTACTTAAGTATGAGTATGTATCATCAGAAAAATGTAGTTAAAGTATTAAAAGTAAAAGTACTCAATGCAGAAAAATCCTCCCATTGTAGAAAGTGTAAAGGACCCAAACAGTTGTGTGTTTAATGGTCTCATCATCTCAGCTGGACTTGTAGCCGTTATATTGTTGGCTAGTTTACTTTAGAATAAAACATCAGATTTTATCAACTACATGTGTTTCTTACTGTGTGAAGTAACTAGTAACTAAATCTGTCAGATGAATGTAGTGGAGTAAAAAGTACAATATTTCTCTCTGAAATGTAGCGTAGTAGAAGTAGAAAGTGACATGAAAAGAAAAGACTCAAGTAAAGTACAAGTAGCTCAACATTTGGACTTAAGTACAGTCCTGGAGTAAATGTACTTAGTTACATTCCACCATTGAGGAAGACATTACAGGGACAATTCCTGGAGTGTGTCAGATGCCTTGATGATGTTTGAAGGCAAAGGGAGTTGGAGATGTCCAGGCAAGTTTTGGCAATCAATGCTAAGGTCATACAGTCCAGTCCAGGCTGTTGTCATGAACCTTTGTATAAGACCGCAAAGATCCACATAGGGTGGGTTGTGGTTCAGGGGTTAGGGATGGGTGGGGTTTTAAGTGGGGAAACGGAGTTCTGGTCCCGGAAGAACTTAAGAGGAAAAACACAAGACCTTCACCCTGGAAATGTTGTTTGTGTCCTGGGAGTACTGCTTAAGGGGACTGGTCTTTTAACCCAAAGCACAATCTTTTTTCTAATCGTAACTAGTCGTTTTGGTGTCTAAACTTAACTGTCATCGCAGCGGGACAGTCACCTTGTGTTGGCTAAACTCAACTGTAACCCTCCGGGTGCTCTGTACTCGGCTCCCAGTCACCATCTGTTGGCTAAATGTAACTGTAAACACAGCGCTAAAGGTAACACGTCGTTGGTCACTGTAATTTCATAGGATATCATACAAATTGTTGTGCATTGGTTTTCGTACAATATCATACCTACTTGTTAATGGGAATGCATCAATCTTTTAAAAGACATGTTCTTTATCTGTGTGTGTGTGTGTGTGTGTGTGTGTGTGTGTGTGTGTGTGTGTGTGTGTGTGTGTGGTAGGGGAGCGGCGTCTAGCCCGTATGGGGTCAATGTCAGCCCAGTGTCATATGGCTGCGGGAGGCCGAGGAAAGGTCAGACATGCAGGGGGGCCCTGCTGCTTCTGTCTGACACACATAAGCGCGCGCACACACACACACACACACACACACACACACACACACACATGAACACATGACCTGGTGCTTGTATTATTCTTTACACCTTCTTATGATTTTGATGAGAAAAATGACTTTGAAGTTATTTAGTTGTCCAGCCAAATGAATTATAGGTAGGACACTGGAAATATGGCAATTAGATGTCTTACTAATTACATTTATCTACATAAAAAAATCTTGAGCTCAAACATGACATTTTGACTTTTGACCTCTATTTTGAAGTTACTGTACTGTCTGCAAAAAGTGAGAAGTCACGCCAAGGCAAAAAGCAGTAACTTCTACATTATCAATGATTGGTTGCTGATCACCATTTACAAAATGATTATAGTAACCTGTATACAATCTAGTGATCATGGCATATATTTTTGATGATTTACAATTACAGCCATCTACTTATTGCTATCCTGTACCCTAACTCAATTTGAGCGGTCCAAAACAAAGTCAAAGAGCGGTAACTGGCGTTACGGTGTTCTGCCTTGGTTTCTCCTGGGCTTTTGGAAGTTTCTGTTAAGACAACCCATTATTTTCTTGAAAAAAAAAAATAAAAAATGACTCAAGATACTTATCCACATGATAAAGGATTGTCTTGAATTTCGCTAGAATACCATTAACTCATTTTTGACCAAAAACGAAGTTACGGCCTTTTGCCTTTGCAGGGCAGCATTGATCCTGCTGAGGCCTCACAGATTTGTTAATCACTTAGTAGAGAAAAGCACTAATGACTAACAGACCCAGAAAGCATTTTGTCTTTACATATTGACAGGGTCCAATTCAAATATTCCCACAAATAAATAAATAAAGCAATCAATTATTAAATGTAGCTTATTTGTTTATAACCTTAGACACTGTTAACAGAGACAATCTAAACAAGTATAGTTGCAGAGCACCAATCTGATTGTTCAGCACTATTCCCCCTGGGCGCTGCAGAGGTGCCTTTGAGCAAGGCACTGAACCCCCAACTGCTGCCCCATCAACCAATACATGTGCACGCGTGTTTATTTTCTGTGTGTGCGTGTGTGATGAAACTAATGAGTGAAAACAATTGAAATCCCCATAATGTCTCATTATGTCTCAATCCAACTACAATTCCGCTACCCGACATTACGACAATTCTGCTTCCAACCTGTAGGGGGAGCTAAGTGGGAAAAGTGCTTTAGTGTTGCTGTATGACCTACTCTATCTGTAAAGTGTCTCGAGATAACTCTTGTTCTGATTTGATACTATGAATACAATTGATTTGAATGAAGATTGAATCTCTTTCTTGTGACACTCACATCTTATAAGGCCGATACTGAGCAAAGCATATTAAGATCCTAATTCATGTACAACAACCTCCTTACTTACCCTACTTATCAATAATTAGTAATTAGGAGGAAAAACTCTTAGTTAATGGCTAAGCACACACGTGTCAAACTCAAGGCCCAAATCCGGCCCCTCGCTAATTTTTATCCGGCCCGAATATTAATTTAGGTTCACAATAAGTTTTGGCCCGCCTAGTTGTGAGCTAAACCAAAAAGACGGGGAAATGGTTTTCAAACTGCAGTTACGCCGACTTTGAGACTGTGAGTCTGCATATTCAGGCCAGTGAAACAGGTTGTAAGTCGGGTAGCCTACTTCGAAAAACGGAATCATTGTTTCACTTATTTCTATGATGGCTGAGGAACTTTTTTGCTGACATTTTTAGGGCTTTATGTGGACCAAATTGAATGTGAGAAGGCTATATGAGACATGCAATAATACAGTCACATTCTTTTCACTTTTTCGATAAAATAAAAGCACATCAATACTATCCATCTGTGGCCCTTGATGTGAATCCCATCTTCCAGCGTTTAACACACCTGGCTTAGAAAAAGAAGACAAAGAGACCTTTATTTATCCTGCATGGGGAAATTCACATTTACACACTGTTGGTACAGTTTTTAGTGCCTTGCTCAAGGGCACCTTAGTAGTTGTAGAATATGGTCGTGCAGAATAAAGCATTTTGTTTTATAATGACTAATAAAGAGCCAATATGCATGCCCTTGGTTGCCCCTAAAGTCACAATTAGGGACTGGTTAGCAGTAAATTCTTTACAGCTCAATACTGATAAGACAGAGGTTCTGATTGCTGCTCCAGAAAAGGTCGTCCCCGCAATCATACAATGTATTGAGCCTCTTTCCTCAGCTGTCTGCTCAAACCTGCGCAATTTAGGGCTGATGTTTAATAAATCAACACTGTTTGACACACATGTAAAGCAGCTAATCGGATCTTGTTTTTTCCACCTGAGAAATATCTGTAAACTAAGGTCTGTAGTTTCTACTGCTGACCTAGAGATGCTCATAAATGCATTCATCTCTTCCTGCATTGACAACTGCAAGTCAGTATTCTCTGCTCTCAGTATGTCTGCCCTTGATTGCCTCCATTCCATTCGAAATGCTGCTGCAAGGCTACAAGGCCATCTAGATGGGCTCACCTGTACTCAAGCCTCTCCACTGCTGAATACGCTACCCGTCAAATATAGGATTCAGTTTAAGATTCGCACACTTCGCACACTTCGCACACTTCGCACACAGTTGTTTGAAACATAGAAATAAAATGAACTGTCTATTTGTATTTTTTTATTTCATAGCTGACTTCTCTATTGGCTGTTGAAAGCGACTTGACCAGCTGAGTCGCTGGCTACGCCATGAGCCAATTTATGTCTATACAGGTGAGTGCATTGATAAGTATTGACTTTTTACTCGCAAAGGTATTATTTAGGTACTTATTGTACTTAACACAAGACCTTTACCCTGGTCTACCCTACTTAACGTAACGAGACTAGCGTGAGTTGATCTGCCCCAGCGGCCATTGGTAATCCTCTTTGTATCGTTCCCAGTCAGGTACTGCGTGTTTAACACACACACCTCTCGGCTCAGCTGTGTGTGTGGAGCGCGGGCATCGCTGTACAGAATCCCGGCATGTGAATAGAGATGTAAATACAGGGGCTGGGTTTGTGCTCTACCTGTGTAATGTTACCTGCTGTAAATGCTTGAAATGCTAAATAACAGAATGCATTTTTTCCTCTTCACATTTTCTGAATTCATGATTATTCTGCGGGCCAGACCAAACGCTTTGGCGGGCCGAATGTGGCCCGCGGGCCGCCAGTTGACGTTGGCTGCTCTATATTAATAAATTGTACTTACTTTCTTACTTACTTGTGCCTCTCGGGCCTCTGTCTCCAGGCTGACAGCCCACTTTAAACCAGCAAGAGAGCAAAAGCAAAACAGAACTAACTGAAAGCTCTCATGTTTAATAACCAAAATGTTCCAACTTTTGAACCCCATTACACACCGTAAGAAGCGGATTGAGAAAATAGGTTTTGCGGGCCTTTAATGTTATTTCTTCACACACACTGTGCTGTCTTTTTTTTTTTACTGCACTTCCTTGATCAAGTTAAAGTTTGAGTTTCTGTAGAGTTTCCACTCTTTTGTTTGTCTGTTCAGCCATGTTAGAACAACCGTCACACACTAAAAGCAGCCAACATAAAGGCTTTTGTTAACTGCTTATCTGGTTGAATCACTATTATAGTGTCAGCAGAGAGAAGGCAAATCTAATATAAAATTCAAATCAGCATATTGAAATATAAAGTAGTCTATTCAAAAGGATTGTCTTTGAAGGAGTGCTGGTGTTGAGCAGCGAGAAGATTCTTCCAGTCTCACCTCTGTGCCCGATATTGATTTGAATTTCAATAGTGTATGCAAATTCTGCAGCACACAAAAGGCTACAGTTACAGTTTCAACACATGGTTTTGTCATGTAATTACACCAGGATACAATATGTGAGCTCTATCTTAGGATCTACAAAGCAGTATGGAAGTGGTCAGGCTTGCACTGGGATCAGAGCTCTGTCTGGATGCAATCTCGCCAGTATGTGTATAAGTGATGCAAAGGGATGAGAAGGAATAATGCAAGGCAGATATTTATATAAAAGAGCCCCAGAAGATGTACTTGCAGACATTTTAAGGTAAATACAGACATGTAGCAATGCAATCTAACAATATGCAATCTTTAGATCTCATATGATCAAAGTAGTGCAGTATGAAGGCCAAGTAGCTAACGGCTAATGCTAGCAGAGTTTACATGAAAGGAACATTGTATTTTACATAGTGTCAGTGGATGATTATCAAGCTAATAATTGGTATCCTTCAAGGCTACTGGATGATGCAAGCTGTTAAGGTGTTCATTTTTCACAGTATTGTTAATTGCCCCCTTGGACGATGCAGTGACCCGTCAATAGACAGCCCAGTCTCATGGTAGTTCGTGAAATGGTGACGTTATTTAATCTATTGATTCGTGAACAGGGACACGTTCATGTCGTTTTTTTTCATGGTGGTGAGGACGAATTTTAAACTAATGTATTTCAATGGGAAGCGCCTTTCGTGATAACAGCACGATTATGGTAGCGAGTAGTACTGAAAAGCCGAAAATCCGCGTAAGGAAGTTGGTTGGGGTGGTGGATGGGTCAAACAACACAGGACTTTCACCCAGGAGACCGTGTCCAGCGTGTTTCAGTTCCTTTCCGCGTTCTTCTTTTCCTAACCACAACCGTCCCGTTGTTGTTGTAGCGCGTCCCCCAGAGACCAGGGATCACATCTCGCGTGTGACGGTCCGTCCCGTTGTTGTCACAGACGTATGGCGTTTCATTCCCCATTGTTGCGTCCCCCAAAGCAGGCTGCGGCTGCAGCCCAGTCTCATGGCAGTTTGTGAAATGGTCACGTTCCCAATGAATGAGAAAATCGTGTCCCTGTACACGAATCAATAGATCAAAATAACGTGACCATTTCACGAACTGCCGCGAGACCGGGTTGCAATAGAGGAGGTAGTGCTGAGCATATGACCCTTCAGATGACCCTTCAGACAGTCCTGGCTCAAACACTGAGGAAATAAAAGTACCGTAGTTCTACAACACTGAGCCTACTGCATAATAAATGCCACCAACTGTCACAAAATACCAGATTAAAAGTCGTTTAAGCCTAAAAGTTAGTGCTTTGAAACCCAAAGTCAGCGAGTGTGTTATCACATAATTGACTAACTGTGGGTACAAAACAGAACCTCCCCTGTTCCCTCATGCAACCTATAGTAATTTCGCTCCCTTCCCTTTCCAACTTTCCCAATGCAATTACAGAGCAACATGAGATCAATTCAGCTGGAGATTGGAGTTTATGTTTCCAGTGTCTCGGGCCCTCAGTATCTGAAGATACACGCTCCAATATGTTCCTTTCTACCTGAAGATAATTCAATCATCCTCACTTCCAGTTACTCTCAGGGCAAAGTAGCGGACGGCGTCAGGTCCCCTCTGACTTCACTAACTCGATAGAAATGTGATTGTGTTTTCTTTGCTGTGCTACAGACTGAGAACGGCGAGTACACACACACATATATATAAACTCAGGCTCACTGACAAAGAGATTACACCTTATTATATTCAATGTGTCCTTTGTCCCTTAGGATGGGTTCACCGGTCGGATCTGAATGGCCAAGGCCCCGCGCCTACTATTTCCACCGGCTTCCTCAGAGGAATAACCAATGAGTTATGACCTTTTTCCACCAGTGACCGCTTCCCCCCCCCCTTATAAATTTCACCCCTTTATCTCTTTGTTTGTCTCACCCTGCATCGCCTCTAGGTGCAAATCATGTATCATCAATATGTCAACTCTAAAACACAAAGTGCACAACCGAGAGCTAATGCTCAACGTTAAATAGGGGGAGATGGTGAGCTGCAGGCAAGACGGCAGAGGAAATTATATACATTTAAAGAGAGATTTGGCATATGTTTCCACCAGCAGCTGCTTCCTGTGTGACAGGCTGCATTTAAGGCAGGAGATCTGGCCAAAGAATAGAAAAAAATATATCCTCACGTTTCCTGTGAACCGGGCTGAGGGCAGAAAGAGCACGGCACCACAGAACCCAAAGTGGTGGATTCCTTTCCTCTTTGCAAAGGAAGCCGTGGCCTGTTGTCCGAATCTGAGACGTGCTTTGACACTGTTTGGTCTTGGAAGCAAACCAAAGGTCTCCTATTTTGTTTGCTAAGGGGTCAGAGCTGCAGACATACAGTGTTAAAATGAAAAGCTAAACGGGGGTGTTTTAGTGCAAAGTGTTTTTCCAGCGAGCCCTGCAGGCCATTGTTCAAACTGTCAAAAAGTTGAGCCTCTCATACACATTACTCCTACTCTTTTCCTCTTTCTCTCTCCTTATGCCTATCCTTCCTCACTGTGTTTGTGAGCATGTATGGGCGTAGTCATTTATCAGACGCAGGTTTGACAGACAGTAGGTTGAAAACTGCATGATGTGGGATCTGTGGAGCTTTGCTTTACTCCAAGGAAGGAGCATTTCGGCGCAATGTTACTTTTCCAGGGACAGATTTGACAGCGACACTGCCTTCTTCCTCTTTCTTTGTGTTGGCGTTCTAACCTCTGGTGGATTTGTGAGGACTATGGTTAACTGCTCCTCAGATCTCTGCAGGGTAAATCCAGACAGCTAGCTAGACTATCTGTCCAGTCTGAGTTTTCTGTTGCATGACTAAAACTACTTTTGAACGTACATGTTCCACCAAAACAAGTTCCTTCCTGAGACTATTTTGTAGAAGCGCAGAGCGTCCGGCACTTAGCGCCGCCCAAGATGATTGTGATTGACCTTTTTCACAGCAGACATTTTGACTCGTCATAGTAGGAAAAACACAGCTGAAATTCCATCAAGTGTCCCAGTAAGCTAGTTCAGTGAGTCAGCATGCACAACACTAGGGCCTCTCCTAAGTGGAATGCAGCCATCATTAATGGTTTTGAATACACCTGTGATTTACCTACTATGACATGTCTGCTGTGAAAAAGTTCTATTGGTTTAAAGAAATGCAAATAAACCAGAGCATATTTTTCTCCCATCCCAGAATGCTGTGTGGACTAGCCAGACCCTCCTCCGCAGTGCGAGACTACTGCGAATCCCACCTGGGACAAATTGGCACTGACACTGACACTTAGAGCTGTACAAAAAGAACTTGGGCAGGATATATTTACTTAAAGAGACATCAAGTGATATTTTCACTGTCTCTTTATTTATAGTGGTATTAAGCGATACTTTCTTCCTTACTTATTTCCTTAATTGAGGACGATGTATCAGATAGTGTATGTGCAGATATAAGATTGAATTCCAAATTAAGAGCCATGCCTCTGCATTTACACCACTGTACACACTATAGCACATTTATTGTGGATCACAGTTGGTGTGAGGTACATTGAATATTCCCTTTGCCTCACATTGATTGGATTGCCCTCTGCTTGCTGAATTGTCTTGCGAGGCCGACGCAGCTCTGAACCTCTCGTAGTCGCAACCTGCGCTGCCCTCTGTTTGCAGTTATTTCTCATCAGCCTCTGTACTGCCGCTTCCTATTTCTATTCAATCTTGTCCCTCCTGTTTAAGAAGTGCAATGTCTGGGGAACGGTGTGGCCTCCTCGCAGCAGAGCCTCTCACATTTTAATGAGACGCGTCTGATATTTCTCTCTGTTTCACTTCGACACAAGGCAGTCTCAAACACATCCATCACATTGTGTGTCTGCGGCCATTGTGCGTGAGTCACACACACACACACACACACACACACACACACACACACACACAACCTCCCCCATCCTTTTTTCCTTCCAAGTCAGAAATTCCGGTCCGCTACGATGGACTGCAATCTGTTTCATCTCTCTAATGCCTTATTTTCATTTCGCCATAGCGGCTGGAGTTTCTTTCTTGGATGACAACAGCTTTTGTGAGTGGCAGCTGTGAGAAACTCTAGTGGTTATCAGAAATCCTTGGTAATCTGTATGGAGCTATAGCTCCTCTCAGTTCAGGGTTAACTTTGTGTTCTGGGGGTCTTATGGAGCAGAATCCTGCTAAATCAGCACCCACCCTACACCTGCAAAGCTCAGTATCAGTATTATCTAACAGCTTGGACCCACACAAAACTGATTTACTCTTAGCAGTGTAAAATGTGCTACTTTTACGCTGCAACCCGATCCAGTAATTGTACAGTGACCATCATATGCACTGTATGTCATTCAGTTCAGTACACACAAAGTCTCGGAGGTTTCTGTGAAAAAATAGTGTTCTTAAAAAATCGTGTCTATTTGGTTCTAGCTGGTGTTCTGAGTTGTAAGCAGCGTCAAACCTAAAAGGCCGAAACATAGTAATCAATTTTAGCATTTTCATTTTGACAAGTAAACTAAATGGAAAATAAAATCACGGTGCATCACATTTTGTCTAATGAAAGAAGGACAATAAGTCTCCTCAGCATTTCTATTTGTCTCTCCATCTCTCCGTCCGTTAGTCAACACAACCTGCCATCTAATCGCACACATCCACACCCACCTATAATACTAAAACCATTCAGAAACGTCAGTGTTCAGTTCAATTGAGTCACATAAATAACGTTCCTGATATTAAAACGTGTTGCGCAAGCACGGGACTCCTGTGACGGGACACAACTTTAATAGTCAGACAGGAGGTGTGACCAGTTTCACTTTCATTTCTGATATTTACACATATGACAGGATGAATACTGTGGGCCTAAATACCTTAGTGTGATTATATGTGATTCTAAGTGCATGTGAGGTTTCTATGTCCCAGTCATTGTCTCCCTGCGCTGTACGGCTGTCATGCAAATGCCTCCATTTCACTGCGGAGAAGAGTAACGTTAATCAGCGTTTTTTTCTCTCAAAACAACCTGTTCTTTTGGTTTTCTAAACAATATGCTATCATTATGACAACATGTGTGCAGAATAGGCATTTAGGAAAAGACAGGGCAGGAGGGACAAAATGACAGAATAAATGTAGTATAATAAATATGATACTTTTGAGTCACAACGTTAAATGGCGCATTGAATCGCTCCATCTGAAAGGCTGCTTGAAAGAAGCGGGGATGTCCACAACAACATGTCCACAGATAGAACATGGACAGGACCGTGTATACGACTGATTTAGTGAGACAAGTAAGACAGAAATGCTAACAACTGTATGTTACTACAGCTTTCACTACTGTTGCACTACTGTTGCACGATGCACGTGGGCAGCCATGTTGGATTTTGAGCTTGGTTGTCTGAGTTCCGAGCTCGAAAATCCGAAAAAAAATTTGACTTGCGAGTTCAAATGGAACATACTTGGAGTGTTGAATGAGGACGTCTGGGCAAAGGACAAACAGACACAACCGAAAGATACGGAGAGGGCAGACAGAGAGAGAGAGAGAGAGCGAGAGAGAAGAGGGAGGAGAGGATAGAGAGAGTGAAAGGTCAGGGGAGGGTGGAGGTTGGAGAGACTGTAATGAAAAGTAAGTGGGGTAAAAGTGGCTCTCGAAGGAGACAGGGAGATGCAGAGTGTGAAAGAGAACCAAGGAGAGAGACGGGCCGAGGGAGCACCAGGTTCAACCCAGAGGACCCAGGAGAGACAATCATCAAGCATAAGTGGGTCCACTACAGAGAGAGAGGGAGAGACATAGAAGAACAGTGAGAGGAGACGAGAGAGAGAGAGACAGAGAGAGAGAGAGAGAGAGAGAGAGAGAGAGAGAGAGAGAGAGAGAGAGAGAGAGAGAGAGAGAAAGTCGTACAATGACACTGAGAATAGGGATTCCTCGCTGGAGGGTGTTGTAGCTTCAGCACAGCCACGCTCCGCAGAGCAGAGCGGCCATGTTTTCCCTCTACAATGCTTTCCTGACTATTACCAGATTATTTGTCTGTGGAATGTTACTAAGTACTGTACTTAAGTCCAAATGTTGAGCTACTTGTACTTTACTTGAGTCTTTTCTTTTCATGTCACTTTCTACTTCTACTCCGCTACATTTCAGAGAGAAATATTGTACTTTTTACTCCACTACATTCATCTGACAGATTTAGTTACTAGTTACTTCACACATTAAGATTTCTGCACACAAAACACATGTAGTTTATAAAATATGATGTTTGATTCTAAAGTAAACTAGCCAACAATATGATGACCTACAAGTCCAGCTGAGATGATCAGACCATTAAACACAGCTGGTTGGACCCTTTACACTTTCTAAAAGGGGAGGATTGTTCTGCATTGAGCACTTTTACTTTTAATACGTTAAGTACATTTTCCTGATAATACTCACATACTTTTACTTAAGTAACATGGGGTATGTAAATATTGTAATTTTATATGATAATGTCACATGTATAAGAATGCCACCATTTACTATGGATGCTCAATTATGTGTGTTACAAATACGGTATCCAAATATGGGCAGCATGCGCAGTCCAGCTATGGCTGGAGGTAGAGTAGTGGCCCCATAACCGCAAGGTTGGCGGTTTGATCCCAGGCTCCTCCGGCCTGTGTCTCTGAGCAAGACACCGGACCCCAAGTTGCTCCCTGTGTAATGCCTGTCCACTGCTCCTAATACTAGGATGGGTTAAACTGCAAATATAAAATGTCATTACATTGCATTTTGTGAATGTGACTAATAGATTAGAATAATACATATTTGATGTGGGTATTTAGGTAGTTAACACAAACATTAAGTATTGGGTGGTACATTTCATAACAATCATTTTCTGGAGGTTTCAATCTGAGGATAACAGGAAAGTTTACAGGTAGGTTCATCAATAGCACAGCTACGAAGGATGGAAGATGAAATGGGATTTGCAGGAGGGGGATTCTTAAACAACATTTAACAGAAAGTCAAAGGTAAGGAGACAAGAGTGCTGTTGACAATAGGAGATTTTACAGTACACGCGAAGGAGTAATCGCTCTCCTCAGACAATGCTGTGTGTGTGCGTTGCATACGTACGTATTCCTCTATGAGAGCAGTAAATCAAACGCTCCCTGCTCAATGTTCTCTGCTGTTCCATCTTTAAAAGCAGCAGATCTGTTGTCTTTTGTCTGTAGAAGTTTTGATGGAGAATACAATCAACACACGTAATGTAAGTTCCTAAATTTAATCCCAAGAATACAAGTGCATAAAACGGTGATGACTTATACACATTTCGGCTTAATGGCACATTTTTCTTCTGAAGCTCATTTCTAATTTTATTTGAAATCCAATTTGAGGCACAGGTTTGCTGTGATGTTGTTGCCTCAAAGAGACATATTTGCTCGGGTGTTGACAACAAAGCCTTGATCGTGTAGCTCGATAAAATCACAGCACAAGGATTATTATCACACAGAGAAAATAAAGTTGCCGTGAGTTATATTTAGCTCAGTGCAGGCTGTTGATAGCTTAGTGCTTGGACACAGGCAGTGGATGGATAGACTATGTAAGGGAGGCAGCAGCAGAAGACACAATGTAGTTTTTAATTTGCTTAACTGCTCATATCAAGACAAGAATGAATTGCACAACTCATAACAGATGAAGTAATACTATGAGTCTAACGCAAAAGCTACTATCTGTATCTGTTTATTCCGCACGTAAAACAAAGCTGTGTTCATATGTTTGGATGTACGCCTGAAGCGCTATGATTGGGATGATTATTATTGGGAGTGGTGTATGCAATGAGAGCAGTTTCAGAGGAAAGTAAAGTTTGCCATTAGACATGCCCTTTTGAGACGCTCCCTAACTTCTGCTCGTTATTTATTATTTTACCGTCTACTGTCTAGTTGTTGATCAAATCACGAGGTAAAAACAAACCGCCGTTCCCTATCCCGCCGAACATGCCTTCCTAATTGATGATTTTTATCCAGAAATTATTGAAGAATATCCTCGACAAAGCTCTGAATATTGAACTTGAAACTACTGTATTTGTGTCCTGTCAATATCTCTGTTTTCCAGGACTTTTATTCCCAGCCATGGCTTTTCAGAAGCTGGGAATCAATGATGAATCCTACTGCGTGTCAGAATGAAAATAACTGGAAAGCTCCGTTTCGACCTCTTGTCAGGCGCTCTGCCCTCATCTTAACCCGAGAATTTAAAACCTAAAAAAGAGATGTTGACCACATAGCCTGCAGCCAGGAGCCTCTGGTCCTTAAAATACACAAAACACAAATATTAGCAGAGAAAGACCACAGCAGAAATCACTCAAACAACTGCATTTCATTGTGTTGCGGTTTGAAGGGTAGCCCGCTGTAATAAACATAAAGAGATACACTGTCAGGGGGAAATTTCCATCTTTCCCGGCCAGCTCGGAAAAGGATGATGAAAAAAGTAATCTTGACCCACCAGAGATGATAGATGATACTGAGACCTTTGCTCTTGGAGTTGCAGAATAATATTTTCAGATTGAACATTTGGTAAGAAAGGAAGCATTGAGTTTATTTAGCGAATAATATCCAGAGTGATATTACGTTATTTGACTAAAAATGTACAAAATTTTTTGTCTGCACCCTGAACAGTAAATCCATGTGTGGATATTTGATGTCTAAATTGTGTTAATCTATTAACATTACTACTCAACTGCACGAAAAGTACTTACACACAGACACATATATGTGCATGCATATTAAGCCACATCCAAGTATTCTACCTTTCTAGGTGATATTGCGAGCACAATTATACCTAATGTAGCTGCAGCAGTAAAAAGCCAGACCGTCCATTATTGTCTTAGAGAGCCATTGACTACATTAGCAGGTTGCATGTCACCAGATGAATGCAATTATTATTGTTATTTATTTATTTTTGGGCATTTCCGCCTTTTTAATGGACAGCACAGCTAGGTGAGAAAGGGGAGAGAGAGGGGGGAAGACATGCAGGAAATCGTCACAGGTCGGAATCCTGGACCTCTGCGTCGAGGCATAAACCTCTATGTACTACGTGCGCACCTGCTCTACCAACTGAGCTGACCCGGCCACATGAATGCAATTATTGATTCAACCCCAACACTGTGATAGGGTTCTTTTCATATAAAATGTTGCTTTCTTCATTTTTAGATCGAAACAGCTTTTGGAACAAGCTGTCACTCTAAGCAGCAACACAACATTGTATATGTGGATTCTTTTTGGTGGTGGTTGAAAAAAAGTCTAACAAGGTGCTCTTTGGTGCAGGGCTAATCCAATAGTATCAGAACAGCAAACCAAGGCACTCTTGTTGAAGAAAATATTAAAAAGCCTTTATTGATGCTGCTAATGCATAGCAAAAGGTAAAAAATACGGCACACAGGCCATCATACTCAAAACCAAGAGAATGAATGAGAATGAATCCGAATGTCATTCTGTATTTTACTATGGTTTGGAGTATGATGTCACTTCCTGTCTTTGTTCTATACATTTCCCGTTTGTATCTCCCTTCTGGTTAGTCACCCTGAAGAAGGCCTGTGGTGCGTTTATTTTTTATTTTTTTTATTTTGCTTTGCATTAACAATAAAGGCTTTTTTAATATTTTCTTCAACAAGAGTGCCTTGGTTTTCATGCTGTTCTGATACACCCTTTTATATACTGTTAACAGCTCAACAACAAGCCTAAAGACAGAGCTATATCCATGACGTTTCACTTCCAGGATTGTTCCGGTGCTGCCGGAAATTCCGCAGGATGTCCCTCATTTTCGGCTGGATGTCCGTCCCCTTCCTCTTTCTTTGTGTTGGCGTTCTAACCTCTGGTGGATTTGTGAGGACTATGGTTAACTGCTCCTCAGATCTCTGCAGGGTAAATCCAGACAGCTAGCTAGACTATCTGTCCAATCTGAGTTTTCTCTCGCACGACTAAAACTACTTTTGAACGAACACGTTCCATCAAAACAAGTTCCTTCCTGAGACTATTTTGCAGTGTTTTCACTTCATTAAAGTTTATTGGAACACTTTTGTCACCCCTAAAATGTATTGTTCAGCGTTTTTCCAACCAAGCTAGCACTAGCTTGTACACAATGTTATTACATATTTCAATTTAAACCACAGATGTTAAACTTATGGTGGTGCTAGAAGAAAAGTAAGTAGGATTGATCCTCTATTGGACCATGAATGTCTGTACAACATGTCACAGCAATTCATCAAACACATCAAGATATTTCTGGACCCAAATGGTGGACCGATCGACATCGTCGTCCCTCGCGTGGCTAAAATTGCCAGCCATGGATATTATCAACAAGGGCGATAGATATGACAAAAATGTGAGTTAGCATGTAGTACAGCCTCACCAGCTGCTCTGTGAGGCTGTATCCGCCATGATCACACTATAAATCATCACGAGCCAGTTTCAATAAAGCATGTTTCCCATGTTGGCTGGCAGCGCTGGCTTCAAACTATTCTTGGACATTTGTTTGAATATCTGGAATTTTAAAATACCATGAGTGAAGTATATATATATATATAGCAGCAGTATCTACAGAGCAGTACATTTTCTACCCAAAACAGGAGGCAGTGTTTATGCTAAAACAACACTGTTCAGAATAGTTTCAGACAGATGATGAGATGATGGAGAAACGGGACAGGCAAATATGTGAAACATCTTGAGATTAATATGTGGAGAGTGGGACGGGGGATGACGCAGGGGTCTTGGTTTTTTTAAGAGGAACAGCATTTGTGGTCTAAAATTTAATTTCCTAGAAACATCTAGGCAACATGTTTCCTGTTGGCCAGAACAGGCTTTACTGAGATTAACTGGGCTTTATTTGCCATTTGACAAGGGAAAGTAATATCTTTTTTTTTTTACATTGGAGCTTTTAAGCAATCCCACCCAAAGTTTTACAGTGTCAGATTCTGCAGCCATGTCTAATGAGCTTGGCACGCTGAATATACGCCTTCCACTCTTTTACACACTAGTCAAAGTGCTCTCAGCAAGATGAGCTAACATGACTAATATTTTATGTGCATGCAAAGGGAGAAGATGCCTCCAGACGCTGATAGTCATTACAACACAGGTCAATTGCCAAAAAGGAAGAAAGTTTAAGAAAAGATGGAAAGAGAGAAATATCTATATTAGCATATTAGCAGTGACTGAATCAGGGGCGGGGCTAGAGTGCTGTCAATCTGACAATTGTGATTTCCATTGGACCAGAGTACTGTCACTTTGCTGCCTGTTCTGACAATCTTCCCAGCCCTTGTCACATGACCAATTAATGTTTCAATGACGACTATCCAAAGTTCCCCACCATGGAACCAGCACTGGAATTGTTTTTGTTTTTTTTAAGTGGCAAACTGAGCCTATAGCAAATGTGTATTTTTTTTGGATACGCAATTTGTTTAAAATGAAAACAAGTGAAACTAATAATGAATGTGATGTTTCATTAAGCATAATTTCATTGTGTTCTATCCTATCCAATATTTCCTATATTTCTTAGCAGATTTTCTATGCTGTATTCTGATAAAATGTCCCCCCCTGACTGAGTATTGGTCCCCCCTGTGCCACCCCACTTAACCAATCCTGGAATCGCCCCTGGACTGAAGGTTGATTGATGATCGTAGCATCACCGCAGCCCAGTTGTTTGGGTTGTTATTGTGCAGTGATCAGGACTGAGGACAAAGCGGAGATTACATGGGAATGGATTGGACTGGGAAGAAGGTCTGCTGTCTCATCTTATTGTGTTCCTTGGCTCCTATCTGTGCCATCTCAAGTCGCCACAGATGCACCACTCATCAGAACACTGAAAGCTGTTACCAATTTGCATGGGTTTCAATGGTGACGTCATGACTTAGATACTTCCCATATGAGCAACAAATACACCCGGTAAACCCAAGAATGAATCCATGTTCAACCAACCGTAACTGTGTAGAAGAGCCATATGCCTATTTATTATCATCACCTGAAGATGATGATGATGTTCTAAGATTTTTCAGAGCATATCATTGTTATCGCAAAAGTGAAGCTTTACGTTAATCAGTAAAACATGTTGTGGAAAGTGCAGCTCAAGAGCCCTAGTTTTGATAAAAAAGTATTTCCATTCATCCGCACCTTACTCATCTGTATATCTGTGTATATATACTGTCTGTTCATATAAGGGTGTTTATTGTGTAAATATGTTTGTATTACAACTATTATTATTAGAAATAATTAAATTTTTTTCTATTTGTTATAATACTTTCTGTATATTTTTTTTCCTATGTCTATTTAATGTGTATTTGTGTTATTCTGATGTGTGTACATTTTTTTTCTTTTGAGCTGCTGTAGCACAGGAATTTCCCCAGTGTGGGATTAATAAAGTCTATTATCTTATCTTAAACGTCCAGATTTAATCGATTAGCTCTTTCACTTATTACCCACCATCAGCTGCATCATTCATGCTTTACAATCACTGGTTCGTTCATCATCTACTTGGCTAACAGCTGACTAGTGACATCCAATCATATTCAGGTGTACAGCACAGCCATTATACTATTATATCATGTTATATAAAAAAGGTAATGCTTTCATTTCATGTCTTTTTCGGCTGAATATTTGACTCCAAAGCATATTTCCATTGAACCCACACAATATCTAAAAAAAATGCATATACTGCACTCTGTCTTTGGATAATCCCAGAATGCTCTTAGAAACGGAAAACTCCTTTGCAGCGGCTCAGGTTCGAATCCGACCTGCGTGCTTTGTACCCGGCTCAAAGACACCTATTCTCGGATAAGTGAACCACCAACTACCGCTGATACAACGGACACCAGATTACACGCAGATCTGTTTTGCTGTTAGCCACAGAATAATGAGCTAGTTACATTACATAGCAGTAATTTATTATGTAGCGTAAGGCATCACATTTTCACGGCATGAACCCTGATGTCAGTTCTAGATTGGAGGCTGAAAAACCTGCTAACAAGAGACTTCTGTAAGGTCAGTACAATAAAAATGGACCTACATAACAAAGTTTGTTCACTGCTGGCTACAAGTTAGCAATCAAACACAACAAAGGCTGTCGGTTTGGCGTTTTGAGCTAATATTAGCAATCAAATGGATAGCTAAAAATGTTTACTGGAGCCGGATCCCTTGACGTTATGCCATAAACCGTTTAAATCTGAGCATGCGCAACTCACATCTGCACTCGACTCACATTGGGTAGTGACACCACGACTAATTGACAAGCTAGGTTGTACAGGATATAGCCCTTTTACTTTAGCCGTCTAGTTAGATGTCTTTCTATGGCAGTGAGTATGTGTGGTCTGGGCAGCAATACGTCGCCAGAATGCAGTAACTACACAGCCAATGTGCAGATACTGCATTTTTAGGTCTGTTTTGTTGTTACTGAAACAGCACTTGTCCCAGAAATGACACATTCTATGGCATACTATTTTCTTTTTATAGTACAGATGTAAGAATGTCTGATACAGGTTATAACTTAATTTTGACCAAATATTTAGTTACTGCGTTTTGCTTTTGTAGGGCAGTATTGTTTATTTGAAGACTGGAAAAATGGATTTCCTTTTTCCAAGGATGAAATTGACAGCCAAGCTATTGCCCCCAATTAAACTAATACAAGCCCGCTGCACACAATTGCAGCCATACTTCTATTTGTTCTTTGTGGTTTTAAAACCATCTAGTTTGCTGTCAGAGGCGGGATGAGAGGCTACTGTTGTGTGGTGTCGGGGCAATGAGCACAGACAAGGCCGCTCTGCTCACAACAATAGCCAATCACTGTCAGCTGCCGGGGCCAGATATTCATGAGTCAGTGGGGGCCTCCAAGGACGCAAGGCCCTCTGCTGAAAACACAGGCTATCATCACTCCCTCCCTGTGATTACACACATTTTCTCTTCTGTTCCCCAGAGTTGGAGAATCTGCCAAAAGTTTTGAGTGTGTGCGGGGGAGAAAGAAAGATGGAGGGAGAGCTACAGAGCTGAAAGAAAAGAACACAACCCACCAGCCCTTTATCACCCCGTCCCTCACAGCTGCAGTGTTCGACTGAAAGTTCACAGAAAGAGACAGAAGAAAGAAGGTCAAGTGTGATTTTATGATCAAAAGACACACAACCCTTTGTGTGTGTGTGTATTCAGCCATGGAATCAAGGGCTATTGTGTTATTGAGCCTCCACCCTTTCTTCCATCCACAAACAATCAACACAGTACACTCTGCCTCGTGTGATGGGATGGTAGTGAGGCTTGTCGTCGTTCCAGTTTCCTCAGCGTAGCTTGGGCATCTTTTTCTCCACGCTTTCTCATTTTCCTCTGTTCTCTCAGTTTGAAGCGTTTGTGAAGCAGGTAAATGCAATTTGTTTAACTTGGAGCAGCGATAGGCCAGAGAGAGAGAGAGAGAGAGAGAATCGATCTGCGTCTGTGAATGTAATACAAAAAGAGGTGAATAAAGAGGGGAACCAAAGGGCCTCAGGGAGGGATGGGGGGGACACGTGGTTTAATGAAATGCACTGAAATTACATTTGGTTAGTGGTCTGCTAAAGAGGACTGTAACAAATATTTAAGAGAACAGAAAAGCATATAAACAGACCTTTTACAGACTAAATGAGTATCTTATCAAAATGATACCCCTCCAGTACTAATTCATTTAAATGCTGCATGATAAATACAGTTTCCATTGATTGAATCAACAACCTATTCTGCCATCTGTGCAGCAGGAAATGCAACATATTCCATTTGGATGCATGCATTTGATGGGAACTTGTTTTGCTGTCATGTCGCCTGCATGTGCATGCGTGTGTGTAATTGCAGCAGAGAAAGGTCTACCGTGGCCAAGAAAAGGATTTATAAAACCTGACAATTGCAAGCTTAGAGAAGTTGCCTTATTGATTTTCATTATCCGGTTTCATCGCTGTCACATGAAATCAAAACTAATGTCATCAAGGCTCATCAGCATTGGCTAGGAAGCTCCGGATCGAGGAAGAAATGCAGCAACAAGAAACAGACCACTGTGGTGTGTGTGTGTGTGTGTGTGTGTGTGTGTGTGTGTGTGTGTGTGTGTGTGTGTGTGTGTGTGTGTAAGCAGTGGGCCACGCTCGGCTGAAAAGACAAAGACACAACACAGAAACAACAGTTAGGATAATCACGGTATGTTTTAAGTTAATGTCTTTGCTACCAAACATCATGTACTATTACATGCTTTGCAAAATATGTTTTGGGTTATCGTCATACCACAGTTAAGGCTCCATGCTCATTTTTGCATGTTTTTAAGTTAGCACTCAGGAGATGTAACTCGCAGCCGATGCTAACATGCCCTTGATTGGTGTATCTATTTCACTTGTTTTTAGCATGTTATTGGTGTGTGCCTAGGAGTTTTAACTGGATTCAAGGATTGGTTTGACTAAGCTTATTTGCTTCCTTGCAGATATTTAGGTTAGATGAGAGAATTGATACCACTCTTTTGTCTGAAAGCTGGGATAATTGCTCCTAGCGTTCTAGTGTATATGTTGGTACATTCCAACTGTTTTGTGTGTATTGGAAGTTTTATGCACAGATTTAAACCTCATAATGAGGCCGCAGGTCAGGAGCTTCTCGCTATTTACCGATTAGATTAAAAAAAAAGGGTTGAGGGTCTAATATATCCCCAAGACAAGGGTCTAGTCTATCAAACATGCATAACTTCATGAATAACTTCATAGTATTTGTAGTCCGTTAAAGGCGCTTACACACGGCGCTAACGTCCCACAGCAGTGTGGGGAGAAACGTTAGCAAACCAAAGCAAGAGCAAATGGGAACAAAACAGAAAACACGAAGGCTTCCTGCTGTTATACAGCATTGGAAATACAAAATCAGTCCTCAAATAAAGCTCAGGCTCTCTCACTTCATTTGAGGTAAATAAAAGTCCTATATTTGAGAATTTATGGTGTTAGCCAACTGATAAAACACCGACAGTGTAGACAGATATCGTATATCATCGTCAGTATTAGATCCATGTTTTGACCCTGTGACATTAACCAAGATGTCTGGACGTTTAACTGTGGATGTATTCATCAGACAGGAATGTCTTTGCTCCCTTCCTCTGCCTCTCCGGCCTCCCTGCCACCTGTGTGTGAGCCTTGTTAAAAAACTTTATGAACGTATGAAAGGTCTGGCCTGTGTTTCATATGACATAGATAGCCCAGTAGAGGTGTGAGGAGGTCAAGTTAATGTGCAGGGTGGTGTTATGGAGAGCCCAAGCGAAACCGGAGCTCCCGGGTTCTGTTCCACAAGTAAGAAAACTCCATTTCAAAATCCCATTGACATTTGGAACTACGCTAAAAACTAAAAATACAGTCTTGGAACCATAGGTGTAGATTTGGGTGGGGATTTGACAAGCCACTCCCCAAAAGAAGAAACTGTTCAGGGGGCTAAGAACATACAGTATACAACGAACAGTATATATCCTTCTTAACTGTAAATATGTCTCCCAACGATTTTAGAAACTACTAAAGTGGACCGTACCATCCTAACCTTGCAGCGCACGTCTCAAAGCTGTTTCCCTTTCTCTTTCTCTGTGAAATGAAGCTGCCTTAAAGGACGGTTTGAAATGTCCAGATTTAAAAACGATCTGACGGAAAACAGTAACTGTGAAATATAAAGTCTACTTGTGCTACATTGGGGGGTGGGGGGGGGCACACAACAGGGGACGTAGACAATAATAATGTGATTTGCGCAGAAAAGGCACAAATTCTTGCATGAAAATTCACCAGAATGAAGGAAATTAAGTGTTTGATGCTGAAAATGTTCTAAACCTTGGCCATTTGCTTGGAACAGAGCCTTTCTCAGCAGTATGTCATGTGACTTCCTTCAAATGTTTAGAGCAGGATGGTATTTTTTTGAAAAACTCTATTTATATTCATTGATAATAAACAATATATGTGACATGTCATTCTGACTTGCCATTCTGGGATGGAACCATTTGGCAGCCATCTTACCTGGGTCAAGTTTTAGACTTCTATTGCTGCAATAGAAACCTAAAGTGAAATAGGCTCATGTTGTCTTTTGAATCCTTGGCTGTTTCTACCAGTACATCAGTACTGTTTGTATTCAAAGTAATTAGCATAAGACAACTGTGCCTGTCTATAATGAGCCAAAAATCCAAAGATTTTGGTAGAGTTTTGATTATTATAGTTCCAAGAGAACCAATCATGAAGATAATCTCATAATTGTGCATTAATATTGCAGACAATCATTTTATTGTTTAAATTTTGTCTGAACTTGCATGTAAGAACTGTATTTGGTGTTCTGAATGGCAGATATACTACAAATGGCTTCATAAGAAAGTATTGCTGAGTTTAATGGTAAAAAAAACAACTTACAATACGTAGGTAGGCTACCTGCGCCGAAGCGCTTGTAGTTTTTTTTCAAGGGAGCTGTAGTTTTTTCAGCGCTCACAAACTAATCGCTGTTGAACTTTGTTAAAATCAGAGGTTTCAATTTCATATAGCAACTGCTGGGATGAAGGGCATTTTTCCTTAGACTAGGGAAAGTAAACTCCAGGAACACGCCTCATTTGTTTGCGAAAGACAATTTCAACATTGAGTTACAGAGGCTAGTGGCAGAAGAGGCTAGCCCCAATGTGACGTCATGACTTTGGTTCTCCAAACAGAAAAGGGTCAGCACATATGAAAGAGTTGAGTTCCATCCCTGGCCTACAGATAAAAACTGTGTACAGTCATCATCTTTGCCAGTGCACCAAGCCTGATGGTTAGCATGCTAACATACTAAACTAAGATGGTAAAGCAATGTTTTACCTTGTTAACATCAGCATCAGCATTGTTAACATGTTTACTTAGAATTAAGCTCAAAGCACAGCCTCATAGTGCTGTTGGCTGTAGACTGTTGTGTGTGTGAATTTTTCTCTGTGCCATCATGCTTATGCTAAAGATATTTTGTGAGTCTTTATGGTTTTTCCTGATTTCATGCTTGTAATCACTGCATACATCTGTTTATGCATGGATGACCGCAATGCAGAAGTGAACACACATCTTTGTACCCCACCCAGCATATGTGTTGTGCATGATGGTTTACAAGCAAGTGTGTGTGTGTGTGTGTGTGTGTGTGTGTGTGTGTGTGTGTGTGTGTGTGTGTGTGTGTACAGTATGTCCACAGTAACCCAACTGGGACCTGTTAGTCTAATTTGTCTTTTAATTCATTTATTTCCCCAGTTAAAACACTCAATGATTCCATTTTGTAATGCAGTCTACAGTACTGCACTGCATATTAAAGGCAAACAACTATCTATACACAACCCTATGGTGGACAACCTCATTTTATAATTACATGCTGCTTTAATCTCAACTCTACCTACCTGCTTTCAGGCCTCTGTTCCCATAAGTCAATGCCTGGCTTAGTGAGGTAGAAACTTACAAACACTGACGTCATCTTCAATCAACAAAACAACAGCTTATATATATATATATATATATATATATATATATGTATATATATATATATATATATATATATATAGGCTGCTGAAGAAGTTCAACCTGTCAAAGAAAATGATAGGGCACTTCTACACTGCCATCATCCTCACCTCCTCTATCACCATCTGGTACGCTGCTGCCACTACTAAGGACAAGGGTAGAGTGCAGCACATCATCCGCTCTGCTCAGAAGGTGATTGGCAGCAGTCTGCCGTCTCTCCAGGACCTGTACGCCTACAGGACGCTGAGGCGGGCAGGAAAGATTGTAGCCGATCCCTCTCACCCCGGATATAAACAGTTTGAACCCCTCCCCTCTGGCCGGAGGCTGTGAACTTACTGTGGCAATAAACCTTTTCTGATTCTGATATTTATTTATGCGATTTGCCAAGGGGGATGTGTGGGATTTCCCCTTTCTGGTCTACAAAATGTATCCCCCACTCAAAGTGATAAATGCTACTTCACCAATAGACCATATATCATATACCTAAAATAGATGTATTTTAAACTAAGTAAAGCGCTGTACCGTTAACAGTCTACAGTGCCATAGAACGATAACATCCGAGCAGCAGCTGCTGGTTGTATTTAGCCGCTACAGAGCTCGCCAGCTAGATGACGGTCCTTTCAGGGGCCGTGGTAGTGGAGTTTAGCCAGAAAAAGTGAGCGTCATGCGGCGATGATTAAGTTTAGGCACCAAAACAAGAAGTTAAGTTTAGGAAATTTGGATTAAGACACTCCAGAGGAACTAACAAGCGTTTCCTCTGTGAAAGTCAGACAGAGGAACATAAGTGAACTCCGTTCCGGAAGCGCCGTGATTACCATTAAATACTGAAGTGCATATTTAAGTGTTTTGCATGCCTGGTCGAGTGGCTCTATCCATGGTATTGAACCATTTAAAAACATTTAAAACACTATTATAAATGAGACTACGCAACAACAGACAGGCCTACAAGTACAGCTGGAATTATTAGCTGATTAAACATAGAACAGTTTGGATCCTTTCCAGTTTCTAAAATGTTTGGATTTTTCTGCATTAAATAGCCTACTCTCCTTTTAATAATTTTAAGTACATTTTCCCGATGATTTAAATTTTTGCAGTGTTGTATTTGTACTTGAAGGATCGGAATACTTCTTTGACCTCTGCTTGTTGGATAAATGCCAGTTTTACAACACAAAGGTGGAGAAATAGATTGAAATCTCCATGTGTCCCTCTACTTTTTCTTTACACCTCCTCCCTCTCTTCTCATTTCTCCATGTTGTTCATTGAAATGGGTCTTGAGGCTGCAATTACAGTCAGGTCCATAAATATTGGGACATCGACACAATTCTAATCTTTTTGGCTCTATACACCACCACAATGGAGTTGAAATGAAACGAACAAGATGTGCTTTAACTGCAGACTTTCAGCTTTAATTTGAGGGTATTTACATCCAAATCAGGTGAACGGTGTAGGAATTACAACAGTTTGTATATGTGCCTCCCACTTTCTAAGGGACCAAAAGTAATGGAACAGATTAACAATCATAAATCAAACTTTCACTTTTTAATACTTGGTTGCAAATCCTTTGCATTCAATTCCAGCCTGAAGTCTGGAAGGCATAGACATCACCAGACGCTGGGTTTCATCCCTGGTGATGCTCTGCCAGGCCTCTACTGCAACTGTCTTCAGTTCCTGCTTGTTCTTGGGGCATTTTCCCTTCAGTTTTGTCTTCAGCAAGTGAAATGCATGCTCAATCGGATTCAGGTCAGGTGATTGACTTGGCCATTGCATAACATTCCACTTCTTTCCCTTAAAAAACTCTTTGGTTGCTTTCGCAGTATGCTTCGGGTCATTGTCCATCTGCACTGCACTGAAGCGCCGTCCAATGAGTTCTGAAGCATTTGGCTGAATATGAGCAGATAATATTGCCCGAAACACTTCAGAATTCATCCTGCTGCTTTTGTCATCATCAATAAATACAAGAGAACCAGTTCCATTGGCAGCCATACATGCCCACGCCATGACACTACCACCACCATACTTCACTGATGAGGTGGTATGCTTTGGATCATGAGCAGTTCCTTTCCTTCTCCATACTCTTCTCTTCCCATCACTCTGGTACAAGTTGATCTTTGTCTCATCTGTCCATAGGATGTTGTTCCAGAAATGTGAAGGCTTTTTTTAGATGTTGTTTGGCAAACTCTAATCTGGCCTTCCTGTTTTTTGAGGCTCACCAATGGTTTACATCTTGTAGTGAACCCTCTGTATTCACTCTGGTGAAGTCTTCTCTGATTGTTGACTTTGACACACATACACCTACCTCCTGGAGAGTGTTCTTGATCTGGCCAACTGTTGTGAAGGGTGTTTTCTTCACCAGGGAAAGTATTCTTCGGTCATCCACCACAGTTGTTTTCCGTGGTCTTCCGGGTCTTTTGGTGTTGCTGAGCTCACCGGTGCGTTCTTTCTTTTTAAGAATGTTCCAAACAGTTGATTTGGCCACACCTAATGTTTTTTGCTATCTCTCTGATGGGTTTGTTTAGATTTTTTCAGCCTAATGATGGCTTGCTTCACTGATAGTGACAGCTCTTTGGATCTCATATTGAGAGTTGACAGCAACAGATTCCAAATGCAAATAGCACACTTGAAATGAACTCTGGACCTTTTATCTGCTCCTTGTAAATGGGATAATGAGGGAATAACACACACCTGGCCATGGAACAGCTGAGCAGCCAACTGTCCCATTACTTTTGGTCCCTTAAAAAGTGGGAGGCACATATACAAACTGTTGTAATTCCTACACCGTTCACCTGATTTGGATGTAAATACCCTCAAATTAAAGCTGAAAGTCTGCAGTTAAAGCACATCTTGTTCGTTTCATTTCAACTCCATTGTGGTGGTGTATAGAGCCAAAAAGATTAGAATTGTGTCGATGTCCCAATATTTATGGACCTGACTGTAGTAGTCGCATTAATTCGGAACAATTCGGAAATTGCAGCTTTATCAGGAGGCATGAACGCATCAATACCTGGGATAAAGTGCCTGTCAGTGGCTTTAATATGACAAACACAACCGCAGTATGTGGCAATTAAACGATCAATGTTTAGGGTCATGTAGTCAATGTGCTGGGCTGCTGCTACATTGATTCGTTGAGGCTGTTGCATGAAAGGAAACGTGTGCCGACTAACAACATCTGTACATGTTTGACGGTGTGCTCACCATTGGCATGCACAAATGCCTTATCTATGTTCATGCGTTTTGTGCATTTGTGGCCATGCGTGCTTTCTGTTTGCTTGTGGTTGATGCAGTTTGCTGGTCTTTGCATTGTCATGTGTTGTGGGAGTGTATCTTAAAACACACAGGCGTCTGGCAGTGTACCACAGTTTGTCCCAGAGGCACTTTAGGGATAAGTAAAGGAAGGGAATGTTACATTTTACCATTTCCCCCCCAGCCGCTTTTCGTTTCACGGAGGGCTAAGTGCACTCACTCATGGTCGATTTTCAAATCAATAAGCTGGATATCTCTGAGATGACACACTGACTTGCAAATCTCCCATGCAGGCACAATTCTAGCAACAATGCATAACTCATACATCATATTGTGCACGCACACGCACACACACACACACACACACACACACACACACACACACACACACACACACACAAACAAACACACACACACACACACACACACACACACACACACACACACACATTCAAGCAAACATAAAGGCATATGCTCACACTGTGTCTGTTTCCTGCTTAGAAAAAGATATCATGGCCCTGTTTGGGAATCAGAGGGAGGAGGGGGCAGTTCAGGCTGGGAGACAGAGAGACTGCACACTGAGTTATGTGTTGTTATTGTTGTGAAAAATGTCAGCTACCAGGGGTCATAACTCACACATGGCAGGAGGAGATGATGTAAGATGAAACTATGTGTCGTTTATGAAACTTCAACCCAAGATGTAATCAGAACTGAGCTGGCATGCATGTGAATGTTTGTGTTTGTGGACGGGCATAGTGTTAGTATTAAAGTAACCTCTGGCATCATCTATGGGGACAAAAAAAATACATAGATTGCCAAAGTGAATAAATAAATGAATAAGTAGGCATAGTTACTTATAAATGAAACTAAAGACTGTGATTTTTCTGTATTTATTCCCCAATGTACTTATTTCCTTATTTATTGCCGTATTTATTTATTCCCTTTTTATTTATTTCTGTGTTTTTCTCTCCTTTATTATTAGGTGGGATGCTGACAGTCAATTACAAAAAAATTTGGCCCGTGCCTCCCATTGGTTGACTGAGGTTGGAGGGCATTTCATTTGCCGGGGAACCAAACTGCAATGGAGAGCAGGGCAGGTAGCATATGAAGGAAGTATAACATTTAATGTCCAACAGCTGAGAATTAAACTGCAGCAGGTTGTGAAGATGCTGTCGTAAACACCTTTTTTTTGCATTTGGATTCAGCCAAGATCAATTGGGTCAAATATGAGTTTACTAAATTGTTTTACGATGCTGGACATTTTTTTTTAAATTATTAGTCTATATCCACGGCGTTCCACTTCCGGGATTGCTCAGGTGCCGCTGGAAATTCCGCCGGATGGCCTTCTTTTCGCCGGATCACCTTCCTCTTTCTTTGAGTTGGCGTTCTAACCTCCGATTTGTGAAGACTATTGTTAACTGCTCCTCAGATCTCTGCAGTGTAAATCCAGACAGCTAGCTAGACTATCTGTCCAATCTGAGTTTTCTGTTGCACGACTAAAACTGCTTTTGAACGTACACACGTTCCACCAAAACAAGTTCCTTCCCGAGACTATTTAGCAGAGGCACCGTGGCTCCGTCCAGTGCTTAGTGCCGCCCAAGACGATTGTGATTGGTTTAGAGAAATGCCAATAAACCAGAGCACGTTTTTCTCCCGGAATGCTGTGAAGGTCTGGCAAAGCGAGACTACAGCTGAGGTAGGCAGTGTTTTACCATTGCACTTTACACTGCATACATTAGCCTAGCAGGTAGCGGAGTTTTCATGTGCTTATAGCTTAATCCAGACAAAACAGAATGGTTACATTTTAGCCTGCATGCACATTTTTGTAGCCTAAAACAGAGCAGCTTATATTGGTAGAGAGAGAAAAAAGTTAGCGGACTCGCCCTCTCTGCTCTCTGTCTGCTCAGCTGCTAAACCGCTGTGCTATACTCTGTCCACGGCACACAAATAATCACAGACAACTGCTAATTAAAGTATAGTAGAATTTATTAACTTCAAAATTATCAATGGCCAATCAATAATTCTTTGATTAATTAAAACCAATATACGTTTCTTTTAAGTACAACAAAACAAAGCAAACGACAGACATGTAGTGATCATGTCTCTGTGTCTGGGTGAGTGTGTGTGTGTGTGTAAGGAGGAGGGGGGGTTGACGAAACCTGGGGGTTGCTTGGTCACGCCCAGATTAGCCGTTAGCTCATTGAAGCTAAGCTATGTGTTAGCTGCACATAAGCTACATCCATGATTTAGCCTCAAGAGAGCAGAAGTGGGCTGCGTTGCAACGCCACGTGACTAAGCTAAGATCTCCGAGGAGGTGTGAACTACAAGCTTGTAGTTTTTAGAGTTTTGACCACTTTGGCCACTCCTTCGTGGTATCGGCCATTTTGTGATCTTTTTCCTTGGGGTGACCTGTGGGAGTTTGGTGACCAGGCTGTGGTTTTCCCATCTAGGCCCGGCTTCTTTGTCTCTGAGCACATGTTGGCTGAAAACCCTTTGCTTGAAAGAGATAATGTTTAACCCACTACTGGATGGTTCCAACAAGGGTTAAGCCGTGGGGTAACACCCTTCACTTTCTCTTGCTTACGATTGGTTGCACTGATAAACATCATAAGTGGATACAAACTGAAGCAATAACTTTCTTATATTACAAAAAAACCCATTATTTACTTACCACTAATGGGTTCTGGTTGTACTTTGGTTTCATTTGTCTGGCTTTTAAAATAACTCTCTGTCTCTGTCTTCACCCCCAATTCAATGGAGGTGAAAGGCATTTTGTATGTGGTAATAACAGCGCTGAAAATTTGTTTAAAAGAAACTATATTTCTTTCATAAAACAGCTACTTTGTCACTCTGGATTATTTACTAAACACGCAGTAAACAGTTTGCATAGGGACCTTTTCTTTGGGTAGATAGTTTCAACATAAATACACGATCGGCCCGACTGACCCCCATTCTTCCCACTCTCTTTGCCTTGTGTACAGTATGTATACTAGCTGTTAGTACTCTGTTAGTAGTAGGGCATGCAGCAGACTACACTGGCAGCCCCACTATATCTGCCCACAGTGGCAGAAAGCAACCAGAGCAATATCAACTGAAATATATGTATATATTTTTACACTTTTAAAACAAGTATAAACAAAAACATAAACCAGAGACAACAAATTGTTGGGTCTTTGTAAATTATAGAGTGTGGTCTAGACCTACTCAATCTGTTAAGTGTCCTGAGATACCTCCTGTTATGATTTGTTTCTATAAATAAAATTGAATTGAATACAATTGAACCCACAGGCCCCCACCCTGACACACCCACAAACAATACAAACTACATGGAAAAGATGAGCATGATTGCAAATAGCTGAAACTGATGGGAAGATCCTATTAAATCTGGCCTTTAAACAGTGAATGTGATGCATGACCTTAAACTGTAGCTGTATTCTATCATTAACAATAACATTTTTAAAAACAGATTTTGACATAGGACCTCTTGAGAAGACAGGGCATCAGGACTAGATAGAGATCTTGGAGGTTTAAGGTGTTTAACATTTCCGTTTAAAATGTGTTTTAGAGTTGCCAAATACCTTTGGAATGGATTGATTGGTAATGCAGGTAACCAAGACACTGATTTTCAAAAGATATGTTGCTGTTGAAATGTTTCAAATAGAATTTTTCATTACACACACACAAAAAGAAAGCCCTTCTATTCAGTGTTTTAATAATTTTGGTGCGGTGTACGTTCAAAACATGCCTTTTCGGAACAGGTTTATATAGCTTGGCCTGTGGTATTGCTGCTTGCACCACGTGTCAAACTCAAGGCCTGCGGGCCGAACCCGGCCCCAGGCATATCACTTTAGGTTCACAATAAATGTAATCTAGTTGTGCGCCAAACCCAAAAAGACAGGAACCTGTTTTTCAAAGCCCTGAAACCCGGCCCTGCTTCTAGTTACAGTCAGGTCCATAAATATTGGGACATCGACACAATTCTAATCTTTTTGGCTCTATACACCACCACAATGGAGTTGAAATGAAACGAACAAGATGTGCTTTAACTGCAGACTTTCAGCTTTAATTTGAGGGTATTTACATCCAAATCAGGTGAACGCTGTAGGAATTACAACAGTTTGTATATGTGCCTCCCACTTTTTAAGGGACCAAAAGTAATGGGACAGATTAACAATCATAAATCAAACTTTCACTTTTTAATACTTGGTTGCAAATCCTTTGCATTCAATTACAGCCTGAAGTCTGGAACGCATAGACATCACCAGACGCTGGGTTTCATCCCTGGTGATGCTCTGCCAGGCCTCTACTGCAACTGTCTTCAGTTCCTGCTTGTTCTTGGGGCATTTTCCCTTCAGTTTTGTCTTCAGCAAGTGAAATGCATGCTCAATCGGATTCAGGTCATGTGATTGACTTGGCCATTGCATAACATTCCACTTCTTTCCCTTTAAAAAAACTCTTTGGTTGCTTTTCGCAGTATGCTTCGGGTCATTGTCCATCTGCACTGTGAAGCGCCGTCCAATGAGTTCTGAAGCATTTGGCTGAATATGAGCAGATAATATTGCCCGAAACACTTCAGAATTCATCCTGCTGCTTTTGTCAGCAGTCACATCATCAATAAATACAAGAGAACCAGTTCCATTGGCAGCCATACATGCCCACGCCATGACACTACCACCACCATACTTCACTGATGAGGTGGTATGCTTTGGATCTTGAGCAGTTCCTTTCCTTCTCCATACTCTTCTCTTCCCATCACTCTGGTACAAGTTGATCTTTGTCTCATCTGTCCATAGGATGTTGTTCCAGAAATGTGAAGGCTTTTTTTAGATGTTGTTTGGCAAACTCTAATCTGGCCTTCCTGTTTTTGAGGCTCACCAATGGTTTACATCTTGTAGTGAACCCTCTGTATTCACTCTGGTGAAGTCTTCTCTTGATTGTTGACTTTGACACACATACACCTACCTCCTGGAGAGTGTTCTTGATCTGGCCAACTGTTGTGAAGGCTGTTTTCTTCACCAGGGAAAGTATTCTTCGGTCATCCACCACAGTTGTTTTCCGTGGTCTTCCGGGTCTTTTTTGGTGTTGCTGAGCTCACCGGTGCGTTCTTTCTTTTTAAGAATGTTCCAAACAGTTGATTTGGCCACACCTAATGTTTTTGCTATCTCTCTGATGGGTTTGTTTAGATTTTTTCAGCCTAATGATGGCTTGCTTCACTGATAGTGACAGCTCTTTGGATCTCATATTGAGAGTTGACAGCAACAGATTCCAAATGCAAATAGCACACTTGAAATGAACTCTGGACCTTTTATCTGCTCCTTGTAAATGGGATAATGAGGGAATAACACACCTGGCCATGGAACAGCTGAGCAGCCAATTGTCCCATTACTTTTGGTCCCTTAAAAAGTGGGAGGCACATATACAAACTGTTGTAATTCCTACACCGTTCACCTGATTTGGATGTAAATACCCTCAAATTAAAACTGAATGTCTGCAGTTAAAGCACATCTTGTTCGTTTCATTTCAACTCCATTGTGGTGGTGTATAGAGCCAAAAAGATTAGAATTGTGTCGATGTCCCAATATTTATGGACCTGACTGTAGATTATGAATCTGGGGTATAGGTTTCCCCGAAACGTCAAGACGGAAAAAAGACTGACTGGGACTGAGTTTTATGACCACATTACACCAAACGATTGAGACGATGGGAGCGAGCCCCGACTCTAGCTACTCTCCATTCCCATATTGGAAAATTGTCTGCGACAGTGGAATTGCTTGAAAAGTCGTTTGGTGTATGGTCGGCATAAGTCATCACCATCATAATATTCCTCATCATTTAGACAATTGAAAACTGGTGTACATACTATATTTCCTCAACACAAATGTGTATGTATATAATGTATAAATGTGCCACTGTACAATAGTATTTGAAAGTTGACATTACTATCATCATCCTCCTCATAACATTTACACTCTGTCCTCCTCCAGCGACTCTAAGTCCCGTCTAAGTTAGCACGTCTTATTCGCCACATTTCCCACATTGCTGTGCGCTTTCCAGGATGCGAACATAAACCACAATATGGGAGCGTATCAAGTGTGTGTATGCAAAATAAAAGTGTTCCAGCTGGTTACCGAGCCTGGATTCACTTTGTAATCCCGGGTCTTTACCTTCAGGCTGAATTCCATTATGTTTTTACACGTTAGCAAGTTTATCCCTGGTTTTCTGCCTCTCAATTTTTCACTCTCTGGTTGAGTAGGAGGAGAAGGGAAAAGAGCCCGGGGTGGGCCACCTGTGCTGCTGTGTCATTGGTTGTGTAAATCAGTAATAAGAGCAATTAACTTCTCTGTGTGTGTGTGTGTGTGTGTGTGTGTGTGTGTGTGTGTGTGTGTGTGTGTGTGTGAGAGAGAGAGAAAGAGAGAGA
Source organism: Sander vitreus (assembly GCF_031162955.1). Classification (NCBI taxonomy): domain Eukaryota; kingdom Metazoa; phylum Chordata; class Actinopteri; order Perciformes; family Percidae; genus Sander; species Sander vitreus. The sequence continues at coordinate 1,249,137 of NC_135865.1, read as the reverse complement.
GAGAGAGAGAGAGAGAGAGAGAGAGAGAGAGAGAGAGAGCAAAGACAGAAAATGACATGTGAAAGAATCTGGAATATATTTGTGTATGATAGCGTGAGTGACTATACATGTGTGCATATTACACATTATACATGTTATCTCACAGGTGTGTGTGTGTGTGTGTGTGTGTGTTAAGGTATTCCGCTTGGTGTAAATTGCAACATTCCACACTGGTGCACATTAACTTCTAGCTTCTACATGTTCAGTTTCATTAAAGAAAATCATCCATCAGTGGAATACCATAAAATGGCTTTGCAGCAATATCCCAACAATTACAGTGGAGTAGAACATTCTTCATTTTCTCCCACAGAGAATGTGTTAATCTTTCCTCGAAAATGCTGCAAATCCATTTGTTTAAATTCTTGCAATTCAGATCATATATATCATATGGGAGAGGATGTCATCAAATACTGAGACCTGTAACATCACTTTTTCAGTAGGCTGAATATAAAATATTAAGGGACCATCTCAACTATTGCAAGTTATTTATTTCAAATACTTATTCGCTTGTGAAAGTTGTTCTAATTGAAATATTCCCATTGTAATGATTATTAATATTGCAACACATGGGCGAGTTGAGACCCTTTTTAGGGGGGCTCAAGCTAAATTTCATCTCAGCCCCCCTAAAATAATAATAACAAAATGTTTTAAATTAATGTTAGTGTTTCAAGTGAGAGTTAGTCTGTTAGTGACAGAGGACAAACAGTTACCATTAACAGAAATGTAGTGTTGGCCAATCAGAGGAGGTTGTGCCAGACTCCCTCCTTTGGCTGAGTCTCTATCTAACGGTTTAACGGTTGTGAAGATTAACGTTGGTAGTCCCCAGAGAAGAGGTTGGTCATTTCATGGCGCAGATTAGAACCCAAATTGAAACGTAAGAAACTAAAATTACTGAATGATGGAACATTGTGTTAAATGGACCAAAGTATGGTGGTGGACTGGTAGCTGGAGAACTGCCAGTTCACCTCCTGGGCACTGCCAAGGTGCTCTTGAGCAAGGCACTGAACCCCCAACTCCTCGGGGCGCCTTTCCATGGGCAGCTCCCTCACTCTGACATCTCTCAATTATAGTGTATAGGTACTGAGCATGTGTGTGTAATTCAGGCCTGTGTGTAATGTGTATAATAATAACAACAGAGTGAAAACATTGTAATTTCCTTTGCGGGATTAATAAAGTATAAATTATTATTATTTATTATTATTATTAACTGGTCGTTATTACTGTGACTTATAAAGTGTCAGGTTTAGTTCCATCGTAGTGTTAATGGTGTCAAAAAACGTTAGCTGACGTTGTTGTTCAGTAACTCAGAGATTATCAGATAATGAAATTACTGATTTAGCAGGGGGGGTTAACACTTTGTTGCAACATTCTCAAAATGTAGGCTGAGTCTCTCTGGCTGCGGCTTGGCCGGTAGATGCTAGATTGCACCCCATACACGTGTTGACGTCAACACGGACACACTGTACAGTCAACACTTGGGCTTCAACACCAAGGCAAGGCAAGGCAGCTTCATTTGTACAGCACATTTCAGCAACAGGGCATTTCAAATGCATTACATAAAACATTAAAGAGCAGTTAAAAACATATAAACAGATAAAATACAAGAATTAAAGTTACAGTGCAGTATAAGAAGTAAATAAGTATTTAAAGAAAGGCAGCATCAAACAGAAAGGTCTTCAGCCTTAATTTAAAATAACTGCGAGTTGCGGCAGACCTGCAGTTTTCTGGGAGTTTGTTCCTGATATGTGGAGCATAAAAACTGAACGCTGCCTCTCCCTGTTTAATTCTGACTCTGGGGACAGGAGCCAGACCACCCGAGAGGTCTGGGCGGTTCATAGTGTAACATAGCAGCAGATCAGAAATGTATTTTGGCCCTAAACCGTTTAGTGCTTTATTAACTAATAGAAGTATTTTGAAATCAATTATTTGAGGGACAGGAAGCCAGTGTAGAGACTTCCGAACTGGAGTGATGTGATCCACTTTCCACCAGTCACCAGACGTCACTGCAGCGTGTCTATTTCACATACACTCTTGACTTGCAGATGTTGTTAATCATTTCTCCCCAATTCCAGATCACATTCCTGTTGGAACATGTTCGATTGTGCAGGTTTTGGTTTAGAACAGAGATCTTCAACAGGGGTTCGGGACCCTTAGGGGGGTCCTCAGAGTAACAGCAGGGTACCAAGTAATTGTTTAATTATTTTTTTGAAATAATCTTTTTTTTCTTAAAGTGAAAAGAATATGCATAAACATGAGTCCAACATATTATTAGCAAAGATAAATCGGCCTATTTGTGATATTTTGTTTTAAATGTACACAACATTGATGTTAGGCTTACTGGCCTGTAGGTAGGGTAGCCACTAAGGCAGCCATCCACAGATACAGTTTAGCCTAAGAACTCACTGTGTTACATGAATGTTTAACATTAAAACATGATGTATAAAGATATGAATATGTCAATAATAATTATTTGAATAGCTTAGTATTGTATGCACCATAAAAAGGTATGTGTAAAGGCTTTGGGACGGCCTATACTTTATTGTAGGCCCAGTTTAATATGCAACTTCATTTTCTACAATATGTAGTGGAGGTTCCCTGCTCAGTCCCTCTTTCAGCTAAGGGGTCCTTGGTCTAAAGAAATGTTGAAGACCCCTGGTTTAAAAGCCCTTATTGGTGGTTTTGCTGCTATACATGAACATTCATTCCACTGCTACATGTAACGTTAGCTACAAGCTAACACCAGGGAAACCTGGAATCTTGGTTGCTGATGTTGTCCCCTCCCCCCACATTGCTTCTGGAACATGTCAAGTTATGTAGTTTTTGGTTAAGAAGTCTTTATTGGTGATGTATCGCTGGTATAAAGTGATTCAATACTCCGTTACAGTCTTTGGCTGCAACGATGGATGGAAAGGGAAGCCCAAGTGTTGGCGTCTACACGTGTATCGGGTATCAACTACCATCTTAGCTGGCCAACTACTTAGGAAATGCTCATTTCGTCATCTTGATTGCAACGAGGTCTTCAGTAAGACTTAGCAGGGGTTTACCAACAATTTCTCACTCCTATTGCGTCAAATACGGATGCTTGGTCAGATGCCTGGCGTTTGTTATCAACGCTACAAGTCTGCTTTAGCGGCATATTTAGACACGCTTGGTCAGGCCTCTTGGCGTCACTTCTTTGACGCTCTGGGCCGAAGCGCACATTTAACTGACATGCTCCACAAGAACGGGACAGTTAGGTTTAGGAAAAGATGGTGGGTGGGGTTACAAAATGTACGTTTCAGTGACAGGCGGGACACGAACCCCGGTCTCCTGGGGGAAAGTCCTGTGTAGTTTGACCCTTCCACCACCCCAACCAACATCCCTAAGCTGCATTTCGGGCTTTCATACCCGTTGTCGCTCTTCATACTACGTCATCTTACAGCGCCGTGGTTGAGCTACTGCTCTGCCCGGTGCATTCCATACAGACGCTGAAGGGTGCTTTTGGCGTCAGTATCTGACCAGGCGTCCATATTTGACGAGATGGGAGTGATAAAGAGTTGGTTTTACATACACAATAACTATTTTGGGCATGGTGGCCAAAGTCAATACTGCATGGGACGTAACGCACGATGGTCAAAAAAGACTATTCATGATTCACAATCATTACAAAAGAAACAGCTGCAACATAATGAATAAGTCCCTCTGAGAACCACAAACTACCCAAAATGACTTCTTATGAAATAAGAATGTGATCCATTAAGGCCTGCAACAATCTCAAAGTCTCAAAGGAGCCATTTCAGTCAATTATGTTCATGCTCGACCTGAAAAGGACTCCAGTGTGCTCCACAGACACAAAAATACAAGCGTTTTTTTAGGAAAACATTTTCAGCTTTATTGGAAAAAATGGGGAGCCACATCTCTCTGATCAGATGAGGTAGATATTCACTTCAACCCCTCCCTCTAGCAGCTCTAGAAAAGCTGTGATGACACACTGTCAATCATTACAGCTTTTCCTGATGTGCTGCATCAGGCTTCAAACTACAAAATAAAGCCTTTAATAGCAACTTTTGTCAATATAACTCAGTTCTTGTCTCCACTTAAATCAACAATCTTAGAAATCTCAATATTTTTTTTAATTCCAACAAAGATTATTAGTTGGCAGAGTTTTATGATGAACTTAAAAAGTTGAGTTCTCTTAGTTGTCTTAATGTTGAGTTTTCCTTTATTTTTTTATCAAACAAAAGCTTAACAATCTTATATTTTCTAGGAGACTCTCAACTCTAGACACAAATATACCTGAGAAACAAAGTTGGCATATCCATTTATTCAGCCCTGATAAGTGTTGGCAGGTATACCTTTCAGGCTTTATACAGGCCCAACAACCTTCAGCAGTAAGAAAGGACAGCCTGTATCCTGGAAGGCACAAAGTGAAACAGTCCACAGAGCACTCGCTGCATCCCATACTGCTGCTGGTAGGCTCATTGTGCTGAGCGCACGGTAATAACTGAAGATGACTCCGAGAATAATGCTCAGAGATACTTTAGATAGAAAACCAACCTGAAACCACCTAGCACCAACAACCTTTCCGTACGATATATATATATGCCACGTCAGCTCAAATTCAAAGGTCTGGAGCTGCTCCACTCAGGGAGGGGGGGAAGTAGTGCTCAGACCTCTCCTCTCTTTGCCGATCATAAATAAATAAATGGAAATGTAAAGCAGACCTTTTTGTCTAGGGATCTTAAAGACACCTACTCAATGGAGTGTTGGAGTCACGGGTGGGGGGCTGCACCTTCCATCGAGGTTTGTTTGGCTAACAGCACCAGTCGCCATCTCCCCTTACAGATAAGAGAGGTAACCAGGGGGATGAGGGAGAAAGGCAGTGGAGGGGATAGAGAGGAAGAAACGGGTAAAGAGGAAAGGGTGTATCGAGGTGTAAAAGGTAGAATCAGGAACTGACAGCAAAGTCTTACATTTGATGTGTGTGTTTTAGAGGGGACCATGAGCGTATGTGTCACTTGCCATTCCAAGCTGAAGGAGTGAGAGAGAAGGCTGTTGAGCAACAGTAGACTAAAGGTTTTCAGTCACACTTCATTCACTTTCCTATGGTACCTTTCGTGCTGCAGAAGCTTTGCAGCTGTGTCCATTAGCAACCTCAGCTTGCATCATCATGGATCATTATAGAATTGGCTGCATGTCGTCACTGCTTAATATAAACCAGCTGTGTGGCAGATAAGACAAAGGAAGATACTTGTGAGAGAAAGTGGTTATTGATGACCCACTTTGCTTTCAATTAGGGTTGGAAGAAGACACTTATGATTAGAGGACCAGAGTGTTATGTAGTTAATAAGCAAAAAACTAGAGCAGTTCTGAAGTGACCATTCACAAATTAACAGGGGCAAATTCATAAAGAATAGATTGCGGCCACTGATAGCACCATGATTTGTGTGTCACTTGCAACCGCTATCTGCCCCGTCTCAAGGTCTGATTGACAAAAAAAATTGCCCTAATGATTTTACAGCGCAAACACGCCCAAAACGTTTTGCAACTGAATGCAATTTGCCCTTTTATTAATGTTTGAGTGCTTCTATGTGGTAAAGTATAAATGCTGCCTTTGCACCAAGAACCCAGTTGGCAGAACAATGGCAGAGAGAGAAATAAAAATGACATTTTCAGACCGCGAGGCGTTATTATGGAACCCACTGCAGTTCTAGGCAAGAAGTGCCCTTCAATATAATTCACGCGCTACGATTGGCCAGGCGTCCATGTTTGCGCGACCCCGATTTGTTCAGGTCCTATCCCCTGACCAATCGGCTATCAAACATAAAAAATTCTAAATGCAACTAATCGGGCTGCTTTGTAGGGCAGGTCTTGCTTAGAACTGCAGTGGGTTCCATAATTGCGCGGGGCTTCACCAGGGGTTGATGCATAGTCTATTTAAGTGAAGCCAAAACATCTGGATCGCCCCCTGTTAGCAGTCGAGTCTAGTCGAGCAAAGCCGTAACATTCAGTGGACATTCAGCCTTTGTGTCTCTCCTACTGATGTGCAAATCATTTGGCTCTTTTCAAAGTTACCATTCAGGGCACGTCATAGCTCCTTCTAGTAAATGATATTCATAAAGCCCAATATTACAAATCCCAAAGGTTCCCCAAGGGGCTTTACAATCTGTACAGCATACTCTGTCCTGTGACCCACGCTTCAGATAAGGAAACCAGTCAAGGAGGATATCAAGCAGCTTCCAGGGTTCTACCACATGAGCACCACATATTCACTCACTGAGAGGATGAGTAACTCAGGTCATCTTCAAACATTAGCAAGAAATTTGATTTTATGATTCACTTTAAAATATATATAAGTTGAGCTTGGTCTCAGTGTGGGTCATTTCCATTTATATCTTTATTTTCTTTAAGTTCAAAACTGCTCTGCAGAAGTTAGTTATTAGTGCTGTATTATGTTCTAAGTTCACTTTATGGAGTGTGGTCTAAATCGAGCGTCAGTTCTGGCAGGCCAAGTAGTAAAGACGCTGCTAACCGCTATTGGCCAACAACACGGTTGCATCAGCTGAGCTGCAACAGCTGATCTGCATCAGCACATCAGCTGGTCACTCCCCTCGCTGCTAAATGGCTACACTCAAACAGGGCGCCCTACTTAAAGCTGCTTTAGTTTGCTCCTAACTGCTTGCTGCTTGCATCTATGATACCCATCTCCTCCCCTGCTCAACCTTGTCGTGTGTAACGTGGCATTTGCTTCTATGTCATCGTTGCCGCTCTGTTCATATGGGGGAATAGTTTAGCTCTCCCAGTCTTAAACTGTGTGAACGTCCCCTAATGCTGCTGCTGGTCCTGTGCTGGACTCCTCTGAACAGAGCCATACCGCCAAATTTAATTAGTAATTTAGTCAATAAAATGTCCTAAAGCATTTTTATTGTCTGCGTTGTTCTTGACTTTAATGGACTTGACAGAACTATCTGGAAAGTGTCCTGAGAGAACTCCTGTTACGGTTTAACACTATAAATCAAATGGAATTTAAAATGAATTCACAGGTCAGACTCGGATACAGAACAGCACTGGAAGTCGGTCAGGATTCAATATCTTACTGAAGGACACTCCAGCAGGACAGATGCTTGCCAGCACCGGGTGTTGAACATGGAACCTCTGACTGAAGCATGGGTTTGTCCAGTCCCAGAATTGGACCAAAAAAAGCTGCCAAAACCCTAATTCAGCAGTTGCATGACATGCTCATCGCATGTGTCTTCAATATATTTATATTCATTCGTATATCCTGTAGGGTGACTCCGAAGAGTCTATTATTCGTTCTAAGGAGCTTGATTCATGGCCAATCTCACAGTCAAATCGTTGCAGTGTCTGAAAATGCAGTTTTGAAACAAAGGGTCATTCCATTCGGGCTATATGGGGGTGCCAAATGTCTGATTTTACATAGAACTGCTTTTGGTGTAAATATCAGCCATAGACCGCATACAGTCTATGATATCAGCCTATGAATAATACTAAGGTAAAGTAAAGGTACTCATATGGTCAAATATCAGATGTGCAGGTACTCAGTGCTGGCCCATGTCAGGGACTGGGTCTGTCCATGCTGCACTGATTTTACACCAAAATTACACAAAAACAGCTGATGCAGAAAGGCAATAACAGGACAAAAGCAATGCCTTTACATTCAAAAGAGTTTTAAGCAATAGCAAGCAATAGTGCATTAGCCTATCCCCTAATCATATGGTTAGTCAACTCTGACCTGCATCAAACACTTTCATTAGAGCTTTCTTTGATGGTGCGGACAAGCTGAGAACTCTTCTGTGGGGAGACGCCCAGGGGTGACAAGACTTAATAGGAGTTGTCTCTTTAAATGAACATTCGTTCTGTCACACACCTTGAATGAACAAGACCTCCTTTTAAGGTTTTCACTACAGCTGACAGTGAACACAGTAGGCTCAGTCTTAAAGCCATACTATCACATATTACACATCCTTCCTAAAGCTATAGTGCGTAGTTTCTGTCACCCCCATGAGGAATTCTAAGTGATTGTTGCATCCACATGACACAAGCCTTCCGTAATCGCGCACACACAACATTGATGTTAGGCTTACTGGCCTGTTGGTAGGGTAGCCACTAAGGCAGTCATCCACAGATACAGTTTAGCCTAAGAACTCACTGTGTTACATGAATGTTTAACATTAAAACATGATATAAATATGTCAATAATAATTATTTTAATAGCTTAGTATTGTATACACCATAAAAAGGTATGTGTAAAGGCTTAGGGCCGCCCTATACTTTATTATAGGCCCAGTTTAATATGCAACTTGGGTAATACATGGGGGGGTAATATGTATGCACATATCAATTAGACAGTTAAAAACTGTTACAACTGGGGGCTCTTGTGCTTGTATCCAACTCTGTGTGCTTTGCTAGTTCATTAAGTCCATTAATATGGTGATGCAGTGTTCCCACAGTAATAACACCTGTAATATTGCTGTACAAGACACCTGTTTTTTGTCCTGTATCTCCCCGATTGTCATTACCAATGCCATATATAGGGTCAATTTGCTGTCTAAAAATACCCAAAACATTCATAATTAGTTATTTGTTAATGAGCTCTTTGTGACACAATACATAAACATAACTATAAGAAGCATTAAAGTGCATTATGACCTGTCAGTTACCCGAATTGGATTTCCCCACCTGATGAGGATGACAATCGGCAAAACTGTCCAATCAATGAGTTGCCTGTCAGTCTGCATAACTTCATGTTGACAGCGCTTGGTTTATTTGTAAAAAGCCAGTGTGAATAGGAACTGGACCAGAACTTAAATGCAACAATATATATATAGTTTCTCTTCAAGATCAAATAAAACCAAAATGTGAATGTGATGACAAAGCTGTTTTGAATATGTCCATGTGTTGGGCCAATCTATGTCAAACGTCCTGGGCACAACTAGCTTCAAGCTATTTGAATATCCAACTCAGCATGAATTAGAACAAAATGTTAATGGTAGCAGGCGTCCCCCCTGTCTCATAAATAGGACCTCTTATGGAGTGAATCTGTGCATGATAGCCCTAAGGCGGATGGAATGTAGGTAGTAGGGCAAAGCTTTAACCGGCAGTGTGCTTGTCTCGTCTGTTTGCAGGGATAACAGTTGGCTGGTGTGCTACTGGACTGGGACGATGCCGTGCCGGTACTGGCAAAAGCGTCCAAACCAATCTGTCACGTATACTGTTGGACGGTGACCAGATTGTGTGTTGGCCTGCCAAAGAAGATGTGCTGCCACTGATTACAGACAGGTGTCTCCGTCCACAAGGCAGAAAGCAGAACAGATAGAGTGGAAACATTTTGATAGTGGCCATGGTCATGCTAATGAACAAAAACAAAAAGCTCTGTTGAAGGTCACAGCCTCCAGTCACTGACTCCAATATAAAAACAGAAAATCATAAAAATGGGATGTGGCATCACAAAAATTAGAATAAGTACTTAAAGACATTGCTTCAGGATTGATCATGGTTTATAAATGTTTTTGGCTCCACATTTTTATAAAATGAAATAGATGTAACATAACATACAGTATTTTCAACAACAGCAAACATCTTTCATCATCATTGGTTTTTGGTAACTGGCAGCATTACATGATGAATGACATAACCTATTAACCATTCATGTGTGCATTAGCGTCGTGCAGCTGTAAACCAATCAACTATTTATCTGTAAGAAGTTTTAGCTTCATTTACCTACACATGCCTGTTCCTCCAATGGCAGCCACCCAGCTAAATATCTAACAAGCAGCAAATTGAGCTGGATAATAGCTCAAAAGTTTATCAAATATAACATTATTACATCATTATTTTAGCTAAGGATGACTGGGCTTTACTGTTAGCAATGTGTTTGTCATAGCCCTTTCACATATATTGCTTTCTTCTACTGTATGGCACTTTGGAGGAATGCATTGACCAAATTATATGTGTAACACTGTGAGTGAAGTCAAAAGACCCCTCTGTGCTAAACCAAGCTGGCTTTGTTCCTGCAGAACCTGTGATGTTTCATTAGATTACCTCTGATCAATGCAGCTGGTGTGAAAACAGCAGTGTTAATCATGTTTTGACTGCGGCGCTTTTATAGAGGCATATGCTGTGGGCTTTTAGCAAACTTATGAAAGTGTGTTTTGCATTTCCCAAGTGAAATGGTGCATACAGTGTGTACCATTGATTCAGTAATGACGTAGAGTTAGCCATTCCCTCTGCTGGATTGGATTAAAGAGGGATAATGCTATAGGCATAGCTGTCAGATTCACTGTTTTATGGCAACTAATGCACTTCACAGTGTGAAGTGCCTCAGCTTTGCAGACACATGCAAAGTAAGTAGTTAGCATGACTAGTACTACGGAAAAAGCATTTGGCAGTTTGTGGCATGAGTAACATGACCCCGAGTTGAAAATCTGATGACTTTGAGTTGACACAAAGAAAATGAACTTGCAATTCGACTTTGACTTTAACACTAATGCCTTGTGACTTTACTTGGACTTCCTCATGTGAAAAGATTAAGACTAAAGCTCGTATCACACCGCCACCCCGCAAGCCTGACAACAGCCTACCTCCTACAGCGTTTCTCAAAAAAAGCAAAGCATTTTTTAAAAGCGGAAGTTCAGCATGGGGAACTCTGGGTGGCAGAGCATAATCTGGGCGCGTTCACATGGGCGCCAACCGCTTCATACTCCTACCGCCGTGATCAAAACAGCTTCCCCTCTGCCACCTCCCCTCATTTAAAGGACATTTCAATTTAATATACATGTGAAACATATTGTGATAGTGTGGTATTAACGGCTGGCCAATGTTAGCTTGCTTGCTCGCTGAACGGTCACAAATATAATCTAAGTAATTATGTGGGAAAACTGCAGCTATTCCATTAGAATGACATGACATGAATAAGTGTTACAAAACGTAATGTGAATTAAACTTTAATAGATTAACTTGTGTGTAAACAGATCTGCCATGGTGGTTAACAATGAAGACAACAACTGCCACTATCCAACACAACTACACAACATCATTGAAAGGCCGTGTTTACATCCATCGTTTCGATTGACAGACCCCTAGCGGCAGAAAATTACATTTTGTAAGTATGTATTTGACACTCTGGCCTCTGTAGACGGCGCATTGTTCGTTTCAGTATTCTCCAAAACACCAGGCTTACAAACTAAATAATCTGTGAATAAGCAAGAAGTAGTAGAGAAGAAGAAGAGAGCGGCGATAAAGGAAAGCATGCTGCCTGGCAACAGTAGTAAGCACATTCATGATAAACCCCAACGTTCTGTCAAACAGTACATTTACAGTATCTACTCTAATCATTAACGTGACTTAACGTTTATCTCTAAATCGAAATGACTGTCAGCTTCTAACACTGTTAAGAACATTCTTACTATACGGGCCATTTTTTTAGCTTTGACTCTTGTTTTTCCACACTCATCAGCAAAATGCTTCTTCTTTTCCCAGTGTGGTGTCTCTCTCTGAACACATATTTAAGGCTGTTTGACTCCCTGTGGTCTGTACGTGAGTAATCATACAGACGTTTGTAGAGGCGAACCTCTACAAAGTGGTATTGTATTTGGATATACAATTAGTATTTCTTTTTTTATAATGAATGTGATATTTTATTTAGCAGAATTACATTATGTTGTTCTATCCTATCCAATATTTCCTATATTTCTAAGCAGATTATCTATATGCTGTATTCTGATAAAATGTCCCTCCTCGACCATGAACCTAGCTTTAAGCACCCTAAACCACATGAAATTCAGGAGTCAAAAATGAGTGCTGCTGAGTTAGCCACCTTTAGCAGGTGTTAAGCATTTTTTTTGTTTCTTCTCCATCTATGAAATGATTTCACTGCTGCCTTTTTTTATTAATGTGAAATAACAAACTGAATAAGCAAAACTCTGGTTACTCTGGAACTCAGATAACAGGTTGAAACATAAATAAAACTGCATTTCCTTCAGTCTAGTCTCAGATTTGCAGAAATATTCTTCTTGGCTGACTGCTGAGTGGTATGTTTTTTCCCTGTTGCTCGGGTGTTTGCCAAGAGAGAACAGCAATTCAGAGCTCAAGTAGTCTGAGCCCAGGCACACAGGCCTCAGGCGGGGAACTCAAGTTGTGAGTCCGTCCCAGCATGGAGGCCTGACAGTGGGTATTACCGCCATCTCATCCCCTGCTGAGAGATGCCAGATATGGGTTGAATCAGTTCAGTCTCTGTCCTTGGGGAGAAGGAGAAGTACGTAGACAATGGACTCAACACACACATATACACACACACAGACGCAGACATACACATCTAATTGAATCCCATTTGTCTCATCCCTGGATATCCATGGAGTATAATGACAGCTAGAAATCGGTGGCAAATTGCTCCAATGGTAGCCACTCATTTACACCATCATCTTCATCATTAGAGATGGGGGGGAAGCATGGATAATTGCTCATATCTAATGGCACGCTAATTATCAGTGTAAAATCACCATCCGTTCTGGCGAGTTCTAAAAATATCTGCTGGCAGGTGCAACAGCAGCAGCCGGATAACTTCAACAAAACTCTCTGCTCTTATTGACTCTCTACTCCCATTTACCATTTCTCTCGGCTCTCACCATCGTCCATAATGCATTAAAACCCTGATGCTTTAAGGTCTTTTCCAAGAGTGCAATTGTGTGTGTTCAAGTTTACAAACCTCCACAGTCTCTCCCTCCACTGACCTGCTGAATGCACGATGATGCTAAAACCTTGAAAAGATAATCATTTACTTCTTCACACAGGTGCTACATTAAAACTAGGACCTAAGGTCACTCTGTAGCTCTGCTTTTACATGGCTAATATGAGAATCATTCAGAACGGAGCAATAAGGTGAAGAGGCTACTCAAGAAAAATAAGAACTTAATGAGCTCCCACTGAAAAATAATGTTTGAGTATCAATATGAAAGGGGCTGTACTCCACATTCAGAACATTGATATAGCTGTAAACAACTATTTGGTAATGAAAAGATATATAGCTAGTGGAGTAATGGCGTCCTGAGCAGAGAATAAAGTCACACTCCCTCTGTGTGTGTGTTGCAATCTGAGCTTCTCTGTTTTTTTGATAGCAGGCAGTGCATGCATGTTAGTGCCTGTGTAGTCTAGATCCACGACGTTCCACTTCCGGGATTGCTCCGGTGCCGCTGGATATTCCGCCGGATGTCTTTCTTTTCTGCCGGATGTCTGTCATCTTCCTCTTTGGATTTGTGAGGACTATGGTTAACTGCTCCTCAGATCTCTGCAGGGTAAATCCAGACAGCTAGCTAGACTATCTGTCCAATCTGAGTTGTCTGTTGCATGACTAAAACAACCTTCGAACGTACACATGTTCCACCAAACAAGTTCCTTCCTCAGGCTATTTTGCAGAGGCACCACCCAAGACCACTGTGATTGGTTTAAAGAAATGCCAGTAAACCAGAGCACGTTTTTCTCCCATCCCCGAATGTTTTGTGGACTAGCCAGACCTTCCGCCACAGTGCTGTGGAGGAAGGTCTGGCAGTGTATTTGATGAGTTAGGGAAAAGTCTGTGAGAGCCATGGGGAGGCAATCTCAGACCATTTTTTTCAGTATTTTCGAGAACAGCCCCTTTAAAAAAGATTTATGTCAATTGCCGCCGAAAGAGGTGCTGTATTGGTCATTGTCGATTAATCTGTTGGTTATTGTTTCGATTAATCGATTAGTTGTTTGGTCTATAAAATGTCAGAACATTGTGAAAAATGTGGATCAGTGTCCACATTCACCTCCAATGTCTTGTATTGTCCACAACTCAAAGATGTTCAGTTTACTGTCACAGAGTAGAAAAGAGGGCTGAACATATTCACATTTAACAAGCTGCAATCAGAGAATTTTGAAAAATAACTCAAACCGACTATTAAAATGGTTGAAGATTGATTTAATAGTTGACAACTAATCGAATATTGGTTAATAGTTGTAGCTCTAGTTCTGTACAATGTTATCTTCAGACTGGCCATTTATGATGCAGAAAAACACCAATCGAACATATTTTCATCCAACTCTATCTCTGGCATTATGTGCACTTGACATCATGCATTTTGTTGAGGCATCTGATGGTTGGAGACAAACAGTATCACGGCGTCAGATTGGTAAGGCAGAATAAATGCACCGAGCAAATGCACTAAGAATCATAACCCTAGTTTAGTGTGAGCTCCTTGGAAGCGTGTGTCCCGTTGTGGAGAGCTGGTTGCTCATTTATTGGTCGGTTTAGCTAATGCAATAATAGCTGCAGAGTGTGGTCATATAATGATCACCCGAATGGGCTTATTCAAGTGAGCCGAGCCATTCCAGCCCAGCCCTAATAAGAGTGAAGGGCATAGCAGTCACTGGACAACCATTTGTTCTTTTTTCAGACATCTCGCCTCAACATGTTGTAATAGGTGAGAAATGAGAAATAACATGGAGCTGGGTTACACCTTCATGAGCATGCCTGAGGTTGAAGCAATGTAATTGTTTTGTTTGACATTTGGTTCTTCTCAATGTAATTATGAAGGGCTTTCTGTTAGAGTGCAGCTGTGTATGATGTGCATGCATGCTCAATATGATACATACTGTACGAGCCTCTCCATCAGACTGCGACAGCCATACATTTTTTTTCACAAAGGCATTTAGTGTACGTTAATTCCTGTTGGCAAGCACATTGCCCTGTCATGTTGACATAAAAAGTCACCCAGTGTACCGCCACCATATGTGATGAGTTAACGATAAAGGCATTTCAGCAGCTGGTTGACATTATTGAATGTTTTAAACAACCACTGCTGTAATGTTTGATTGAATGAATACAAACCAAAATTGTCTTACCGTGGCGTGCAAATTTCGACAGGAACAATTCCTGAACACCAGTGATGTAAATGTCAATTTCAAAAGGAAAATGCCAACTAAATTGCTTCAAATATCCCCCCGGGACAGATAAAGTGTTTTGAGTTGAATTGAAAAAGAATCTGCCAACACTAACCTGACGTACAGTGTGGCAAAAAAGTATTTAGTCAGCCACCAATTGTGCAAGTTCTTCCACTTAAAAAGATGAGAGAGGCCTGTAATTTTCATCATAGGTACACTTCAACTATGAGAGACAAAATGAGAAAAAAAATCCAGAAAATCACATTGTAGGATTTTTAATGAATTTATTTGCAAATTCCTCGGGCAAATAAGTATTTGGTCACCTACAAACAAGCAAGATTTCTGGCTCTCACAGACCTGTAACTTCTTCTTTAAGAAACTCCTCTGTTCTCCACTCGTTACCTGTATTAATGGCACCTGTTTGAACGTATTAGTATAAAAGACACCTGTTCACAACCTCAAACAGTCACACTACAAACTCCGCTATGGCCAAGACCAAAGAGCTGTCAAATGACACCAGAAACAAAATTGTAGACCTGCACCAGACTGGGAAGACTGAATCTGCAATAAGTAAGCAGCTTGGTGTGAAGAAATCAACTGTGGGAACAATTATAAGAAAATGGAAGACATACAAGACCACTAATAATCTCCCTCGATCCGGGGCTCCACGCAAGATCTCACCCCGTGGGGTCAAAATGATTACAAGAACGGTGAGCAAAAATCCCAGAACCATACGGGGGGACCTAGTGAATGACCTGCAGAGAGCTGGGACCAAAGTAACAAAGGCTACCATCAGTAACACACTACGCCACCAGAGACTCAAATCCTGCAGTGCCAGACGTGTCCCCCTGCTTAAGCCATACATGTCCAGGCCCGTCTGGAGTTTGCTAGAGAACATTTGGATGATCCAGAAGAGGATTGGGAGAATGTCATATGGTCAGATTAAACCAAAATAGAACTTTTTGGTAAAAACTCAACTCGTCGTGTTTGGAGGGGAAAGAATGCTGAGTTGCATCCAAAGAACACCATACCTACTGTGAAGCATGGGGGTGGAAACATCATGCTTTGGGGCTGTTTTTCTGCAAAGGGACCAGGACGACTGATCCGTGTAAAGGAAAGAATGAATGTATCGTGAGATTTTAAGTGAAAACCTCCCTCCATCAGCAAGGGCATTGAAGATGAAATGTGGCTGGGTCTTTCAGCATGACAATGATCCCAAACACACCGCCCGGGCAACGAAGGAGTGGCTTCGTAAGAAGCATTTCAAGGTCCTGGAGTGGCCTAGCCAGTCTCCAGATCTCAACCCCATAGAAAATCTTTGGAGGGAGTTGAAAGTCCGTGTTGCCCAGCGACAGCCCCAAAACATCACTGCTCTAGAGGAGATCTGCATGGAGGAATGGGCCAAAATACCAGCAACAGTGTGTGAAAACCTTGTGAAGACTTACAGAAAATGTTTGACCTCTGTCATTGCCAACAAAGGGTATATAACAAAGTACTGAGATGAACTTTTGTTATTGACCAAATACTTATTTTCCACCATAATTTGCAAATAAATAAATTAAAAATCCTACAATGTGATTTTCTGGATTTTTTTTTCTCGTTTTGTCTCTCATAGTTGAAGTGTACCTATGATGAAAATTACAGGCCTCTCTCATCTTTTTAAGAACATGCACAATTGGTGGCTGACTAAATACTTTTTTGCCCCACTGTACGTTGTTCTGCCTTCAGGTTAAGTGTATTATTGCATCCTACTGGCCATTTAAATTGATTTTAGTTTGACATGCACTTTGACCCGGGACACAGGGCTTTTTTTTTATAGGATATGATAGAAAAACAGTAAGAGGGTGCTAGGGCTGCTGACATGGGTAGTAGGCAGGATAACATCTAGATAAGAGTGTGTATATTTGAGGTTTCTTTTTAATTTATTTTATTTTGAAGGGATTTAGATTGTAAGTCTTTTGTCCGATCCACAGTACCGCCACCTTTTTGCGAGTGTGCAACCGCTGTGTACAAGAAGAAGAAGAAGAAGAAGAAGAAGAAGATGCACTTTGACCCAGAACAAGAAGTCTTTTTGTTTATACCTTCGGAAGCATCGTCTGTAAGTATTAGTTTAGCACAGATCATAGAACAATATCTGGATATTATTTTTGTGATGAATATTTTATAAAGCCTAATTTCTGTATGTTAATAAATTGTAAGATGGGTAACCCAGACTGTACCTTGTTGGGAGTACAGCAGGGGGGCTTGTTAGTTGTCAGCTAATAATCTTTTTAAAGTAGGCTACCTAAATGTAAAATTGTATATATTTTCTATGTAAGAGAATAAACTTTAAATCTAGTCTATATCATTTGTACATAGAATAAATAAGGGCGAGGAATTGAGGCACCTCTCTAGTTCAGGTGATTGATTGAGGGCGGAGCAGTACAGTAGCAGTGTTGTTAGAAGCAGCAAGTGCTCAATAGCAATGGGTCTAGCCAAGGTCTTTTCTCTTTGATTGTTGAGTTACCTTATATTCTTTTGAAAGGTTTATTTTTGGTTTTAATATTTTGTATATTTTTTAACAACCACAGAATAATAATATATAAGAATACCCTGTACAATGTAAAATGACTATGTTACAAGTAAAATTCATGCATTGAAAATGTTACTTAAGTATAAGTACGTAAGTATCATCAGGAAAATGTACTTTAAGTAAAAGTACTTAAGGCAGAACAATCCTCCCATTTTAGAAAGTGTAAAGGATCCAAACAGTTGTGTGTTTAATGGTCTGATCATCTCAGCTCATATTGTTGGCTAGTTTCATTTAGAATAAAACAACAGATTTTATAACTACATGTGTTTACTGTTAAACAATCTTAATTTATAAATTAACTAGTAACTAAAGCTGTCAGATGAATGTCGCGGAGCATAAGTAGAAAGTGGCATGAAAAGAAAAGACTCAAGTAAAGTACTTCAAATTTGTACAGTATTGTATTTTGTAAAGTACAGCACTTAACAGTAACAGTTACTTAACAGTAAATGTTCTTAGTTACATTCCATCACTGCCTCCATGGTCACCCCTCCACCACTTGGCATATTCTTACAGGTCTCTTCCAGTTAGTCTTTTAAGTACAAAATTCCCTCTTTGTTTCCCATGACAGTGTTTCAATGTTGAAGTGGACACAACTCCAGATGGACAGCTACAAGCCTTGTCAGTGGAATGTTTTTGCCTAATACTATTGCCAGTTTCTTTGTGAACGTCCCAAAAAACACAGATGCAAACCACTGTCTGTCTGTCCTTATTACACAAAGAAACAGGAGCAAGAGGCTCTGGAGTAAAATCAGAAAAGCTGGCGATCATGGCACCTTTAGAACTCATTCCAAGTCAGAAGTATTAAACACACACACATGCTAACACCTATTGTTACAGTAATTAGCTAAGCTCTGCATTGTTAGCTGCACTTGCCATTTGTGTCATATAAATGGGCGGATTGTGTTGTGAACTTCTTAGCTAGTTAGGCTAATGTCTGATAGCTGCACAGGCCATTTGTGCCAAATAAACATGCAGAGCGTGATATTAACTTGTTAGCTAGTTAGGCTAATGTCTGTACTGTTGGCTATACTGACCATTTGTGTCAAATAAACTGAGTCAGGGCATGCTGTTAGCTTTGTTTGGCTAATGTCTTTTAGAAGCACTGCACATTTAAGTCAAATAAATCGGCGGAGCATTCTGATAGCTAGTTAGGCTAATGCCTGTAGCTAATGTGTGCTGCATTGCTCATTTGTGTTGAAAAAACCAGACACCAGTCATTTCTTTTTGTTTTTTGATAACAAAAAATCACAAAACTACATGTGACTGCAAGAGTGTATCGCTCTGCAGTTAAGCAAGGGAACAGGAAAACGCAAAATGAATTTTGATTCACGTGATTACAGTGACCAACAACTCTTTTAAAGCACATATGGCATATGAGTATTTGAGACTTGAAAGAATCCAAACCTATCAAAATTAGAGAGAGAGAGAGAGATAAAAGAGAAACAGAAGAGGGAAACTTACTTAAATTAGACTAAATGAGTCAGAAAAAAGTGAAGAGAACTACTCTTACCACTGTAATTGGCTGCTCTAGCCTTTGATATTTGTCTTTTAAAGTCGCATTGTCTTCCCTCCCTCTACAGACCGTAAAAATGGTATTTTACTGCACTTTCATTTTTTAAATAGGGGGTTAGTGGTAGGTGTAGTTTGGGAGCAGCTGAACTGCATATTTGATTTTAATAGCAGGCCAGCTGAAGCACAGGTTGACAGTTGGCTGAAAGAAATCAAGCAATAAATGGGCATCTGGTCTTTGTGCTTGAATTAGTGTACAATCAGCAGTGATGTGGGCCAACAGCACAGCGAGCAAATTCCCATCAGTACCACAACGAAGAAATGTATAATAGATAGATAATATTACTACAGTGCATTTGAATACTAATAAGTAAGAAACATCCAAACAAAATCATTTTGAAATTGAATCCTGTGCGTGAAACATCAGACAGCTGACAATTTGAAATCAAAAATGACCCACAGCTACAACAATGTTGTGTTTCATCTGCTCCATATTCACTTCCACTGTCATCCTTTTGCTGGATACATCACCCTTTTTTAATTACACTTCATGTAACGCATTTAAGAAAAGGGGCCTCTTCTTTATCTTTTCCTGTCTTTTTCAACCTCTTTTCTTCCTCCTCTGTGAAAGCTTTTGAGACACGCCGCTGTCTCTCTCTAGGAGACGCTCTGGAAACGGGCTAATTTCAGCTTGCCGACCGTCTTGTCATTTGAAGCTAATTGCATGGTTTTGCCCAGCTCTGGAAATTATAGCTTCCCTCCTTTTGTGTAGGTAGCGGTAGCTTTCAGAAGTCTGGTGGTTAAAGAAGATGGGTCTGCCGCCTTCCTTACACAGTTCAATTCAGTGTTTTACTAACCCTGTGAATGCAGATGTCTTATAAAAGATGGAGAACAAGGAGCTATAGGGAAGAGTTAGCTTTAAGGCTACTGACACTTAATGTTGAAAACAAAGCAGCTGTCGTAGATAGGTTGATAGTCTTGATCCTATAAATGATTCTAGCAGCTAGAGTGGCAGAAAGCTGGTATTGTGTCAGGGCTACATACAAATAGGACATTTATCTCCTCCAGTGTTACTTTATTCACTAGGCCAAGTGTGGGTGCAGAGGGGAGTATTTGTTTTTCTTTGCTTTCTTTCACCTCATCTTCTCACATGGGCACATTTGGCATGTGAACACACTTCCAGTGACACGAAGACACACACACACCCATGCACACAGGGAACCAGCAAAGATGGAGCCTTCGGGGTCAGGGCTGTCTGGTAAAAAAGGTCAAGTGTCTGGTCTGTCTGTTTTTTGCCGTGTGTGTGTGTGTGTGTGTGTGTGTGTGTGTGTGTGTGTGTGTGTGTGTGTGTGTATGCACTTTTAAAGTGTTAACCATGAAATGCCTTTGGTCAAAGTCGTTTTCATAAAAACATTCATATGATTTCTGGACAGGCGTTCTCTTGGGAGGACAGGAAACAGCCAACACAGACACAAATACTTGCATACAAACAGAGGAGCAGGGCTAAAGCGCCAGAGGCATTTGCCAGAAGGCGCCTTAGATAATTTCACACTCTAAACAGAACCCAGGAACCGCTGACAGACCATGAGCATGCACACAAGAGCAAAGTCGGCAAACACCGGGCACCTCCCTTGTGGCTGGAAACTGTTGGAAGCGGTGTAAGAGCTCTTGGTTAGAAGCCCACTCAAACAAGACTAAAGCTAATGAGTCCGTCGTTGGATAAACCAGAGCCTGATTGGAGCTGTTGTTGTAGACAGAGAGCCAAATGTGGAGGGATTACAAGGGAATGTACCAACGATGACTAGGCAGTTGGTGTGCAGGAATCGGTTTAGGTTGTAGAAATGTTTGGGGCACATGGTGGCATGATGGTAACTATCATATCTACCATGTGATTATGTATATTTTATTCATACACACATATTGATGCACATACAGAGAGACACTTTTAGTACTAACCAACAGATTATGCATAAACTGTTGCCGCCTGTCTGTTTGTTTTCTCTTTTATTCTGTATAACGTGTCCTATAATAATGGCAGCATGGTTAGATTATGACAAAAAGGGCTTGTACACTCTGTGTTTGCTGCCATTTAGATTAGTACAAATGCACGTGTGTCGACTACTCACAGGCTGATAAAGATATTTTTTCCTTTGTAATAACCAGAGTTTTTAACGTTTCAGTATTTGAGTTGTTCACACCATATGGTATACAGCCATTGTTTGTAGCTGGAAATAATGTAAGCGTACTCTATAGTAGTAAAGGAATTAGTTAAAGTGCCAGGTTTGGTCACTTATAAGAGGCATATCCACAGTCTTCCCAGGCATGAACTCTTACAGATAAGCAGATACACAGGCTATCAAATCAGTTTATCAAATGAGAAGCCTGTCAAAACCCCTTACCTAATCTAATTTTTTTCCAATTTAAATGTTTGCAATAACTAAATATATCTGGCACATTAAGTGTGGTGTAGTCTACTAGCTTTGCACACCTTACTTTTCATGAGCTACTTGCTCCAAATAATGGAGTGCCTGACTCCGAACTTTTAAGTTGATCATCTTGAAATGGTAATAAGCATAAAACTGAAATTGGAAAATTGTCCTGAAATGATATGATTAGCTCATTATTTCTTTGAAGAGTCACCGTTCTGTTGGCTTGCTAACGCTTTCTACAGTCATCTAAAGCTAACAAAAAAATAAAATATAATGAATAAATATGTGTATTACAAATGTGCACACACATACTTGTAGACACAAAATACTATGGTCACATTCAAACCATATCCATATGCATAAACACAAGTCTACGTAGGCCTACATATGGTCATATATCAACACAAATACATATGCGGGAACAGTCTCATGGCATGCACACGTGTATATATATATATATATATATAAGAAATTATGCAAAAAATGCTTGTATGAATGTGGTATGTGTGGTAACATGTAGCACAAGCCTAACGTTGGTGGTACTGAAGCTTACATTGAGTCTGACCCTACTACTATCAGTCAGTAGTACATTAGCCAGGGCCAAACCACCAATGTGTAAAGGAGAGCAATGTGTCATGATTTATGGAGTGAATGTGTCCAGAACGTGATCTAACGTGAGACTAGTCTACCATTGCCGGGCCTTCCTGCACAGAACTGCGGAGGAAGGTCTGGCTAGTCCACATAACATCACCGGATGGGAGAAAAAACGTGCTCTGGTTTATTGGCATTTCTTTAAACCAATCACAATCGTCTGAGGCGGGGCTAAGCGTCGGACGGAGCCCCGGTGCCTCTGCTAAATAGCCTCGGGAAGGAACTTGTTTTGGTGGAACATGTGTACGTTCAAAAGTAGTTTTAGTCGTTCAACAGAAAACTCAGATTGGAAAGATAGTTTTTTTTTAATTTCCGGCGGCACCGTAGCAATCCTGGAAGTGGAAACGTGGATATAGACTAACGTGAGACTGATCCAGTGGTAGTAACTGTAAAGGGGGAGGTAGTAGCTCAATCCATAGGGCGTTGTGGTGGGAACCGGAGGGTCGCCGGCTCAAGTCCCCCTAGAGACCAAAGTACGTTGTGTGGACTGGTAGCTGGAGAGTTGCCCTTACACGAAGGCACCCAACCCTTGACTCCTCGGGGCGCTCATCCATGTACAGCCCCCTCCCTCTGATACCTCTCCATTATTGCATGTATAGTAGTGCATGCATAGGTCCTGTGCATGTGTGTGTATTTCAGGCACATGTGTGTAACTGCCATTGTACCACCAGAGTGAAGAATGTGAATTTCCTCTTGTGGGATAAATAAAAAGGCATGTCTTCTTCTTCTAAGGCAAATGGCTCATCTTTGATGTGTGCTGTCCTGGGGGGGCTACTGCTCTTATCACTTTAATGTGTCTACTGTTATCACATTCATGTGTCTCCAATTCTCTTTCCAGTGTTTAGTTGATAACAGGCTATTACCAATAAGTGAGTGAATGGATCAGATTAACACACTAATGTTAAGTCACACTTACTGTAACTTAATTTAGAGCAATTTACAGTGTAGTAGAATCTAAAAAAAGTAGTAGTAGAATCTATATTTGAACCTCACACTCTGGCAGTCCCAGAAGCAAGGGAGATTCTTGTCGGCACTCAGGAATGACTTCATGTGGATTCAAAAAAACTGTTCCAAAGCCAAAAACACGAGAAGAGGTAGCTGCAAATTAGGAATTATTTTAGCATCTATTTATTTAAACAGGCAATCCTTTCAATCATCTAATAACAAGAATAGAACATGGAATATCAAAGACTAGTGATGGATCACTTACCTCAAGCAGGTTTCATATTCTATGAAAATTCATGAAACCAACGGCTGCCATGTTCAAAGATCTAATAACTAATAAGTTGAAATAAGGAGTGGATTTCCATTTGGGTAAAAGACATTAATAGGTTTTCAAACAGTTGGTGTTACAGCCGAAGATGGTCACTCGTGATAAACACAAAATGCACACCCAGTGTAACTTTAAAGTCTTTGGGCACTGACATTGGTTGCATGTAATCTGTATTAAGGATTGATCCGGGGTCACCTTTGCCCCAGAATAATTGTGAAACTTGAAAGCTGCAAAGATAAGGCAGTAAGAGTTGCTGTCTTTATAAAAACAAACAGCAGTCGCTGTGATCTTACTTCTGTATTCATTGTGGGATTTCTCTGGTGCTATTTCCAACACAATCAGAAACAAAACCCTCTGGCAAGTTATGCATCAAACAGTGTTGTAGGGAAATTAATTGAGCCAGCAGGGATCAGCTGGCAGTGGCAATGCAGTGGAGTGTTGTTGGTCGAGGGTGGAGATGCTGAGATGTTAAAGAAGTAATGAACACTCATACATTACTGACCATGAATAAAGGATACGGTTTGGTTGTTGTCTTCAAAGAGATTACCACTGAATTATCCAGCAGTTCTCATCGCTATAAACACCATTTTGCTGTTGGGATTTGGTGGTTTGCTAATGTGGTGCCAACCTAAATACAGATGTACAGTGTGCCATCATGTTTGGCGGGTTCACTATTACAGAACCATCTTAAACCAAGTTACGTCTCATTGAGTTTCAGATGATTGATGCTGTTCAGCCAACTGAGTCAGCACTCAGAAATTGCACAGCTTCGAGTTTTTGACGGGTGGGATGAATGACAACTGTGGGGAGGAACCTGACAAGCAGCAGGAGGGAAGCCAGGAGATTCATTTTGCATCCCCAAAGCTCTTGAAAGACCAAATTACAACACTAAATCCACTTTTCTGAGGTAGTAAATTATATATTCAGTCACTTTAATATACAGTACTATTAATTCATTCTAGTCCCAGTCTGTAGTGTGCATTTAACCGCAGTTCTTTGCCTTTTTTTCCAGGGAGGATTGAGTAATTCAGTCCTCCAGTGGTGTTCAGTTCAGGTATCAACAAACCTCTAAAATGGAATCTTTAAGCTTAGCCTGACTATACTGAATCACCAATGTCACTTCCTGGTTTTAAAGCTCACTGGTAAACCACAAACAATTAAGATGTGATAACACTGTGACTGCTGAGTCATTAAAGGGGAACTCCAAAGTGTGTTTACACAACCCGTTCTCATTCCGAACTATATTCCGACGTTTGGACAGTGTCTGTCAGTGTCTGTCAGCGTCTGATGCGACGAAAAAGGCGTCTTTCAGCGTGTTTGTGTAACGCACCGGGGGAGAGCAGCAGTTAGAGAGGATTTAGAGAGTAGAATGTAAGGGCCAATTTCCGTATAAGGAAGTTGGTTGGGGGGGGTGGATGGGTCAAACACAGGACTTTCACCAAGGAGAGCAGGGTTCCCATCCCGCTTGTCACGCTTGCTATAGTCGCTTTTTTAATTCCTCCCGCGTGTCACAGAACCGTACGGTAGGCCTACACAATTTCAAGTGAATCCCTCTTCTGTTTAAGCAAATAGGGAAAATGTGGTTGATTGTCATATACTTTAACCAATCAAATGTTGAGTTTGCCCTGTTGGGCGTATTCTTTGAAAGGTCAGAACCTTCTAGCTGGCCGAGCCAACTACGTCAGCATTTTTTGGACCAGTTAGTATACGGATGCCAAAAAGCAAAACTAGCTAGCATCACATAACCGCAATCTGCATTTTAGTAAAATGATTTTACTAGCTGTTAGGCTAGAAGAAGAAGAAGAATGTCTTTATTTATCCCGCCAAGGGAAATTCACAATTTTCACTCTGTTAGTACAGTTGCACACACATTGAACACAGGCCTGAATTACAAACATGCTATCACACTAATGGAGAGATGTCAGAGTGAGGGGGCTGCTCCTTGGAGGAGCGCCCCGAGCAGTTGGGGGTTCGGTGCCTTGTTCAAGAGCACCTTGGCAGTGCCCAGGAGGGGAACTGGCACCTCTCCAACTACCAGTCCACACTCCGTACTTTGTTCCATACAGGGACTTGAACCAGATTGAGGTACACTGGAGTAATGTTTGTCTGTGGGTGGTTTTTCTGAGCCATGTAGCGCCTGTAGTCCATGCGGAGCTCCTTCTGCAGCCTTTGTTTCTTCCTCTCATACTCTACACTGAGGGGTAGACCCACACTGCAACTCTCCTCTTTCCCCTGTGCTATAGACTTGGGAGGGACGTTCTCGGTAGACTCTGTGAGGGATTTGCCTTTTGTATTCCATGTAATGAAGGTCTTATTCTGAACTGGCTTAAATGCAAACTTTACAGCTGTCAAAGCAACATCCCTATTGGTCGACATGTTTGGTGTTCACCCTTGAAAAACCCTGTCTCCTTTTGAAAACACACCGTACATATATTGCAGAGGAAATTATTACATTTGAAAAGGAAATCCATTAGTTGGATTGACTGTCTAAAGATATCTCAAAGGCTTACAGTGATACCTTATTAAATTTGGTGGACAGAGAAGCCTCGGGCCCTAGAACAATTGTTTTGGAATTTGGAAGTGATCCGGATCAGGGATTTCTGTTATTAAATGATAATTGCTGTTTTGTTTTAGGCACAACTCTGAAATTAACAGAGACGGAGACTTGATTCCAAATCCTCTGGGTTTGTTCACATTGTCAGTAAAACCTATTAAAACACAAGATTCTAGTGGTTGGGTTGTGCTTTTAGATGTCATAGCAGGATAATGGATGGAGGCGTGCACACACCCTTTTGTTCAGAATTTCACAGTGTATAGCTTTACCAACAACACTGAGTCCACTGCCCGTTTGTTATCATTCACCATGCCAACATTGGAACTTTATCATCCCAGCCTGATGTCTTTTTTTAACTGGAATATATATTATGGTTTCCAGAAGCCAAAAGCTGTTTCCTTGAGACATGAATGGCTTATTTTATTCCTCATCATTACTATGTCTCTTTCTTCAAACACCCTCTCTCCCAGCGGCCCCGGCTCACCCCACTCTGTCTGGGGCAATAACCAGCCGGCAGGAAGGACATTCGGGCTATCCAGCAATTTTCAATTCAGCTCCAGGTTTTGTGTTGAACTGCTGGATTCCTTTCTTAGACCCCCACGACCCATTATTATCTGCCTGGGATTGAGTGGAGATCACTGCCTCTTATCCCTTGGATCACCGTAGCCCCTTGCACCCCCGCACAGCCAGTGAGCAACAGCCAACCTCTTGTCATGTACTGTAAAATATTGATAGTGTGAGCAAAAGGGATACAAGTCAGGGACTCTCTGCAATCCATCCTTTACTTTATAGCATCACTAAGATTCAATGAATTTACTTTAATGTTCATATTTTAATCTGCCTGATTTGGTGAATTGCTATAGTTGTGTATTCCAAGTGTTTAGTTTGGCCAATGAGTCCCTCTCCCTCATAACAATGTCACCTAAATATGTAGTTAATGGTGAGTTATCATTTGTCAAGTTATATGGGTTGGCGAAGAGGTTGACAGATTGTCCCTAAAGTAAGGTTACATTTGTTTTACAACCTGAGTTGTTAGCTTTTTCTGTTTTTTATATATATATTTATATCTGTTGCGATAACATTTTACACACCATTGCTCAGATATGTGGACAGACTTGCTGCAGACATGGCTTTACAATAAGGTTTACGAGGCAGACAGGTTTTAATCAAGTCCACAATTAACCCTAGCCAAGTCAGTCCCAGTTCAGGAGTGCATTTGCATTAACGTTAATTTATTTTAAAGCCACACACTTTAAACATTTTTAACACATTAACACAGGTTCTGTTACGATGACTAGTATGGAGTGAAGTGCACTGGACTGGACACTCTGAACGGGTCCAACATGGGTTGAATGTGCATCGTCAGGGCCGCATTAGTAGCTTCTGTTGTATGAAACAGGGACGTGCACAGGTACGGGCTATTATTGCCCGGGCAACGGCAAATACTTTTACTTGCCCGGGCAATATATATATATATTATTTATGGTGCCATATCATAACAGTTATCTCAACCAGAATCATTGAGTGCAGCCACAGTCTAAAGATCAACTGGCAGCACTAGTGTCAGTGTTCAGTTTTTTAGCAGTGAAAAGTACAGTATACTGTATAAGTTACTTTATTTAGATTCTAATAATTCTATTCAAGATGAGGCCTACCACAAGACTCATGACCAGAGAGGGAGGGAGAGCATGTCAGTAAAAGCATGATAAGGAGAAAGATAGATGCTGCGGCCAATAGTATTATCTTAAAGGTACATTATACTGTAGAACTTATTCAGAATTATAATGTTTCCTTTGGAGACATCTCCATCTTTAAAGGCTGAACAGGATGGGGGGGGGGGGGTTCTAGATTAGAGCAATAGCCCCCCCAAATGGTTACTTCCTCTCCACAGGAGAACATAGACCCAGAGCCTTTTACATTGGTGGCTCTCGGAGTTCCTGGGGCTGATTAGCCAATGAGAGCAGGGCCTTGGGTTACTTTTAATCTGCTATTTGCCATCTATCTACCAAGACCATCACACATTCTGGTGGAAGAAGTGAAGAAGTATTCAGATCCTTTATTTAAGTGAACGTACCACTACCACACTGTAAAAATACTATGTTACAAGTAGAAGTCCTGCATTGAAAATGTTACTTAAGTAAAAGTCTGTAACATACAATCACACAGTGGGGATGCTGCTTTTATTCCAAATTCAAACCGCTGTTTGAATGTAGGGTAGTGATTTAATATATTAAAATTCATTCAGACTTGGTTTTTCAATAAGTGTCACACACACACAGACACACACACGATAATAGACTTGCAGTCCTTCATATGAATTAGTTAATGATAAAACTAACAGAAAACTAAAACTACCTTTTAAGTTAGGGTTGGGGGGTTAGGGTTAGGGGTTAGTTTTTCTAACTATTATTAGTTAATTTACTCTTTAATTTTCAACATAAAGAAAGCTAAGAGTGGTCCTTTATTTAAATAGCTTTGCCCTTCTGTCCTTCTCCATTCCAAACCAGGATGAAGATATATGTATTATTCTGCTGCCATAATTGTGTTTACATTCGTAGAGAAAAAGTGCTGGTTACATTTATTTTTGATGAGGCTCTGTTTAATTTTTTTATTTTCTTTCATTACGCCAGGCAATGAGAGCCCCTGGGACAGTTCTGTTCTTTTCTGTTGTTTAACACTTGGTTCCACAAAGAGAAAAGAGAAGAAAAAAAAGCAATGGCCAGAAAGTAAGAGAACAGAGGGGAGAAAGGTTAGAAAGAAATTGCCAGTAAGGAGAATGATTCGACCCACAACCTGTCAGCAATATCCCAATCAACAGGTAAGCCCTCTACCCACTTAAATCTGATCAACACGAAGGCTGGTGGGAGAGAGAAGCTGTGGAGGGAGAAACGGGTAAATGCGAAGGAAAGAATGTGGAGAAAATATGAAATGAGGGTTGAAAACATAAGATGAGGGAGCTTTATTCTCGCCAGTGGTGTAATCACGCCCTCCAGGCTACAATTTTGGTCGCTCAGGAAAACAATGCAAGCAGCTAATTAAACACCTACGAAGTAAACCCGCTTGGGTAGTTCCATTCACGTGGGCCCGACATCCATCATCATACTTTGGTCTGCCACACGCTGTCTTTGACATGCGACTCACCTCACTGCTGTCACAACAAAAAGTAACGGCTGAGTGGGATATACTTCGGACCGGGGTCTCCCTAGACTGTGTTCGTGTCCTCTCTGCTGCACAGAGGTAATTATATGGTCTATTGTATCACGTAGCCTCCATCAATCGATGTGACATTTCAGTATTCAGAAGGTATCGAAGTGTAATTCCTGTTTAGTACAGGGTTATCCCTGCCATTATAAGGTTTAGGTTAAGCAACCGAGCCGTTTTGAGCAGCTGCCTAAACCAAATGAATGTAGTCTCGCCAGACCTTCCTCCACAGCGCTGCGGAGGAAGGTCTGGCTAATCCACATAGCATTCCTGGATGGGAAAAAAATGTGCTCTGGTTTATTGGGATTTCTTTAAACCAATCATCATAGGCGGCGCTAAGATTCACATGGAGCCGCTGCAAAATAGACTCGGGAAGGAATTTGTTTTGTGTAAAAAAAAAAAAATGTTGAACCGCAAAATGCTTAACCAAATGTCCATTATTAAGATTAAAGTTGTAATAGTAATAATTATTAGCAACATTTCTTTGTTGCCATCTTTCCAAATTTCAGCATTACAATTGTATCATGGCCAAACCTCATAAAATCTTAATTGGAATAACCAGAGTTAGTTTAAAATGTCTTTACTGTTCCTCTGAAGAACATAAATGCTTGCAAAAGTCACAGTTTTTTTGGCAATGATATATTTTCTCTAAGAGATATGCTGAGTTTCCAAATATTTAAACCCAGCTGGTCAAATCCCAAAGCGAGGACAGGCCCCACTATTCCTCATTGCAGGTGCAGATTTTGCATAGGGCCCCATTATTCCCACTTGAAGGATGAATTAAAGGATCAGTCCGATCATATTTGCAAGGAACACATTGCTAAAATTCCACAGCCATCAGAAAGGAAATACAAAACTCTCAAAAGAAAAACGTCCTGCTCACACACCTCATCAAAACCACAAACACTGATGCATGCAGTACCACTCCTCTCCTAGCTTTCTCTTTATCTAGCTGCCATGCTTTACAGATGTGGATATTGCTTTTTTAAGAGTAAGTGCAGGAACACTTTGTCTTCAAAACGTTTTCAGCCTGCTGTTTTTGGCACCCAGACTCTGGGTGTGCGTGTGTTTCACATAATCATCTCTGGAGTCCCAGAAATCACTCATACTTAAGACTGTGTTTCTCAGGTTTCTTTAGCTTAATTTCTCTTGTTTTGAGATTGTAGGCCCTCCACTCTGTTGCTTACTTTGACAGATCGCCTGGTCTCCATCTCGGTTTTCAGAGGCTTTGTGTTCTGAATTCTGTGTTGTGGAATATTTCCATGGAACCCTTTCTGTCTCCATTTCCATTTCGCTGCCTGACTTTTGAATGTGATGAGGTGTGTTGTTTCTGCTTGTTTCGTACGCTGACATTTGTGTTCTGCAGACTGCTGGAAAGTTTCTTCTTTAATTTGCTGTTACCTCTGTCTTCACTTTCTGTGTCCCTATTTCTTCATCTTGCAGCAATTTCCTCGCCTCTCTCCCTTGTAGCTGAGTTTGTATCCATTGTTAACTGGTGTGTTAACAGACTGTCAGAATATTATTGTTATATCTATGTTGTTATTATTCATAAAAAAGACAAATCAAATGTGAAGCGAGGCTTGTGTTCCAGCACCATGCAGGGCAACCGTGATGAGTGATGTATGTTAGAAATTATGGGATCTTAACAGAATAGTGGATCACTTAAAAAACTACCCATTTTCTTTTATTTTCAAACCCTGACTCCAGCTCTGTACTTCACATACTACAGACACAGGCTGTTCTCATGAACCGTTCATACAGATAGCTATGAAAAGTAATGCACTGTAATTCCTATGTATTCCACGTATTTATTACTGTACGCACCACATTGTCTGCTGCTGTTGGAGAGTGTGAAGATCGGCGTAGGGAGAAGTTCTGGGTGAATGTGTGGGTCCTAAAACACAGGGCTTTCAAACAGGGGAGCGGAGTTCGTTTCGCGGAAGAAGTTAAGGAGAAAACACAAGACTTTCACCAGGAAACAGGTGTTCACGTCCTGATGAAGTTAAGGAGAAAACACAAGACTTTCACCCAGGAAACAGGTGTTCATGTCCTGAAGAAGTTAAGGAGAAAACACAAGACTTTCACCAGGAAACAGGTGTTCATGTCCTGAAGAAGTTAAGGAGAAAACAGAAGACTTTCACCAGGAAACAGGTGTTCACGTCCTGATGAAGTTAAGGAGAAAACAAAAGACTTTCACCCAGGAAACAGGTGTTCATGTCCTGGAGAAGTTAAGGAGAAAACACAAGACTTTCACCCAGGAAACAGGTGTTCATGTCCTGAAGAAGTTAAGGAGAAAACACAAGACTTTCACCCAGGAAACAGGTGTTCATGTCCTGAAGAAGTTAAGGAGAAAACACAAGACTTTCACCAGGAAACAGGTGTTCACATCCTGATGAAGTTAAGGAGAAAACACAAGACTTTCACCCAGGAAACAGGTGTTCATGTCCTGAAGAAGTTAAGGAGAAAACAGAAGACTTTCACCAGGAAACAGGTGTTAATGTCCTGAAGAAGTTAAGGAGAAAATACAAGACTTTCACCAGGAAACAGGTGTTAATGTCCCAAAGAAGTTAAGGAGAAAACACAAGACTTTCACCAGGAAACAGGTGTTCACGTCCTGATGAAGTTAAGGAGAAAACAAGACTTTCACCAGGAAACAGGTGTTCATGTTCTGAAGAAGTTAAGGAGAAAACAC
Source organism: Sander vitreus (assembly GCF_031162955.1). Lineage (NCBI taxonomy): Eukaryota > Metazoa > Chordata > Actinopteri > Perciformes > Percidae > Sander > Sander vitreus. The sequence continues at coordinate 1,217,319 of NC_135865.1, read as the reverse complement.
AAGACTTTCACCAGGAAACAGGTGTTAATGTCCCGAAGAAGTTAAGGAGAAAATACAAGACTTTCACCAGGAAACAGGTGTTAATGTCCCAAAGAAGTTAAGGAGAAAACACAAGACTTTCACCAGGAAACAGGTGTTCACGTCCTGATGAAGTTAAGGAGAAAACAAGACTTTCACCAGGAAACAGGTGTTCATGTTCTGAAGAAGTTAAGGAGAAAACAAGACTTTCACCAGGAAACAGGTGTTCATGTACTGAAGAAGTTAAGGAGAAAACACAAGACTTTCACCAGGAAACAGGTGTTAATGTCCCGAAGAAGTTAAGGAGAAAACACAAGACTTTCACCCAGGAAACAGGTGTTAATGTCCTGAAGACGTTAAGGAGAAAACACAAGACCTTCACCCAGGAAACAGGTGTTCATGTCCTGAAGAAGTTAAGGAGAAAACACAAGACTTTCACCAGGAAACAGGTGTTCATGTCCTGAAGAAGTTAAGGAGAAAACACAAGACTTTCACCAGGAAACAGGTGTTCATGTCCTGAAGAAGTTAAGGAGAAAACACAAGACTTTCACCAGGAAACAGGTGTTCATGTCCAGGAGAAGTTAAGGAGAAAACACAAGACTTTCACCAGGAAACAGGTGTTCATGTCCTGAAGAAGTTAAGGAGAAAACACAAGACTTACACCCAGGAAATGGGTGTTTGTGTCCCGGGCGCACTAGTTAAGGGCGCCGGTGTTTTAACCCAAACTATCTTTTCTCTAATCTAAATTTAACTGTCGTCACCGCAAGACAGTCACCTTTTGTCGGCTAATCTCAACTGCAACAGCCGCTATAACAACTGGGACCTTATAGTGCTCTGTACCCAGCTCACAGTCACCTTTTCTTGGCTCTTGGCTTATCTGTCATGTGACCGGTTGTCAAGTGACCGACTGACAATTGCTGTAATTTTGTAGAATATCATACAAATTGTTGTGCATAAGTCGTACGATATCATACGACTCGTTCATGAGAATGCGTTAGCAGGCATGATATTGACAGTGATTCTCTCATCCAACTTTTCCAAAAGGTTGAATTTGTTCCCTTAATTTGACATGCATAGATGTTCAATGTGCTTTGGGGTGGGACAGACCAACAGTAAGATACTATTCATGTCATTTCAATCTGTATAGTAAAAGTAGAGGTTTCTCTCATTCCATAGTTAGAATATGAAAAGTCAAAAAAATATAGCTATCCATATCAATGAAGTATTTCAGCTTCCACTTGTGTATTTTGGGGCTAAGCGCTTCATTTTCTGCTTTTGAGTGTGCATTTAGAATGCATCCAAAACAGGAAAAGTGCACAGAGGAATACATCCTGCAGAATGTGACCGGCCTGTACCGTGCTAAAACCTTAAATGGGCAGTGTTTATTTATAAAGCGTGGATAATGTCATCTGTAGGCGGCTGGCTGTGGCCATTTCTCCCTGTCTGCCTCTGCTTCCCTGTGTGGGATCTTCAGACCCAGAGACAGCCCTGAATCCCTCGGCGGGGAGACATGGAGGCCTTCATCAGTCACGGGTCGTTAGTTTGATCTTCCTCGCCGTAATGAGGTCACTGTCACCTCGGCCTTTCATAATTCTCTAATTACTCTGTGTCTGGATGTGGATTCTCATTTAGAATGCACCAGCGAGAGGAAGGTGTGTTTCACAGACTGAGACATGTTTCCACTGGGTTTACTGATATTATATTTACTGAACGTGTGACTTGCAACTGCACTGGAACAAGTGGCATTGCACTTACATGTCAAAGTCATTTTACTAGTCATGACAAGTAAATCTCAGCCTGTGAAAAAAATTGTCTTGGCTGTTTTCATATAACTTTATTAAACAACAATTTATGACAAATACAGACATTTGTAATTGACAAGGCAACGTCTCATCTCATTGCATTCCTACAAGCATTGACACTTCAACATTCACAGATTTAAATATTCATGTAATTTAACAATTTGACATACATTTTTCACCTTTACGGTATTTTATTTTTTAGAAGTTACAATTAAATAACTTTGGATTTCTGAATATTTTTACCCAATAATGACATGAGGCTAATACAAGTTTTTTCAGTAGTTCGTCTTTGGAGTCAAAACCAGTGACACTCTTTTTACTTGAATCTTCTTTTTGCATAGTATTCATTATTCCAAGTTTGAATGGAATAATAGCAGCCATAGAAAACGTTAGGCTTTGTCTGATATCATCAGAGTTATCTTTGCTTGATCTCCGACAGAAAGACTATGTTTCATACTGAAGGCAGACATGGGGGTTTACCAGTTTGGGAAGGTCTAAAGATGCTTTTGAGCATGATGGGAAATGTAGGATCATTATTTATTTTAGACGGTCGTGACTCATACCATAGGGACTAAAGGTCAAGCCTCTGCTGTTTCATGTGTTGGTTTGTGTGTGTTTCTGTGTGTGTGTGTGTGTGTGTGTGTGTGTGTGTGTGTGTGTGTGTGTGTTTGTGTGTGTGTGTGTGTGTGTGTGTGTATGCAGTCTGGTGCCCCAGACTAATAAGAATCAGGAGACTGCGTCAGACGAACAGGATTGTTTTTGTCTAGCTGTCTCTCACATTCAATAACTCCATACATCCATGTATGAGGTTGTTAGGCGGTTGTCATGGCGCCATGGCCCAATGGCTTCCTTTTCACTTCATCATTGTTCTTTGGATCAATTTGACTGAATTTCTCTGCTGTGATTTATCACACGTTATGCATTGTATTGATTCTAGGTGTAGGTTGTGTGGATGTGATGCCTGAATTTCTGTCAAATGACTAAGTAGGAAATAGATTATCTCTGAGCTCTCTGTTTTAGCTACAGAGTGAGACTTCTCACTTCTGTTCCATCTTTGTTGGGAGTCGCACGTGCTCAGTACCTAGGTAAGGACTACTAGCCAGTCAGAAGCAGAGTATGAGGGCGTGTCCCTGACAGTAACTAGGTAAGGACTACTAGCCAGTCAGAAGCAGAGTATGAGGGCGTGTCCTGACAGTACCTAGGTAAGGACTACTAGCCAGTCAGAAGCAGAGTATGAGGGCGTGCCCTGACAGTACCTAGGTAAGGACTACTAGCCAGTCAGAAGCAGAGTATGAGGGAGTGCCCTGACAGTACCTAGGTAAGGACTACTAGCCAGTCAGAAGCAGAGTATGAGGGAGTGCCCTGACAGTACCTAGGTAAGGTGTAAGGTGTAACAATGTGAAATAGTATTATGATATGATCAGCTCGTGCGCTTTCACTTACGCACAGATCAGTTTCTTCTCTCCTTCCTGCTCAGCAAATCCTCCATCTGAGCGCCTGGCTTTTAAAGGGAATGGGAGATGACCTCTGATTGGTTTATTGCATGTTACACTCAAAACACACACCTATGAATTAATGAAGACACTAAGTGCAACCCTTTTGAACCATGCCCCCAGCGCATGGACCCTTTTTTCCACCGTTAAACTAGCAAAAGTGGATTGGTACACGCCCTAAACGCACCTGCACCAGGTGCTTAGATCGTTAAAATAGGGCTAGCCATGTAAGGTTCAACCAAACTTATAGTTGGGTGGGTTAATCCGCTGCTTGGTGTGTTATCAGCGTTAGCCTTGTTCACATAAAGGTAGCTGAAGTAAACAAACACTGATTTACTTTTCTTTCTTTTTTTTCAAATTTAACAATCAGGAACATCTGACTTCATCATGACTTCCTCCCTCCCCTCTTTTTGTTAACATCTATTGCCAAAAAATCTCTCAACCCCCAAAGTCTGTTGAAGCAAATGCAACACAGGAAGACTCGTACAGGGTAACCCCCATTAAAAACAAACCTAATAACGTTCACTGACTGACAAGACATCAGACTGTAAAACACAAGCAGCCACTCAGTCAACCAGCTAATGTTAAAAACAGTCACTGCTTAACATCTGCCAAAGGCAGTTTTTGCTGGAAACCTGTTGGGTAGCAGTGTGTTGTGACACTACATTAGAAAAACATACAAGGAAAGGAAAATTCCTCTGTGGGTTATGTTAGTTATTAGTTGACACGCTTGGAATAAGACTGACACTTATGCACTAGGATAGCATAAAATCACAGACAAATACACACATTCGTGAGCATTCATCCAGGACATTTATCATGTTCAATTACACAATTACCTTCAGCTGGGATTTAGAGACAAATCCGTGCCAAGTTTTTAAAACCACACACCTCCTATTCAACCTTACTGTACAGCTGGACATTTTCCTGGAAACGTCCCCTCCCACACACAGACACAGAGGACATACATTTCTCTCCTCATACGTACTGCTTCAATTTGAAACAGATTGTTCAGGTATGAGGAGAAAAGTGGAAACAAACTTTTTCAAAAGATGTGACACCTAGCTCAATGCTTAGGCTACATCTACACTAATATGTTTTGGTTTTTAAGCAGTGTATTGAGACAAAAACACCATCCATGTTAACACGTCTGACAATTCACACACACTGGGCATGCGTGTGGTGGTGTATACAGGAAGCAGAATGTCTGACGTTACTCTGCGGTTGAAAATCACGGAAGTATTAGTTGGAAATACTGAAAATACTTTGGAGAAAGAACAACAATGGCGAAAAGTAGTTTTGTTAGCTTGGAGCGACGACGAGGTGGAACTGTTACTGAAATGTCTGTAGGCTACCTAACAGATAAGACTGACTGACACGCATCGTCATTTCCAAAGGTCTCCATTTGTGCCCGTCCAGACTACAAAGCAACCCTCGAGTTTTTAAACCAAAACCAATTGTTTCCCTTTTAGGCAAGACAGCTTTATTTTATGTTCCGATAACGGAAGAGCCCCTGATACTGCCTAAAATGCTGGAAGCGGGAAGTACTGGAGTTTATGCACCAATCCGATACCACGTAATTAACCCCTGAAGAAACTACTTCATTATAAAGTAGTTTATTTATGTTTTTTTCCGCTATGACTGACTCTCAAACTGTAAAATAAAAGAAAGTTCTATGACATTCATTGTTTGTGTTTGTTCATGTTTCACAAAAAGTTTAACCTGAGCCAGAAGAATGATAGCAATCATATCACATCCATATGCGGTTAGTAGTATACAGCTGTTAAAACAGAAGAAAATATATGACACGCTGGTATCAGATCAGTACTCGGTATCGGCCGATACGCAATTTCAGGTATCGGAATCGGTGAGCAAAAAATGGTATTGGACCATCTCTATTTATTTGTATAACACATTTCAAGGCAATTTAAACTGCTTTGCATAAAGCATTAAAGAGCAGTTAAAAGTAATTCAAAATATTAAAAACAGCTAAAATAGAATAAGACAGATATGAACGTAGCAAAGTATATTTGTTTAAACCAAGGTAGTAACGTGAATGTAGACATTATTTGTGCCTTCCCAGCACCTTTTAAAAGTCCCAAAATCAACCGTCTCAGATGACCTGTTCCTCCTGCTCTCCCTCTCCCTGTTCACCTCGCCTGTACACGCTCAATGAAAAGACTTAGAGTATTTTAATAGGGTTGAGGATAGAATTATATGAGATGTCAATCATAGCTTTGTACCGAGTGATCCATTGTCAGCGCTTGAAGTTCAACCAACCCTGATGTGGATTTGTCATTTGAGGCCAGATTTCCTGCAAAAGTCCTGGATGTCCAGTCTTGATGTTTTCCTTTAATTTTCCATCATTGTATATGACCAAATGGTCATCTCTCTGTCAGCCATGAAGCAGGAAGACACGGTTCTATATTGAACTGAATGCTGGCTTCCTGTTTAACTACAGCCTTGCTGGCATATCAAGTCCACTTGGAAAGACAAAAACGTCTTTACAATGACAATTTAAGACATACCAAGACTTAGTAACTCCACTAAACAGAGCCTCTCTTGTTTGGGATGGTTATTCATCTTTGAAATAATATGGCAGCTGATTTTGATTGGGCAATTACAGCTTTAACAATGCACACCACAATTACAGAGCAATATGCACAAGTCCTAATCGCTTAGCTTCATTTAATCCGACAAGCTGGCAACAATGGAGAAAACTCACTCAACGTCTGTGTTAGGGAGTGCTTTAAGTGTCTCAAGTTGGTTTCCCCTCCCCAGTGCTCTATCTCGAGCAGACAGGTGGGGGACAGAACAATGGCGTTCTTGATTGAGGACCTAAACACAAAATGGGTGGATTGGGCGAGGAGAAAAGAGATAATGAGGTTTTAGTCATGGCGTTTTGGACAAATTCCAAAGGTGAAGGGCATGCGCTGGTGGCGTGGTGGAGCTGCATGTCCACCCCCCAGCTGATCTCTGCATCCAGTTGTGCTTTATTATGGGAACAGGCCGTAAGATTAGGAAGTAATTGTCATGTTAAAGTGTCCTTATGCCGGGGACAGACTGTAAGATTATTAAAATTGACAAAGATTAGACAGGCCACACATACAGTACTGCCTGCTTCCACCACAGATCTTTAGTCTAAAGCAGGGGCCTTTAATGTCTTTTGAGTCAAGGACCCCTTAACTGAAAGAGAGACAGATCAGGGACCCCCTACTTCATATACTGTATAAAATGATGTTGCATATTAAACTGCGCCTACAATAATGTGTAGGGCAGCCTAAAGCTTTTATACATACCTTTTTAGTGCAAACAATACTAAGCTAACTTTTGAAACAATAGTTGTTGTCACGATTTTATAAATCATGTTTTAATGTTAAATATACATGTAGGATGGGAAATCCTTAGGATGAACTGGATCTGTGGATGGCTAGCTTACCTATAGGCCAGTTAGCCAGTTATCAATGTTTTTTTCATAAATAGGCTGATTTATGTTTGCTAATTATATATTGGATGCATGTTAAGACATTTTCATTTTTGAAGAAACTTTCTCCTTTCTCCCCCTCCTGCACTAACTCTGAGGACCCCCTGTTGAAGATCTCTGGTCTAAACAGGAGGACACATTTATTGACTGAGTCAGTACTGACCCCCTGGACAGGCAAGTCCTAAAATCCTTCAGGAAAACAACTTCTCGTATGTTCCATTGATTCCATTTAAAGTTCTGCCTTTTCAGTTTGCCTGTCAGCTATCAATGACACGTTCCTTTCCATGGCGTGTATGTGTTTACATTCTCTGGACTGTGGACAGGTTAAATGCTCTTGAGAGTGAGCCAATAAAGCAACGTGAAACAAACTGTGTTTTGGATTTCCTGAGCATAGTGATTGCTGCTCAGCAGCCACTCCACTCCCCCTTGGCTTGAGTTAGCAAGTGGCTCTGGTGCCCAGAATACTTTGACGAGTTAATTAAACACATTGTTGTATAATTAAACAAGTTCACAGTTATTACTTTTCAAAAGTACACTGCCCAGTTCAAACAAAAAGCTTAAACACTAATGCTTACTTTAGTTTTGTTTGTTTCCCTCTCTTGAGGCAACTGGCTACCTGCACACATATATCCAGTAGGTGATTTGATGGGAAATGACAGGGATGACACCCCTTGTTGTACCCCTCACCCCTCCATCCCCTTAGTCTAGTCTGCCTGAGTCATTGATCCTTTATCTGACTGAGGTTTACTGTAGCCTAACTGGGTATCGATAAACCTGTGGCGCTGTCCGTGGTGCTGAAGTAGCAGACAGATTTGTAATTGTGACTTTTTCTCTGAGCCCCGCACTTCTGTCAGTTTCGTCCTGAATCTATAATATTCTCTAAACCAGGGGTCTTCAATGTTTGTTCAAGCTAAGGACCCCTAACCTGAAAGAGAGACGAACAGGGACCCCCATATATTTTATAAAATCCAGTTGCATTATAAACTGTGTAGGGCAGCCTAAAGCATATACACATACAGTACCTTTTTACGGTGCCCTACAATACTAAGCTATTAAAAGAATAATTATTTACACACACACACACACACATATATATATATACACATATATATATATATATATATATATATATGAAAACATGAAAACATGATATATACATATATATGTATATATCATGTTTTCATGTCAAATTTACATGTGGAAGGCACAGTGAATCCTTAAGCTTAACTGTATCCGTGGATGGCTATAGTGGCCTTTAAGTGTATCATCAATCATTACGTTTACATGCACATTGTATTCTAATTAGGGCTGTCAAACAATACATTTTTTAATCGCGATTAATCGCTAAATTTCTATAGTTAATCGCGATTAATCACATATTTTATCACATGATTAAAATTATGTTATTTTGCATTTCAGAACTGTTTTTAAGTACATATTAACAATGGAAAGTCATTCTTACCAGTGGATCTTGATTGGGAATCAAATGAATGCAAAGAAAGTTACTTTATGAACTTGACTTTAAGATTTGTATTTGTTCATTATTTATTTACTGTGTAAACATAAGAAAATGTGTGAATCTGTCATTATTGCACAATTCCTCCAAGTACCTAACTAAAAAACTAAAAATCCCTATCCTTACCAGAGTCAATCTAGTGTTTAGTAACTCCTAAATAATGTTGATTCCTCACTGACGTCCAGTGATCACCGGTTAATGAGACAGCATTTGCAGCACCTTGCAGCAGTTCCAGTGTGGCTGCTTTCTCCGTGTCATACAGGCTGTGTGTGGTGAAACTACTGTCCCCCTCGACGGCAATGAGACAGGTCAGAACATGCCAACAGTAGTACGTCTTTAAGACCTGAGTCCTCTACGATGCTGACAGTCTGCAGTTAGTTGCCACCCGTTTCACAAGAGCTGTAGTCATTTTTGGGGATTTGGTTTCAACCGCAGGTCGGCAAGTAGTAGCACTCTCCAAAATAGTGCTTTGCCTGAGTGGGTAGCATGCTAGTGGGTAGCATCAACCTGAGTCACGTTAATTAGCTTGTAGGTGGAAGCTCAAGCTTGACGTGCTTCTGGTGATATAACTCGGCTTTACACAACGTGCATATGGCTTTGACTTGTCTACGAGCCGTCCGGGAGTTTTAGAAAATAAAAAGCTCCATTCAGAGTTATTACTGCTGTCTTTCTCCATCAGGGCTGCAGCCTGCAGCAGCAGGAAGTGTTAGGAGGAAGTGGCAGCTTAATGATAAGTAACGGTGCTGCAAAGGGTCCAAATAGTAGCCTGTTAGGCACGACGCAAAGCCGAGTGAAGTGTAAAATAAATTAATAAATGCTGGCATGCGATTAATGCGATTTAAAAAAAATGTACGCGTTATGCCCGGCCCTTAATCGCATCGCGATTAAGGCGTTAATGCTGACAGCCCTAATTCTAATCTAATACTGTATATGGTTGCCCTTATTCCGAAAAAGAGGATATTCCGACTAAGCTGTTTACGTGGCTAATGAAAGAGAATATTCCACTAATATTACTGTTTACATGTAGCTGTGCAAAATATGATTTTTTCAAAGTTAACCATCGGTGTTGGACTTGTTGGAGCGTGTGAACACAGCGTCCCTCTTTCATTCCTTCAACCAGCTTCTTGAAAAGGTCGTCGTAGCGATGTGTGAGCATATCCAGAAACCTGTTGATATCCAAGTCTTTGATCATGTTTAAAAGTAGCTGTGTTTCTCCTTCTTATCGGCTCTGCAGCCTGGCAAACTGTTGGCTGGTTGGTTTGTGTACAGTAACCATAGCAACGCACCGAGCTGACCATGAGCCGTAAACAGGCAGGAGGTCGTAAACTGGGGTAAAAACCCTGAATGAGACGCATATTCTGAATGTGCTGTATACACGTCCAAAGAATGCCTCTAAAACCTGAATAATACTGGAATATCACACGTCTTAATGCCTTATTCTGAACATCCAACCGGAATATGCTGTTTACATGACCTGCATCAAATTCAGAATATTGTCATATTTGGAATAATAGCGTACTATAGGTGATAGGACGTAATCAGTGTTGTTGAGGTTTTTTTTTTTTTTACAAATAGGCCAATTTATTTTTCCTAATAATATGTTGTATTCATGTTAATGTATATTTTCATATGGGGGGAAAAACACAAAAACAAAACAAAAAAGTATCAAAAAATAATTTGGCGGACCCCCCTGTAGTGACTCTGAGGACCCCCTAGGGGCTGCGGACCCCCTGTTGAAGATCTCTGCTCTAAACTATAAAATGGGGCGGGAGGTGAAGACAACCGTGTCCGTCCCCCCCTGTTAAAAATGAACATATCGCCTACTGCATGTATTGAATCACTGCTCTTAACCTAAGCTTAGCTGAGAAACTGTAATGGCTACAGTTACACACTGCAGACCACAGTCAGAGGTGAGAGAGACTTTCAGAAAACACAACCTCTCACCTGCACTCATATTAAGTCCCTTTTCACATCGGCTTAATAGCTCAAATGTAAATGTCAGTCTGAGTGGCGGCTGGGAACGGGGTCAGGTTCAAACCAAAGGAGCAGAAAGTGATCGGAAATCGGAAAAAAAGGTGGCTTGTTTGTCAGCCCGACCTATTCAATCAGCAATTTGCCACAGATGGTGATTCTGGTGATGGTGTTCTGGCGAGGAGCAATAACAGTGAAAGGTTTTGCTGAGGTTGCAGCTGTGTTTGGAGGGAACGTGTTTGCACTCTTTGGGGTTTCCTCGTACTCCACAATCTGACCCCATTCATCTCCAGTTCACACTTCCTTTACTCTCCATTCCATGTTCTTTCTCATGTTCCTCTCTCCCTGCCCACTACTGGAAGTACACCATCAGTTTTTTTTCTCTTCTCTCTTTCCTTTTCTATAGTCTCCCTCTTTATCTCTTTGAACGAAGTACTATCCTGGGCGCCTGGGTAGCTCACCTGTTAGAGCAGGCGCCCATATATAGAAGTTTACTCCTCAACACAGCAGCCGCAGGTTCCCTGCAGCTCTTTGTTGCATGTCGTTCCCCCCTCTCTCTTCCCTTTCATGTCTTAAGCTGTCCTATATAAATAAAGGCCACACAAATAATCTTGAAAAGAAAGTACTATCCTGATCTAATTATATGAATAGCAATATATTATATATTTACCTTTCATTAATGATGTAGGCCTCACAGATTTCAGTCTTCAGCCGCCCTAGTTTGTAGCTGCATTGCATTCTGGTCATTTAAGGCTACCGTGGATGTAACACCAGATTTCTGCTGCATTATTGACTGTGCGGCAGAAAGATCAAGAGTGTCACAACTGTCTTTTAACGACACTGGGATGGGCTAAGTGGGTTGCGTTTACATTAATTTGAACAAATTATGACTGAAGTTTGATTTCATTCAAATTGTTGATTGTGGCAGCCCTAGCTTTCTCTATGGGCCTGTTCTGACCTGGTTTCATCATCTGTCCTGAGTGATTGGATCACATGTGGACAGCTCTAAGTAGGCTATGTGTCTTCGCACCTGGCAGTAGACTGTGTCTCCAAATGCGTCCTCCAAATGAGTAGGGCTAGGTATCGTTCAAAAAATGTCGATACCAAGACCATGACTTGGATACCGGTTCCTGAGCGATACTTTTTTTCGATAACAATTTTATAAAACAAAAATAAATTACAACATTATGGCACAAATCTTTTTATTTATTCTTCAGCTCCTACTACGTGAGCCCCCTCTCTGTGTAACGGAGAGTTTTTCCTGCGTGGCTCAACGGCGTGTAACGTTAGACAGCCAATCACAGACACTTTTAGATCTTGGTAGAAGCATGCTGCGTGCTTATTGCAGAGTTTCTGCAGGTTTCACCAAGTCAGATTTAAGACATTTTATGACATTTTCAAGACCATTATGAATGATGTTTAAGACCATTGTTACAACATCAACATTTTTTTTCAATCCAAGTATCGCTAAACTTGCACTTCCCCATAGCTGAAGAATAAAGTCAGTTTTATGTCTGTGGTACAATCCCAAAGAGACTTGTGCCAATAACCTGAAAGCTGATTGGCTGCAATGTAAGTTGGTCTCATTTGTAGTCGTAATACAGCAAAATTATATTTGGACTAGAGAAAGAAAGAACTACAACTAAACAAAATGTGCATAATAAGGTAGCGTGAAGGAAAATGAAGACCTGTTTAACATTATTTAAGACCTAGAACACAAATTTAAGGCCTAAGGCCTAACATTTTGATTTTAAAATGTAAGATTTTTTACACTCACACTGATTGGGTAAAGAATGACGAGGCATTTTTCGATACTTGATAGTTTAGAGGCAATTCGGTCGGTGCCTAACAAGTTTCGGTACTCAGCCCTAGTCCTGAGTGACCACTTGTGATCGGATCTCACTTCCCCGCTCTGTAAGCAAATAAACACATACATCATTTCTGTTTGCCTATAGGCTGGTTGTGTGTGCGTATGTGTAAATGTCAGTTGTTCCTCTCACATAAATCATACAATAGAAACGTGCACTGACTAACGTTAATGAAATAGAGCAGCTGGAAAAAGGCTGTCTACCAACGGGCGGCGGGACCTGTGTAGGAGAGAAACATGTTTTCAAAAGTCTCTCTGTGTATCTCTGTGGTTTGAAGTTTAGTCTCTATATTATATATTTTACGTTTCATGTTCGCTTATAGGAGTCGGGTAGAGCTACTGCTGATGCAGACCCAGACTAGCTGTAGTGATCAATTGTTTTAGGGTTCCTTTTGTTTGTTTTTTTCCATCAACACGATTTTAAAAAAGGAAAGTGAGCAGAGAAAAAACAGTAAGAAGAAGGGACAGCAGCATAGAGGGAGGCAGGCCAGATTGTAACATCTGGGAACCCATGTTGAAACAATGCACCCCCCCAGACCATTAGGAGACTGATGAGTGAACAGTTAGCTGAATCAACTCAGCATGTGTGCTTCTCCCACTGGCTCTTTAATCATTCCTTATCTCGGCCGACAATACACGTCTCAGCCCTCTCGCCCTCCCTCTCCATTGCTGTCTCTCTCACTTGCTCACATCCATCTCTAACCCTCCCCTCTCCACCCTCCACCTGAGTGTTGTTCATGGGTGGTGCTCTGTTTTGTTTTGGGGCAGAGAACAACACGGTGTGCGTTGCCATTGTGTGTTGCGTTGAGTGATGAATGCTGGGTAAATATAGGAGCTGGCTCCTGATTGGCTTGGTTCCAGCCTGAGCCAGATGTGTTTGTGAGTTAGACGTTGTTTGTATGCTTGGTCATGGTCTTAACATGACACATTTTAGTTTTTTTGTAAACAAATGTTAATAAGACACTAGTCTCACACTGCCAGACTTAAATCAACAGTGCTGTGGAGTAAGGTCCGGCTACAGCACAGATGCATTCTGGGATAGGAGAAAAACAATGTTTTTGGTTGTTTGCATTGTTTTAAACCAGTCATAATGGTCTTGGGCAGCGCTAAGCTCCGGACGCAGCAAAGTTTCCCGTAGCAAAGGGATTTTGAAAATGGCAACACACAGAGAGAGGAAGGTGAGTGACAATCTCAGGCAATTATCCTGGAAATGTACTTCCGTTGATCCAAACTACTAAAACACTTACCACAAATTAGTTAAACTTTGGATGAGGTTTGCATGAGCATGAAAAATCTGTTTATTTGATAACAGAAAAAGGTCAAAGGTGCAAGTAGATAAAAAGGGGAGGGAACTCCCAAGATGCATTTTGGCAAGATGCATCCAATAGTCCTTTTTCACAGAAGACATTTTGACATGTGTCACAGAAGGTAAAAGTACTGGGGTAGATAATGAAATGAATGTTGGCTGAATTCCATTGATCTGCTTCAGTTTCAGGGTCCAGTGTTGTGCATGCAGGTCCACTGTCACACTGTCAAGGCTTCCTGGGACATTTGAAATATCACAGAGACAGCATTAATGTTATTAATATCTCCAGTGCTTTTCCTACTGTGAAAAGTCAAATGTCTGCTGTGAAAAAAGGCTGATCAATGATTCTAAAATCCTGTTACATGTGTTGCTAACAATGGATGCAATGCTAGGTTAACCCTCGTCTTTCAGCTCCGCATTATTATGGATCCCATGTAAAACTTCTAGGCAAGACCCTTCCTACGAAGCAGCTTGATGGGTTGGGCATTGACCTTCGAGTGGTTAAGGTTAGGATAGCCGAGTGGTCAGGGGCTAGCACCTGAACAAATCGGGTTACGTTTCCTAGCGTAAGCATGGCCGCCTGGCCAATAGTAGTGTGTGAATGCTATTGAAGGGCGGGTCTTGCCTAGAAGTTGCGTGGGTTCCACAATAAGGCTTCAGCTCCACATATACGGTAGTCTATATCCTCGATTTCACTCTTTTCGGCCGGATGTCCATCACCTTCCTCTTTCTTTGTGTTGGATTCTAACCTCTGGTGGATTTGTGAGGACTATGGTTAACTGCTCCTCAGATCTCTGCAGGGTAAATCCAGACAGCTAGCTAGACTATCTGTCCAATCTGAGTTTTCTGTTGCACGACTAAAAATACTTTTGAACGTACACGTTCCACCAAAACAAGTTCCTTCCTGAGACTATTTAACAGAGGCGCCGTTACTCCGTCCGGTGCTTAGCACCGCCCAAGACGATTGTGATTGGATTAAAGAAATGCCAATAAACCAGAGCACGTTTTTCTCTCATCCTGGAATACTGTGTGGACTAGCCAGACCCTCCTCCACAACGCTGTGAAGGAAGGTCTGGCAATGCGAGACTACATATACGGTAACACAGAAACGTGAGACTGCTATCTCACTCTTTACCTCTGTCCACTACCACTATCTATTCCTTCAATAATGTGGATTCTACATGGAGAAACACAATATACCTCTCAGCTAAATCCACAAAGCCTGAATACACATACAATGTACATACACAAATTGGAATTTCATTTTGGATTATCAGTTTTTGTTTTTTTATGTTTTTCCATCCCTGGCACACCCGCAGGTCTTTCTCAGTAATGTGAAGTTAATTAATTCAGTGCAGAACTGCTCATATCTCTCCATCGTCAACTTTCATCCCCAATAACAATATGCTAGGAGAGCATTTGATGCAGGCATCCCTTGAAGAATCAATATCAATACAAGCATAATTCCTCTTGAATTTCAATACTTCATTATTGCACAGCATCCTGGCCAGACCACATGCGTCTCATTTGCTTCACGCAGTCCTCTCATTGCTTACTTTTGTCTGAGATTGCCTTTGAACATTTTTCATGGAATCAAGCTCTCCCTTTCAATGTTCTCCCCCCCCATTCTCTCCCACTTTCTGCCAGTGTCTCTTTCCATTGAGAGCCGTGTCACCAGTTTAATTGCCGCCAGGTGACTAGGAAGCTAGAAAAAACAGAATTAACCTTGTCAGCCCAGAACCATCCCTCTCTTCCCGCCCCCCTTCCTCTCCTCTATCCAATGCATCAATTAAAGTTAAGCCGCCATGGCCCTCGGTTTCAACAGGCTCATACTCAGGTACACAAAGACGGGGTGAGATGGAGACGTGAGATGTACAGTATAGAGAGGGGAACAAGTGGGATTTACACAGAGGGAAAAAAGGAGAAAACTGACAACCGGACAGAATGGATGAGAGGGGGAAGACGGAGAAACAAGATAATGAGCCAAGGAAAGATAGACACACAGACTTGGAAGATAGACTGGAGGAAGGATAAAGTGGGATTCAGCTGCTGCAAGATTAAGACAAGAAGATGATGGCACAAAGGCAGACACAGTGAGAGAGAGAGAGAGAGAGAGAGAGAGAGAGAGAGAGAGAGAGCGCATGTTAGAGAGATGCAAAGAGATATCTGTTAGTGTGAATGGAGAGATAAGGTGTGAGAAGTAGAAGGTGTTGAGATAGGACAGAAGAGGATGCTAGAATACAGAAGTATTGAGGGGACAGAGACAGAGATAACCTGCGGAGGAAGGGAGGGATGGGAGAAAAAAACCTGCTCTGCTTTATTGGTGGAACATGTGTACGTTCAAAAGTTGTTTTAGTCGTGCAACAGAAAACTCAGAGTTTAGAACGCCAACACAAAGGAAGAGGAAGGGGATGGACATCTGGCCGAAAAAGAGGGACATCCGGCGGAATTTCTGGTGGCACCGGAGCAATCCCAGGAGCGTAATGTCGTGGATATAGACCGGGGACAGTGAGAAAAAAACAAGCCAGTGCTTCTTTATGAAGCCATTAAAGCACCAAAAAGGGCTTTCTATAAAATGTTAGGTCAGTCAGGAATATGGTCATTTGTATATTTTTTTCATAGTCACATAAAGGGTATTCTGGATGTATATGGGGGGCTGTGAAGAAAGGCCTTTTTGTCCGTGAAAAATTAATTATAAAAGAGCTACAACACACAGTCACAAATGTATGCAATTCCAACATTCTCCATTGGCAATACGGGTGTAGGTTGACTGAACGATACGGCTTCATAAGAAGAATAACTGTTTGTGTTCAGTTCACCTGTCCTCACAGTAGTGCCTTTGTGTGATCCTGCAGCCCCCCCACCCCACCATGATGCCAGCCCTATACACACACAGACACACACACATGCACACACAATGGCCCTTACAGGCTTTTAGTGCCTCTCGTTTACAACCCACACCATCTCCCATTGCATTCTTATCACCTGGCCTTTTGCGTTGTCTCCCCCCCCTCCATGACACACATGCTAGGCCTTCACTCTGCAGGTGTGCATTTGGCTCCGGGTCACATTTCAAATGTAAGATACTTTCAACGGTGATACACGCACATACTACTGACACCCACAGTATGCAGTACTGTATGTACTGTAGTACTGTACCTAGTGCGTATTATGACCACTGTTTATTTTTTTTTAAGATACTGAAAGGTTTAGTTCCCCCACGCCTTAAACAATTTATTCAGCTTATGGTGAACTAAGACAAAAAGAGTCTTGTTGATGTCTGATGATGCCTCTCTGAATGAATACACACTGGTGTGTATTACAAGTGTACATATTAGTGTTGTGTGGAACTATATATGTCATATTTGATATAGTTACATGTGCCTAGGGACAACAGATGGGAATTAGCATATAGAGTGATATGTCTGGTGCAATACATGTATTGTACACTGTAACTGTTTGAAATAAACCAATGAGTGGAAATGATAAGCTTTAGTGTCTCCCCAACATCTTCCCACTGTACTCACAACTGTCTATTTATCTACCGTACAGACTGAAACGCAATTTCTAAAATATTTATTTACGTAAGAAAAGAAAATACAACAATCCATAATTATGAACTAAAATAATAAAACTAATGTATACACATGTTATGTCTCTTTAATGAGAGATGGGTATATCTCTGCCCTGTCTGACGCTGTTCTTGTGTGTGTGTGTGTGTGTGTGTGTGTGTGTGTGTGTGTGTGTGTGTAAGGGCTGCAGTCACTGGAGTTTATATAGTTTATACAGCTCTGTGTGGTCTGCCTTGGTGAGGTTTGACTCTGCTGTTATTTCCATAAGAAGAGTCTGGGGGATTTAATATATATAGAGCAATATTGCTTGTTCTACCCGCCAAGCGCCCGTGTGTGCATAACAGCCAGCTCGTTTTTCACGCAAACACTTCTGGAGCTTTTCAACTCGAAAAAGCAGACAACCTCAGTTTCCTGTTGATCTGATACTAGAACATTTACATTGTGATATTTAAAGAAAGGCTTCGTCAACGGAACAATGAAAGCCTCTTGTCTACGAGTGTCTTCAGTATGACATCCGGGTATATTTGGCATACTTTAGATTTTGCTTCGGTTTACATACTGCATACCACATGATACATTTTTGGAAAATCATCTTCCTGACAAGCAGATTTTGGTGATGTCCTGATTTTTCGTCTTGCACCACCTTGAGGTTGACATTTTGACTAGGGATAGACCGATCGGGTCGTTTTTTGGGCAGTTTGCAGATTACCATTAACCAGTATCGGTCGATCCCTAATTTTTTGTTCAGAGTGAATGTTTCAACAACTTTTGGGTAGATTGCCATGAAATTTTATACACAATATGCACACACACAATATACCATCCATCCATCCATCCATCTTCATCCGCTTATCCGGGGTCGGGTTGCGGGGCTAGCAGCTCCAGCAGGGGACCCCAAAATTCCCTTTCCCGAGCCACATTAACCAGCTCCGACTGGGGGATCCCGAGGCGTTCCCAGGCCAGGTTGGAGATGTAATCCCTCCACCTAGTCCTGGGTCTTCCCCGAGGCCTCCTCCCAGCTGGACGTGCCTGGAACACCTCCCTAGGGAGGCACCCAGGGGGCATCCTTACCAGATGCCCGAACCACCTCAACTGGCTCCTTTCGATGCAAAGGAGCAGCGGCTCTACTCCGAGCTCCTCACGGATAACTGAGCTTCTCACCATATCTCTAAGGGAGACGCCAGCTACCCTCCTGAGGAAACCCATTTCGGCCGCTTGTACCCTGGATCTTGTTCTTTCGGTCATGACCCAGCCTTCATGACCATAGGTGAGGGTAGGAACGAAAACTGACTGGTAGATCAAGAGCTTTGCCTTCTGGCTCAGCTCTCTTTTTGTCACAACGGTGCGGTAAATTGAATGTAATACCGCACCTGCTGTGCCGATTCTCCGACCAATCTCCCGCTCCATTGTCCCCTCACTCGCGAACAAGACCCCAAGGTACTTGAACTCCTTAACTTGGGGTAAGGACTCATTCCCTACACACAATATACATTATGTTATAACTTTGGTGATCCCTTTTTCATCCAACACCTAGTCAACCTTTCATTGATTTCTTTCATTTGATAACCAAATACCAAAGTAATGACTAATTCTAATCAGGTCAGAAGGTTTTGTTCATTGGTGATATTTGAGGCGCTCATTGTTTGTTAGTCAGACTGATATTAAAATGTTTCTGCTACATTTGACCTATCTGCTCTGTAAATCACATTCCCTGTGCTCCTTAGGAAACAATAATAAGGACTAAGGACTAAGAAATGTCATAGTCGAATCAGCATTGTCAAGTCTTGCCTATCTACGACTGATCGTCGAATCATGTGGGTGGGGGGCGGGAGAGTGAAAGTGAAAATTAAATATGTCATGGGACGGTTGGATTTATTTACATTGAATATTCGACTATTCGGGGTCACCCCTCGTTAAAACCATTCTAGACAAAATATACATTTGAAAGTCAACTTTTTGACTGCGAACTGAGTTGGGGTTCATGAGCACCATGTACAGCAGCTGCTAAGAAACACCTGTTGAGTTGCACGACACTGATTTAAAAGAAAAATGCCACAGGTTATAGATTTAATGTGTCTGATCTGTCAGTTCTTCTCCACTGAAACAACTGTTTCAGAAAATGTCAGGAAGGAGCAAAGGTCACCGTATCATGACAGCTTTAACCATCAAATGTACATTAATTAGGTTCATGTCCTTACAACTGCATACATTAGACCACTTAGCTTGTTAAAATATGCTAATGGAGACGGCGGTTCAGGCGTTTACTGTCACCCAGCCATATGTGCTCGGAGCAACCTCAGCAGACGACGCTAACAGCAGGGGGGTGCAGCACTTCAGAGGAGCGCTAATTAAATAAAAAAGCTAGTATGCCTATTATCTTATCATCGCGTCTCTCCCAATAACCCCGCTCTTCCCTTTCCTGCCCCCCCCCCCCCTTCCCCCCGGTCCCCTTTTCCGTTATGACTTAATTTGTCTCCAATTCTCGCCCTCAGTCACTCTCTAACTCTGGGAAAACATCTGAGCAATAATAGCGCTTGCTTCCTTGATGTTGAGTGTGTAGTGCCGGCGTGCGCGAGGGGTGGGTAACTCATGTACAGAGGGGCACTGAGGGCATGATTTAGTTGTCCCCCCCCTTCCTGCGCTGGCCTGTTCACCCTCACTCTGTTGCACTTAACCAACTTTCACAGGCTGATAAAAAATAATTGCTGCCCCAAGGGTGGGGGGGTGGGAGGGGGGGGACTCCAAATACATTAGCACCACAAGGAGAAGAGCTAGGATCACATTACTCAGAGCACTGACACTATAGTATGCAGCCTGGAAAGAAAAAAAAAAGCATAAGGTCTAACAGCAGAGAGACAGACGCAGAGAAAGCAGCATGCTTGTGTGCGTGCTCTCGACTGTGAGCGCAACAGCATGACCCGCGCCGCCAGATAGCGTCGGAAAAGGGGGCCCGCAGAAAGGAATGCGCTCTGTGTTTTATTTGTGGCCCCGATCCTCTTGTATTTCTGTCCCTGTGTCAAAGGACCTCATCTGCCGCCATGCTCCATTGCAGACCAATAACACAGGGCAGGGAGGTGGGTGGGGGGAGGGCTGTCTGGGACGCCACAGGAAGCAGAGAGCAAAGGAGGGAGGCAGGCAAGCATGACTCTATCGAAGGAAAGCTCTCCTTGTGAAAGAGGAGAAGTGTGGAGGAGAAGGTGTGTGTGTGTGTGTGTGTGTGTGTGAGTGAAAGGCCTTTAGCCAAGCTGCTGATCCCATCCTCTCACGTGTGTTGTGCTTTCCTTTATACACACCTGAGACACCTGTTGGACTCAACTTTTCCATGGGCTGCCCAATACATCTTTTTTTTTCTTTTTTTTTTAATCGTCATTGCAATATCAACTTGCGCAATAAACACATCACCAAAGGCTGCGACATATCGCAAAAGGCACAGAGATTTTTTCAGTATAAAACTGAACCGCCATTCTTTTTTTAGTGGTTCCTTTTATATTCAACTCAATTTTCAATTTGTACAATAACGGAACATTGAAAGCAGGGGACAGGGAGAAATGAGTACACTTTAATATCTGTTTAGTAAATTAATATCGTTACCGCAATATTCAGCAACGTTAAAGCATATTGCATATTTTCCTCATAATGCGCAGCCCTAGTTTAAACAATCTCTTGTGTGAACTACTCTTAAAAGCATGTGTATTTCAGTTTTGGGGTGACGTTGGTGGAATGGACTGATTAGACTTATTGCTTCACAGTGTGAGGTATATATTTTTTTTGCTGTATTATCAGCATTTGCATATTGTGTGATCAACTTATGTTACCATTGCAAGTCATTATTGTGCCTACTGCTGTTAATAAAACAATGGCATTGACTGCATAGTAGTCTCGCATTGCCAGACCTTCCTCCACAGTGCTGGGGTTAGGGTTAGGGTTTATTGGCATTTCTTTAAACCAATCACAATCGTCTTGGGCGGCGCTAACCGCCGGACGGAACCACGGTGCCTCTGCTAAATAGTCTCAGGAAGGAACTTGTTTTGGTGGAACGTGTACGTTCAAAAGTATTTTAGTCGTGCAACAGAAAACTCAGATTGGACAGATAGTCTAGCTAGCTGTCTGGATTTACCCTGCAGAGATCTGAGGAGCAGTTAACCATAGTCCTCCAGCAGAGGTTAGAACGCCAACACAAAGGAAGAGGAAGGGGACGGACATCCGGCTGAAAATGAGGGACATCCGGTGGAATTTCCGGCCGCACCTGAACAATGCCAGAAATGAAACATCCTCGATATAGACTTACTACATAGTAACCTTTATTTCCTTCCTTGAAGCTAGACACTTGTAGACATATCAGTTTGCACTGAACTCCATCTGTGGCTGTGTGTCATGTGTAAAGGGCACCTTGTACTGCATCACTGTTCCTGTGTAACATTTAATCAACGGACCAGCCATGTTTTTAATAGCGAGGAAATACTGCAGTATGTATGTTATTGAGCTCAGCAAGACTCAAACCGAAATGCAGTTCAACTTTAGCTGGAGCATGCTGTGCTGTTAAATGGTTATTACCAGTCTCATAGCAACAGCCGGAGCCTTGATGATCGCCCCTCCGAAACATCTGCTGAGCGCTGCTGGCTAGGAAAGAGAAAGGTGCTCCGCAGACTGGAAGGCCCACGGAGGCAGGGAAAACCAAATATCTTTGCCTCGGAGCTGCTTACACAGGAACACGCAGGAGGACATGTGGCACTGTTGCCTTAGTTGTTTCCTACTCTAACTTTTAATTGTCTAACTGTATCTCTTAATCTAAAGTTTGGTTGTGCTGGCGGCTACCGTAACTGAAAAGTTCTTGGCATCCCTTTCTCAGTGTTTTTAAACTTTTCATAAAATGTCAAGTCTAGTTCTAACGCAGCTACTTTTCCAGATTTAATTAAAGGTTCCTTGTTAAAAAAAAAAGTGATTAAATTGTGAGTTTTGATTAAGAAGCAGGTCTAGGTGCAGTTAGTATCAAAACGCTCAGTCTAAGGAAAAATACACAATGAACTGTGCCTTTAAACAAGCCTTCAGGACTTTATGTGGTTGTGATGTCACAACAATACTATATATAGGTAGAAAGTGCCGTTACTGTGCACTTACAATGACGGTGCAGAGACGCATATTCAGAGAATGGAATGATGCTGGAAACGTTGACTGTGCTTTTTCGGCAGGGGGCCTTAATTAAAGAGACAGACACTGAAACCAAGCCTACTTTTGATAAGAGAACCAAAGCATTTCCTATTACTTTTAAGGAATATAGTTCAGCAAGCAAAGCTATACCATCTGGCATCTACCAGCTAATGAAAACCCAAGCTGGACTTGGTGAGAGAAGAGAATTAGAGTTGTATCTTAATGAATTAGTAGTTGAAAGTCCTAAATGTAAAAACAAAAAAAATATAAGAAAAGCAAAAACATCACACCAAGAGGGACATTCTTTTGGAATCCTTTACTTTAAATTCTGTATGAATATCAAAGTAAAGGAGATCCACCTTAAAATATTGCATAGTACTGTATATATCCATCCAATTTACACTCATCAAAATTCACAGAGATGGATGCCAAATGTAGTTTTTGGTACAACAAAATTGAAAGACTCCGAGGGCAGTCATATGTCTTCCTTTGACATAAAGTAAGTGGCCTCCACAGGATCTGAGTGACTGCAGCGAAAACGTAAAGATCTAAAAAGTAGGAAGCTGACAATATAGTGAAATTACACTCCCATTTGGTTTTACCTGCACAGCTCTTAACAGAATAACTGTGTTTTTGTCTCACATCATCAAGACGGTGCTGCA
This sequence comes from Sander vitreus, assembly GCF_031162955.1. Taxonomy (NCBI): domain Eukaryota; kingdom Metazoa; phylum Chordata; class Actinopteri; order Perciformes; family Percidae; genus Sander; species Sander vitreus. The sequence continues at coordinate 1,194,480 of NC_135865.1, read as the reverse complement.
ATTTTATAAAGTGGGGGCCCTTTTAAAAATAGACATGAAGGCTGTGGTTGAAGTTGGCATTTGGACTAAATAACAATGGCTAGGTTTTGCTCACTTACTTTGATTTTCCCAGTGCCACATTCCAATCCACCAAATGTGGTGAAATGAAAATGTAGCTCTGCATAACGATCCACCGTGTGTCCAGTTTAGAGATGCACAAAGTGTTCTTTTTTTTGTTAATCGTCATCGCAATATCAACTGCCGCAATAAACACAGCGGGAAAGGCTGCCACAATTTCCTTTCATTTGTTTCAAATTCAACCAGCAGTTTGTTGTATTTCAGCAGAATGCTGAAAGCAGTACTACAACTTTTCGCAAATAATCGTGATATTCAACAACTTCCCTGCATATTTTCCTCATATCGCGCAGTCCTAGTCAAGTTTATTTTATAACTTAAAGGGTTACCAGATTATACAAACACTACAGTAGCTTTTAGCAGTGAGCGACTGAGAGCGCCGTTAGCTCAGCTGCAATTCTATACGCTACTTCCTCGTTAAAAGCGTATTAAAGGCATCAAAGTCACATGATCTGAGCCATTAAACTTGATACAGAGTTAGTATTGGCTAGTTTTGCACTGAACTGAACATTAAACCAGCAATCAAGTGAACGTACTACTCACTGAAAAGTCCCAATCTGAATCATAAAAGGTTAATTGCCCCAATAAGTTACACTGGCGAGGACTTTGTCTTGGTGGTTGTTGCATACATAAACAAACAAACCTAATAAACATTAATATGAAATGGAATAATACATACAGTGGCACTCATAAGTTTATGAACCCGTTGACTAAAAAGAGGAATACAAAAATCATCTTTTGGAAATTGATCTTAATGCCTTAATAAAAAAAATTAGGAAAATTCCAACCTTTAAGGACACCAATTTTCTTTGTGAATGAATAATGTATCGTAAATAAATAAATGTTCATCCTTAAAACACAGGGGGCATAAGTAAGTACACCCCTATGTTAAATTCTCATAGAGGCAGGCAGATGTTTATTTTGAAAGGCCAGTTATTTCATGGATCCAGGATACTATGCATCCTGATAAAGGTCCCTTGGCCTTTGGAATTAAAATAGCCCCCCCACATCATCACATACCCTTCACCATACCTAGAGACTGACATGGGGTACTTTCCATAAAATCATCTCTCAATGCAAATCAAACCAGCTATTAGGCTAACTGCAATAAAACCATGCCAATCTCTAGGTATGGTGAAGGGTATGTGATGATGTGGGGGTATTTTAATTCCAAAGACCAAGGGAACTTTATCAGGATGCATAGTATCCTGGATCCATGAAATAACTGGCCTTTAAAAATAACAATCTGCCTGCCTCTATGGGAATTTAACATAGGGGTGTACTGACTTATGCCCCCTGTGTTTTAAGGAAGAACATGTATGTATTTACGATTCACTAATGTTTATACCAAAGTGCATTTCAGCTTAGGGGGGAAAAAAAGTGAATAATCTAAATATTCAGTGACTATGAATCTGTGAACTGAATTGAACAAAGTAATTTGAGACTTCCACCTCTACTAACCACTAGGAACGACTGAAAGTGAAGTGAATTCCAGAGAGAGTGAACATAATGAGCCATTTGAAATGGAAGGCAGAGGGGAGTCTGTCGAGCATTGATAGAAACGTTCCTCCTCAACTCTGCTCTGCTTTTTAAGTACTGTAGTTCATTGCAAATGTGCAGCTCTGACTCAGAAATATATAAATTCTAACCTTCTATTGATTCTTTTCCATCACCCTGTAAGCTGTTGTTATAGCTACATTCCTTTTCACTAATCCGTAATGGATTTTTTAGATTTCCTCCATTGAATTGTCCGGGGCTGTAATTGTTTTCCGTGGTCACTTGTTGAGACTTTGATTTAACTTTGGGTTGTGTTGTGGCCTAGCCTCTGTTCAGTCTCCTCTGTCCAAAACAGCTTACCCAAAATGCAGCATTGACCCAAGCAAGCGCCTAATTACCTGATTAGATGAATCACCTATCCAAATGCTGGCATCCCCCCAGACGGGTGGAGACAGGAAGCACTGGGCGGAGAGCACAGTAATGAAGCATATCTCTTCTGCTTGCCTGGCAGAGGGTTGGTTTATTTATCGAGGGGCGATGGGGGAAGTGGGATGAGACCAGGGGGAGCTCGACAGGTTAACATCACACTAACTGGAGAGGTCAGCACTGCACCCCCCTCCCCACCACCATCCATTCCCTGCTCCCTCTTTGCCTAGAATTCCCACTCTCCTTTCTCTTTTCCTTTGTTTTCCATAAAGCTATAGTGCATACTTTCTATCTCCCCCATGAGGAATTCTAAGTAATGACAACAAAACTCTCGGCACGTCCACATGATACAAGCCTTCCGTGATCACGCACCCCTTTGCGTGTACCTGGAGGATTAAACTTATATCCACTAGGGAGCAGATCAGGGTCATATCATATCTGGCCGACACTGGAAGATATTCCTGGGCTGGAGTGTGGAACAGCTGCTGACCTGCCTGTCAAATGATATACCCCACGTTCATGTGCTGAATTGCATCTCGTTAACACATAGCGTTAATTTCTGAAGACGTGCACAACCTACGCTCCAAAGCAACGTGAACGCGTAGTTAAAAGCAAGTATTTAGGAGACGTTTAATTTACTGCAGGCACTAAACTTAAGGTATTGTGAAAAAAAAAAATAGGTTTTGATGTGTTTCATGTCCCCAAAGAACATGTTAGAAACTCCGTCTCACGTTGTATAAATTGGCAGGGCCCCTCTCATCGATCTCTTCTTCTGAAGCTAAGGATGTTATGGTTTTGTCAATTATCTTAAAAGCTGTTTTGCTGGATTCAATGTCCCCAAATGTAATAAGCCATATATCCCTAACCACTTTTTGGAATGCAGTTTTATTATACACAAAGGGAGTGCTTTACAATAAACAAGGCCATTTCTGTCTCTTTTAGTTTTTCTGTGTCCCTTTATCTGCATGTTGGCGTCTGGAAACAAGTCTATTCTTCTTCACGGATAAGGCTGGCATTATTCTACATATTTCTTACTGTCAACAAACCCTATTAAAAGACCAAGAAGGTGTTAACCCGCCTCTAAGATCTGGTTCCCACTGGTTCCTTCCTACGTACAACTTAGGCTTAGGCAACTAATTTTTTTAAAAGGTTCAGAAATTCCTTACAACTGCTGGCCACTGTAGTTTTTAGCAAACATTACTCCAAAAAGAAATATCAAAATAAAGTACAGTGTGTGTGTTCATGGTAATGAAGGAACATGTCAGCAAGTTCAACAGTGTGGCACAATGATGTGTTTTAATATATTTTTGGACAATAATGGAGCTCTATGGCATAGTGGGTTAAGATATATCAGGCTTTTGAAAACACAAGCAATACTTTGATATATTTTGTTTTGTTTTTTTTACCTTGAAGGTTAATAATAACCTTGGAAATAGTAATATAACTCATAGCACAATAAATTCTCCAGTGCTGGTGGCCTTTGTCAGTGGATGGAGTCACACTACCTGATTTGAAAACTTGACTCTGCGGTTCCATCTGCTGATGAAGGCCATTACATGTGGCTAAAAGAGCTGGAAAATATCCAGTAAGTGGACGTTGTGCTACAATGTATTTGTCATATTCATTGTTGTTTAATTTTTGTATTGTAAACAACACCATGTATACAAAAAACAATAATGATGTTGATAAATCCTTAAGAAATGTGCTTGGTACCGATTCATGGCCAAATGTGCATGGTGTCATACATTTGGCAGGTCAACTAGAAAACCTTTAGACTCCTTTGTCCCTTTTTAAATTGCTGGTTATTTTTGGGTTAGGTTTAGACTAGTCTACATCCACGACGATCCACTTCCGGGATTGCTCTGTTGCCGAGAAAATTCTGCTGGATGTCCATGGGCGTCAGTTCGGTTTGAAATGTGCTGGGGACAGAAACGCATTCGGAAGTGCTGGGTATAATAACGCATTAATTTTTTTTTTCTTCTTTCGCACAGGTCATGTTTTGAAAGACGCTGTCCTGTAGCTTTAAGTTTTCAAAAAAGCATTAGACAGGCCAGCCCAGTCTCATGGCAGTTCGTGAAATGGTCACGTTATTTAATCTATAGATACGTGTTCACGGGCACGTTTTTTTCGTGGTGGCCAGCACGAAAATGGTAGGGAGGTTGGCCGGGGTGGTGGATGGGTCAAACAATACAGGACTTTCACCCGGGCAACCGGGGATCGCGTCCCGCGTGTGGCGTTTTGTTTCCCGTATTCTTCCTAATCACAACCGTCCCGTTATTGTCGCGCGTCCCCGGCGGCCGTCCCCCACGGCTGTCTCCCGGCATATGAGGCGTCCTTTTCAGCCGTCTCCCAGTGCGTGAGACGTACTTTCCCCGTAGTCGCGTCCCCAGCCTCGCGGCCGCCTCCCAGCATATGAGGCATCCTTTTCGGCCGTCTCCCGGCGTGTGAGGCGTCCTTTCCCCGTAGTGTATTTTGTGCTGGCCACCACAAAAAAAAAACGAGAAAAACGTCCCAGTGAACACGTATCAATAGATTAAAAATAACGTGACCACCGTCCCCACCGAAATGGACACCTATGCGGATGTCCCTCTTTTCGGCCGGATGTCCGTCCCCTTCCTCTTTCTTTGTGTTTGAATTCTAAACTATGGTTAACTGCTTGACTATCTGTCCAATCTGAGTTTTCTGTTGCATGACTAAAACAACTTTTGAACGTACACACGTTCCACCAAAACAAGTTCCTTCCTGAGGCTATTTTAAAGCAGCACCATTTCTCCGTCTGGCGCAAGATGATTGTGATTGGTTTAAAAAAAAATCTCAATAAACTAGAGCACGTTTTTCTCCCATCCAGGAATGCTGTGTGGACTAGTCAGACCTTCCTCCGCAGCACCGTGAAGGAAGGTCTGGCAAAAATCGAGACTATGGTTTAGGAAAAACTGTAATAGATGGTTTCTGTTTATTGTTTTGGCCTTGATTCACCCCAAAGGTAAGCTTCCGGTAGCTAATTCTTAAGATATTTCGTAAAATAAGACACAATGTTTTTGTTTGGTTGTGGCAGTTATTTCATGTTGAAGCAATGCATTGCTACTGTCACTTCAATTTCCACTCTCCCCTTTCCTTTTTTTGTGTGTTGCGCTCTGACACTCCTAGACCACGGCGTAACAGGGGACACTAAGACTACACTTGTCAGATTTGATAAAACATGTTGGTCTCTTTCTTTATCCCCTTGTCCTTTGGCCTCTCCTCCTTCCCACTGTCTCTATCGTCTCCCCGTAAGCCACAGGAGCCGTCCCATCTATCCATCCATCAGCTCCTCTCAGGAGACCTCACTAGGCCAGAGTCATGGATGCCCCCTTTGAACCAACATAGATATGCTCACTTTGTCCTCGAAGCATATTCACTCCCTCAGCACATGCCCCTCTTGTCTCTCATCCCCTCTTTTTTCCCCCCTTCACCTTGCGACGGCTCTCATGTCATCTACCTGCCTTCCTGGCCTCCCCTTTGCTCATGTAACCACGCTCAGTCACACTTCTATGGCTGGCTGGTTTAAGTAACCCTTCGACTCTGTGTTGTGTGTAGAATGATGAATGACGAGTAGGAGACTCAATCTTTTATGCCACCATGGGCATGTTTATTATCTGAATAGAAACAGAGTATGTACTAGTCGGTCATACAGTTGGCTCACAGTAGCTTACACCCAACACACTTGGGCACGTCTCTCATAACTGGCAATAAATAAACAGCCATGCTAAAGTTACAACAAATACAATATGATATGTACCTGAATAGGAACAGAGTAATGTATGTACTGGTCAGTCATACAGTTGTCTCACAGCACACTACAAAAGAATAGCATGTTATTTTAGCACAGAGGCTAGCTAGAAAGTGCATTATGATGCTATTTTAACATGTTAGCACTCGAAAAAGTACAATAACCCACTTGTAACTCTTATTAATATTTTCATAAATCACGGTGCACATATGTTCATACAATGAATGTACGGACAGAAATACACAATATTTGTACACCATGGTGCACTCAGCAACTCACATTGGGCACATCCCTCATAACTGGCAATGATTAAACAACAGCCAGTGGCATTTAACTACTATCTCTAGAGAGAGGGTGCCCGTGAGCCAATGAATCTGTACACATTGATATTAAATAACAATTGCAAGTGGAATGGGATAATGTATAAACCCTGTTACACTCATTCAAATCCATTACTTTCCCTCTCACCCTCCATCTCATCCCTGTATCCCTGTTCTTTAGAAAATGAAATTGAAATTATTAAAATGTGACAACAAGAATTAGGTAGTAGTCTTGCATTGCCAGACCTATCTCCCCACTTGCTGTGGAGTAAGGTCTGGCATTCTGGGATAGGAGAAGAAGAAAAAAAACGCTCTGGGTTGTTTGCATTTCTTTAAACCAATCACAATGGTCCTGGGTGGCCCCACATACAATATTAAATGAAGTTAACTGTTGACACAATACAGTAATGTGAGCTATTTAAATTAACTGATACATGGTTAAACCTCATTAGCTCTTACCAGTGTATCTCCGTGTGTATTTCGTCCACAGCAATCCCACCAATCAGTCCCAAAACGTCCCAGTTAGAGAGGAAATGCCCTAAACATATTCTTTGTAAATCTTTACAATCATTCCCTGAAAGAACCAAGCAGGCCTGCCTTGTTGCACAATACAAATCTTCAAAACTTTACAATTTCAGCGTGTAGCTTGCTAGTTTGAAGTTTGTTTTTCACACACACACAGAGAGAGGAAGGTGAGAGTGAAAACCTGACTTTTTATCCTTCATCCTGGAAATGTACTTCCGTTGATCCAGACTAGGTAAATAGAAACAAGGACAGGGCTCTATTTATTGAGATATCGGTTACACTATGCACAATTGCATACTTTTCAAAAAAGATAGAACCCTAATCATAATCCTGCATGGCTACTGGAGGAGTGTAGCTTGCTGGTGACCCTGAGCCTTGGCTAGTACCGCTTTAGCTGCTTCTCTACCCTCCATATTTACCAGCACCACACCACTGAAAGTCTCATTACATTGCCATTGTCAGCTAATAAGACACAAGGGTATGTGTTTTTATGGCCTGAGCCTCTCACCTGCCATTGAATGTGGGGAGTGAGATGGCAACATTTGAAGGAATTTCCTATAATAAAACGTAATGAAGACAAAACATGATGAAGCATCATCTCCTGGAGTCCCTGTCTATTAAGCCTGCCTTCTAAGATGCTAATGAGTCTTTTTTTTATTGTATCGATGCAGGGTTGAGCAGATTATTGGGCCTGTAGTTTTTATGAACATTAACTAAAAGTAGTCTCCTCACAAATCACTTTTATACTGTTTTGGGACTGCTGCTGTCTTTAATGGAGAACAACAGAGACAAGGAAAAGGAAAGAGAATATAAGAACGAAGTCTGAGTTAACACTCAAGAGTCACTGGGTAATAAGTGGTGCAAGAGAAGACCAAGAAACAAGAAAAAATGTCAATGTTGTAAATATAACTTTTTCAGACCCAGTGTTCAGCAGAATGGACATCATATGTTTACTGATCTCAGCCAGCCTGAAAATTACCTAAATTCTGCCAATACAATCTGATTTTGACCTAGAACCTCAACCTTGCGACGGGTCACAAATATGTACTATTTTCTTTTTAAATGAGGCTCAGTAATTTCCTAATCCGGCTGGTCACTCTAGGTTTTAGCAAACATAACTCAAAGAGGAGGAAATCACCCTCTCTGAACATTATTGGCCGATTGAATGGGTGTTATCAGTTGTTATCTCTACCATAGATATGAGGCAGTATGCCCCTACTCTACCTCCTAGTTGGCTCAGTAGGACGTTATCATCCATTGGTAAGCAGATGAATGGCGGCAGTACCCGGAGGTCTGTGTTTATCCGCCAGTAGAACTCACGTTGGATGACACGCTTCATAAGGGTTGAAAATCGGCAGCTTTCCCTCTTTAGCGTTTAGATTAGCAACAATAAAAAACACTGGCTCTAGCTGTTGCTGCTTCCTGTTTGGTGTGCACCCATTGGTTGTTGACAATGTTCACGTGATTTAACTTTAAAACCAAGACTTGCAATAATATCAAACATGTTTGATTTTGTCGGAAAATCAAGACGAGAAAAAGACTGAGTTTTATGACCACCTTACACCAAACGATTGAGACGAGACTCAGGATTTCATTCCCATATTGGAAAATAGTCTGTGACAATAGATAATAAGGATAATAAGGAGGAAGGTCAGTGTGGATGATGGCCTAAACAAACAGAACTTTCACCCAGGAGACCGGTGTTCGTGTCCCATGTGAAACCAAAAGTCAACAGGGACTTTTTAAATTGTATTCATTAGTTTCTTACGTAATGTTACTTACGTAATGGTCTTACCTAACACAAACTGAAACCCTTTATTAAACCTAACGAAGTAGCATTTGTCTGGGAATCCCAGAGCGTTAAAAAGACCACGCTAACGGCAACTCTTACCATGTAAATAGATGATAACATTGTTCTGAACCTACAAGTAGGTGTAGCAGGCCCTTTCTTACCCATATCTACGAGGCTGGTAAAAACTGAGAACGTCCATTCAGTTGGGTGATAATATTCAAAATGGGTGAGGAAATAGCGCACTTGTATTGGTGCTGTACTAAGTATTTTCTGCAAATATAGTATATAGGGTCAACTTAAAAGACAGAACTTGTTAGTAGGATCAAGTCAGTGTTGGTCTTGTACTTTAATGGTATTTGTTGACGATAAGACAAACATACACTGTAATACTTTTCAGCCTTAACCTTAAACTTTATTTTGTCATTGAAGACAGTTAACAAAAAGGTTACTGGAGAACATTTTAAAAGCTAAGATTTCTTCAGTACAAAATTTCAAGACAGCTGTCAGTTGATCACAGGCTTTAATAGTGTTAATCTGCTAATGTGACACAGGCATAATGCTACATGTGCCGTAATCCTTTGAGACGCCATCAACATGTCTTAGATATCACCAGTCAAAAGCCTGTGTGTGTGTGTGTGTGTGTGTGTGTGTGTGTGTGTGTGTGTGTGTGTGGCTAGCTGTAAAATAGAGTTCCGAATTGCAGAATGTTTTGAGTCCTAAGGAATGGTAACTGACCTCATAGCTTACACTCTTTAATTTCATTGAAAGAAACTGAATTCACCTGGATCTCGTCAGCACAACACTCAGAGGATGCATGATGGGAACATTCTGTTACGCTGTCCCACTAAAATAGGATACACAGAGCGTAGATCACAATAATCATGTGGAGGATTACAATGGAAAATGAGGCATATATTAAGTTGAAGATCAACAGTCAAAAAAGCCCCTTCAATCCTTATTCCCCTTTGATTTGCCCAGTGTTTGAAAGCTCGGTTCCCCTCTCTGCTAGTTTTTTTTTTTTTAACAATGGAAGCCATTGCAATTGTGTGACATGTAATGACATATGATGATACCTGGATGCTGTGAAATCACTGAAGGGTCCATGGATGACCACTTCCGTCCTTCCATTTTGTGTTACACCCAATCTCTCTATGTAATCAGTTGCCTCATTGAAGTGATTGACTGATTCATTCCTACCCTCCTCACATCCAATCTCAAAAGTGCAAATAATTGAATCAGCAGTATATAAATGTGTCTGAAGTGGTAATTAGGGTAATTGGTAATGAGCATGTTATATTAAAATGGGTGTCACTCAAAGCTCCAAACAAATGCATACAAAAAGTCATCAGAACCTGCTTTCCCTCTGTCCATCTGTACTGGAAACTGAGGGCAATGCTACTTTATGTCTCTGTAAGCTAATGCTAGCTATCTAGTATCAACCTATAGACCTATACTGAACTACAGTTGTGTTCCTTTGTTAGCTAGACTACTGTACTTTTTAAATAACAATTAATTTGAAGTTCTTTTTGAGTCCTCGCCATTAGCATCAGTACAGTTAACCATGTTTGGAGACAGACTAACCAGACCAAATCACAAATGTTGTTAGTCTGGAACAAGGAAACATGTGGCTTAGCGCTTAGCTGACGGACAAATGTAAACACACTACAGCGTGCAGAGATGAGCTGTGATGGTGTAGCATCAATATGTCTGTGAACGAGTGTTGCCGCTTTTGCCATCACTTCGAAAATAGAAAGTTCCACATGAGGTGCAGCCATCTTGGTTGTTAACGAAAATGCCTCAATGACGCTCCTCTTTACTAAGCTGGGTTTATTCTTGCCGTAGTGTGTCCCTGGTGTGAGGGTGCACAAGCCAAAAATGTATGTCATAAAGCACAAAGCACAAAGGCTCTAAGCTCAGGATCTCAGCTGCTGGAAATCTGTTTGATCAGAAGGGTGACCAGATATATCTGCTGGTTCCCAAAGTGTTTTTCACCATGCTCTGTTGCCACAGTTGTAAAAAGAACATGGTGGAATAGTTCAAAGTGAACTGATTTAAGCTGCAGATTTTAAGATTTTTGAGCACTGTAATTGTTAGTGGCACACATGACACAATTGTATACTAACTGATTGGATGTTTGTTCTTGTGAGTTAAAGTTGTTCACTTTTTAACACTGAACCAGATGTTTCCTACCGCTATTTTTAATCTTTTGAACTGATGCTTAAACCGGGAGAGTTTCATGTGAGCGGTTTTAAACTTTGCTGCATCAAAACATAACCTGTGTCAGAGGATTTAGTTAGAGCAAACCAGAGGGATGGAGTGAACAAATGCAATTGAAAAGAAGATTAAATCAGTGGCTGTACAGTCCTTCTCTGAGTTGGTGTCTGTATCAGCATAGTCTACAGCCATGACGTTCCACTTCCGTGATTGTTGCGTTGCCACCAGAAATTCTGCTGAATGTCACTCTTCTTGGCCGGATGTCCGTTACCTTCCTCTTTCTTTGTGTTGGTGTTCTAACCTCTGGTGGATTTGTGAGGACTATGGTTAACTGCTCCTCAGATCTCTGCAGGGTAAATCCAGACAGCTAGCTAGACTATCTGTCCAATATGAGTTTTCTGTTGCACGACTAAAACTACTTTTGAACGTACACATGTTCCACCAAAACAAGTTCCTTCCTGAGGCGATTTAGCAGTGGCACTGTTGCTCCGTCCGGCGCTAAGATGATTGTGATTGGTTTAAAGTAGGGCTGTTTTTTAATCGCAATTAATCGCTGAATTTCTATAGTTAATCACGATTAATCGCATGTTTTATCACATGATTAAAATTCTATTATTTTGCATTTCAGAACAGTTTTTAAGTACATATTAACAATGGAAAGTAATTCTTACCAGTGGATCGTGATTGGGAATCAAATGAATGCAAAGAAAGTTACTTTATGAACTTGACTTTAAGATTTGTATGTGTTCATTATTTATTTACTGTAAAAAGAAAAATGTGTGAATCTGTCATTATTGCACAATTCCTCCAAGTACCTAACTAAAAAACTAAAAATCCCTATCCTTACCAGAGTCAATCTAGTGTTTAGTAACTCCTAAATAATGTTGATTCCTCACTGACGTCCAGTGATCAGCGGTTAATGAGACAGCGTTTGCAGCACCTTGCAGCAGTTCCAGTGTGGCTGCTTTCTCCGTGTCATACAGGCTGTGTGTGGTGAAACTACTGTCCCCCTCGACGGCAGTGTATAAGACGGGTCAGAACATGCCAACAGTAGTACGTCTTTAAGACCTGAGTCCTCTACGATGCTGACAGGTCTGCAGTTAGTTGCCACCCATTTCGCAAGAGCTGTAGTCATTTTTTGGGATTTGGTTTCAACCACAGGTCGGCAAGTAGTAGCACTCTCCAAAATAGTGCTTTGCCTGAGTGGGTAGCATGCTAGTGGGTAGCATCAACCTGAGTCACGTTAATTAGCTTGTAGGGGGAAGCTCAAGCTTGACGTGCTTCTGGTGATATAACTCAGCTTTACACAACGTGCATATGGCTTTGACTTGTCTACGAGCCGTCTGGGAGTTTTAGAAAATAAAAAGCTCCATTCAGAGTTATTGCTGCTGTCTTTCTCCATCATGCCTGCAGCCTGCAGCAGCAGGATGTGTTAGGAGGAAGTGGCAGCTTAATGATAAGTAACGGTGCTGCAAAGGGTCCAAATAGTAGCCTGTTAGGCACGATGCAAAGACGCAAAGCCAAGTGTAAAATAAATTAATAAATGCTGGCATGCGATTAATGCGATTAAAAAAGATTAATCGCATCGCGTCGGCCCTTAATCGCATCAGCCCTACTTTAAAGAAATGCCAATAAACCAGAGCATGTTTTTCTCCCATCCCGGAATGCTGTGTGGACTAGCCAGACCCTCCTCAGGTCTGGCAATGCAAGACTAATATCAGCAAACTCGAAAAAAATAAACGAGGAAAGTTGTGGGACACTGTTTTACAAAAAAAGTCTTTATCTGGTTTCAAATATGATGTTAACTATGAAATAAGACACAAACTCACAAACTCCTGCAGGCAGGGTATCGTATCAAAGTCATCATTTTGGTATCATGGCAATACTAGTTGTATTTAATACAAAAAACTTAAAATTACAGGGAAAAAAATATAATTACAAAACCATTGGCACTTCTCACTTTGCAAGTCTATTGCAGAATGCTCCAAGAGGCTCCAGTTTTGTTTTAGTTTCAGAAAATCTAAATGTAGTCTGAGAAACTATTTACAGCAGAACAACTTTTAATGCTTAACATTACATTCAAATTTACAGATGAAAACAAACCTTCCAATGTACGAGCCACACTAAAATGCCCATGTTTGTCTCCAAAAGAAAAGTAAATTAAGTTTGTATCTGTTCCTGTTTACGTTAAGTTTATTCCAAATAATAAAGACCCAAACCCTTCAGAAGACATCACTATCATGACTCATACATTCTTAATTAGTTAATTATTGCCTCAGCATTGTCACAATGAGTAGACTCCATCTCTCCCTGAAACTGGCACTCGTGTCAACTTAACTCCACAAGTTAACTACGGTGACAATGAGTCTGCAGTGTTATGGAAACAAGCACTCAGGAAGCATTCAGACACGTCGGCGTAGACATTGAGCTGCTTATGGAAGTCAAAGTCAATGAGAAGCCATTATGCAGAAAATATAGTGGTGAAGCAGCGATAGTCTCCGGATAAGTGAGAGAAACAGGTAGGAGGAAACAGAGACGTGAGGAGCACAGAGCGTGTGAGAGAAGTAAGACAACAGACATAAAGGATTTGAGACGAGACGGAGAAAGAGACGAAGAAGAAGGAAGGAGCGTGTGTGCGAGCGAGGTGTGGGGATTCATTTTTGAGACAATGAAAAATTCATAGCACCTTCACCGGCTGCCAGCCTGAATCAAAGGAGGATATGCATTGCTGACGGGCATTGCAGGAATAAAATCAATTTATCTCTGATTTCACGAGGGGGGTTAAAAATATCCCCATCACTTATTTATGTCTTCGTCATCCCTTGACACCCTGAGAGTGAGGTGACAGCCACCCTGCAGAGAGCCATACTTCTTTTCCGTCCTTTCAAGGATGCTAATTCACACAGACAGCCGATAAGAGGGCCTGAACATGACATCGGCATGCATGCACTGCAGTTTTCTGATGTGCACATCATGACATATAAACCAGGTTGCCTCACGTTCTCACTGCACAAACTTTGCATCTGCGCTGCAGAGACATAACTTGTAGGTCTATCTATAGATACCTGCAAAGCATGCATGGTATGTGTGTGTCTGATATAATGGACTGATCACTCTTTTTTTGTAAATAATACTATTAAGACATCCCATCCATCCCTGATATTATGGAGGTTCTACTAGGATCAACGGAAGTACATTTCCAGGATAAAGCTACTTTATGTTAAAGAAAATGTGTTACATTTTGGGAAATACCCTCATTTGTTTGCTTGCCAAGAGGTAGATGAGTAGATTGATACCACTGTCATATCTGTACATGTATGAAGCTACAGCTGTCGGTTGGTTAGCTTAGCTTAGCTTAGCATAAAGACTGGAAATATATATTTTGTGATTATCATGAGCTTTGATTGGATTCTTTAGCAATATTGAGTAATAAAGTGAGTACACGTGTTTCACAGTGTGCATGATTCTTTGTTTTTTTATTATAGTTTTCACCTGTAAATTAATTATTCTTTAGTAATTAATATCTTAGAGTTTTACTGTCATGAGGGAAGTATGGTGGATCAACAAGAGTCTCAATGGCCCAGGATACACTGTAAAACTTTTCACCGTAAATTTAAAGTAATATACTGGCAGCAGCTATGCAAGTAAACAACTGTTTATTTACAGTATGCAAACTGCTTTTAAAGTTTAAGGTATTTTACTGTAAATAGACATAGTTTCTCACTGTATTATTTAAATGTACAGTAATAAACTGGCTGCAGTGTAATTCCCGCCTTTCTCTTTATTTTTTCAAGATGCATTGGTATTAACAGTAAATACTTGTAATCTGTAAAGCTGCAGACACACTGACCAGACGGCCGACCCTCGGCAGAAAAGGCAGTTGAACTGATCAGTCTCCCAGAGTTGGTCAAAAAAAGTGCCTCGGAACACACCAAAGAGACGAGACGTAATACGTCTCCATGACAGCAGGCGGCTAATCTGTATTGTCGCCCAAAAATGAAAACCAGCAGCTGATTGGACGAACGCGTCACGTGGGTCTGGTTTCTCCAGAAATTCAAAGCCAGACTGTCATGGCAGCTTGTTCAGAACACGATCTCATATTGGACTAAAATAGTTCACCGAAACGTGTTTCTGAAAACGTTTGAAGAGAGAAACAGGCCGTGCAGCTGCTGAATCTGTCTTCATTTCAGATCAACAAAGGTCAGTTTAAAAGATTTTCGTCAGATTTTGAGAGGCTCTAGTCACGCTCATTCCGCTCCCTGTTTCCTGGTCAGCACTCTACCAATCAGATGGGTCATTTGAGTCCAACTGCCGGCAGTGCCCGCCCCGCCGATTATACATGTCAAATCGGCCGAAATGAAGGACGACGGCCCCTCGGACGGACGACGGCACGGAACACACCGAACAGACTCGAGTCACTGACCTCGCCAGACTGTCCAACGACCGATTATTGGCTTAGTATGCCAGCGCCTTAACATGTGTTGTAATATTATTTTCTCCCAGAATGCATTGCCATTTACAGTATGATCCTGTATAACATTAAAACAGTACGATACTGTAAGATTTTTGCTGTAAATTTACATCAAAGGTTTACAGTGTATTTGTCCACTTTGCCAAGGATAATATTATAGAAGAAAACTTGAAAAGTATTCATTTGAAACTAGTCAGATTTAAATAATGATTTTTTTTTTCTGGAAACAAAGTCTTAAAAAAATCCAAATAGATTGAACCTTATATATATTTATATATATTTATATTTATATATATATATATAAAACACAAGTACAACACAACAAGTACAACACAAGTACACAATAAGCCTTCCCCATACAGACACGCATTCTGTCAACCCATGAGGTGTCCTGCTCCATCATTGTTAAGTAATTGCAAAGTAATGGGCCTGCCCTTCCACCTTCCCTGTATGATATCCACCACATGTGAGGTCATTAGAGTAAGTGAGTCCTTTTCTCTGAGGGTATCAGGTAACCGAGGTGATACTTTATCTGTTAGAGGGACACACAGGGACACTGGAGTGTGTTTCAGGTGAGCACGCACACACACACACACACACACACACACACACACACACACACACACACACACACACACAATGGCAGCTGCCAGTGTTGGAATGTTACTAAGTACATTTATTCAAGTACTGTACTTAAGTCCAAATGTTGAGGTATCTGTACTTTACTTGAGTCTTTTCTTTTCATGCCACTTACTACTTCGCTACATTGATAATGATGAATAATTTTATTTTGGTTAACATACATGAAAGAAACAAGTAATTCACCCAATTTGCCACAGTAGCTAACAGAAAAAGGAATAGGCTGAAGTCAAGGCTTATTTTTGCCTATCCCATAATCCCCAAAGAATCACCCAGAAACCCAACAAAACTAAATTGAACTAAATACTTGAGTACAATCCTAGTAACTTTACATTTTAATCAAATGATGTCATAACTCTAACTAACTTAATTATTTTAGATTTTAAAGCTTTTTTGAAAACTCAACAGACGCATACACATTTCCAACTCATCATTAAGTTCATTCCATAACTTAACCCCAAAACTGAAACACATCTATATTTTACATTAGTCCTCACTTTCGCAGTTTTCCTTTTTAGAGAGAAATATTGTACTTTTTACTCCACTACATTCATCTGACAGCTTTAGTTACTAGTTACTTTACAAATGAAGAGTTTTGCACACAAAACACATAAAATACGATATTTTGTTATTAATGACCCAACAATATAACGGCCTACAAGTCCAGCTGAGATGATTAGACCATTAAACACACAACTGTTTGGATCCTTTACACTTTCTAAAATGGGAGGATTGTTCTGCATTGAGTACTTTTACTTTTAATACTTTAAGTACATGTTCCTGATGACACATACTTTCACTTAAGTAACATTTTCAATGCAGGACTTTTACTTGTAACAGAGTATTTTGTCAGGGTGCTATTAGTACTTTTAACTTAAGTAAAGGATCTGAATACTTCTTCCACTGCTGGATCCTGCCAACTTTGGCATGGAAAAAGCTAAACATATGAAATAATATCAAAAGACCATGAATGGTATATCAAACTAAATGCATTGGACTGACAGACTGCTTCTTTTTCTTGATTTAAATAAAACTGAAAACTTGAACACTAAGACTGAGTCGCTCCAAAAGAATCATACGGCATAGTCTTGACAGGTCTTTCATGAAAAGGTGTGGAATGCAACTCTGACCTAACTGAGCTGTACTTTTCTTACTTTAATTGTGGCTCCTGTATATATAGTGATTTATTTATTTTTCAGTCTTAGAGCAAACATTTGTATCATCATTGGTATTATACTACTATGAGTATCTCATAGTATTGGGCATCGAGATCAGGATCCAAACTTGATATTACTTGGTAATCACGATTCCAATTGAATTGTTTCTTTATTGGAATCCTTTGGAATTTAATGATTGGTTTGGAAGTTTTGGTTTCCATGGCGGCCATTGTGTTGCAGCCACGGAGCACAGTAAGCGCCACTCTAAAGTAAATCACCATTCAAATGTTTTTTCTCCTTTTCATCTGTGAAATAAGCATGTGACCCATTTAAACTCCACCCCTCATATAATCGGAATCAAAAATCTTTAGAACCTGAAACGAAAGAGAGAATCTGAATTGGAATCTTAATTGTTGAAATCAAAATGATGCCCAACCTTATGTGTTAGATAGCTGGATAACCTTGGATTGATCTTTTATTTATTTGTTCCATTCAATTTCCACTGCCTCTGTACAGCACTTAACATGTATTTATTTACTGTGCTGTTTCTAATGTGTAGTAGATTGTTTTTTAGCTTCTGGTTCTGGCTCACAATGTGATAGGCATATGATGATTAAATAATAATGGAGATAAAGTAAAGTAAAATTGATTGCATGGAGCAGAGGCTTGTGGCTTTTACTTTACCCCCCCCCCCCAAACAGCACAGCCCTCTGTTAAAACTGGACCATATTTTTATTGAAAAGTTTGAGCTTTGTAGATTATAACCTTTGTTTTGATGGTATTTGATTACCATAGCAAACCTTCACGTTTACATACATGTTTTACATACAGCAGACTTTATCTAGATCAAACAAACTTTTTTAAGTGTTCTGTAGGGAACAGTATGTGACAGAATCACAAAGTAATGTGGAGGGCTGAGGTCTCAAATGGGGCAAGGTTCTACGTCAGCTAGCTATTGTTACCTATGCTACACCTGCTGGTCTATATCGACGAAGTTCCACTTCCGGGATTGCTTCGTTGCCGCCGAAATATCCACCGGATGTCCTTTTTCAGCTGGATGTCTGTTACCTTCCTCTTTCCTTGTGTTGGCGTGCTAAACTCCGGGAGATTTCTGAGGACTATGTTAACTGCTCCTCAGATCTCTGCAGGGTAAATCCAGACAGCTAGCTAGACTATCTGTCCAATCGGAGTTTTCTGTTGCACGACTAAAACAACCTTTGAACGTACATGTGTTCCACCAAAACAAGTTCCTTCCTGAGGCTATTTTGCAGAGGCACCGTGGCTCCGTCCGGGGCTTAGCATCACGATTGTGATTGGTTTAAAGAAAAGTCAATAAACCAGAGCACATTTTTCTCTCATACCGGAATGTTGTATGGACTGGCCGACCTTCCTCAGCAGCGCTGTGGAGGAAGGTCTGGCCAAGTGAGACTAACACGTGCAGGCTTGTCTCAGACTCACTAATGTGGTGATTTTCACACTTCAGCCTCTTGACGTCCAACGGACAAACCCATTCTCACCTGGGCTTGGTTTTTTCTTGGTTTCGATAAGAAGAAAAACGTGTTGGTTTTGCATACAGTATTAATGCAACACAGCATGACTGTCTGAGGTGTCGTTTTCTCACCTTTGGTCGCCATGCTAATGCACACACTGCTAAGGCCTGTTGGGTGCAGGCTCGGGTAAGGGGACCAGTGGCGTTTTCTCACAGCCTGTGACCAAGTGTGATTTTAAGGCTTAGCGGCTAGACCCATGACTCTCTCATCCAAGAGAGCTTTTGGCAATTGAATATAAGAGGCTCTGAGAGTCACATAAGATAGGCTTAACACTCCATTATTGATTGAAACAGGATTTGAATAAGAGATGTTTTAATCATTGAGTGACAGCACAAACTTCCCGATTCCACAGCTTATTGGGTCTGGTGCACTGTATACAATAATACTGATAGTGTCATATTAATGTTAAAAACTGTACATCAAGTAAAGTATTGCAGTTATGGTTGCATGCCGCATCTACATTTGTATGCAGCTGTTATATTTCATAGAGTGCTACAGAGTGTATTAGATAAATCAGCTAAGTAATACAGTATATATCGCTTCCTGCTCTGTATTAAAAGAGTGCCTTTTTTATTTTAAGAAGGCGTACACCACAATGCTTTAACCCTCTGAAACTACATGTTTAATTGATGAGTTTGGGTAGGAGCGGCTCCAAAACTCAATGAAATTAATGGCCAACTTTTTTCCTCAGGTTTCAAAGGCTTCTGCTTTGAAAGATGAACCTGTTGTGCTGAGATTTTGGCAGGGCACGACGATTATTAAATTCATTTAATCCATTAAAGCTGTTCTGCATTACCTAAATGAATTTTTTTTAATGGGTCGCAGGCTGGCGGGGGTAAAGACACACCAGGGAACATGTACAGCACTGAAGTAAACGGACATAAACAGAACCAGACAAGGGTATGTGACGGGTTACTCCCCCAAAGCGGCCCTTGCATTATGTGGTTTTAATATCCTAAAGCTCAGCGCTACGGCAGGGCAGGCCCCTCATGAGACAGCCTATTCAATAAAGCTGGACAAGGTCTTGACTTAAAATGCTGCCAGATACTGTGCTGTGAGCAGAAAAAGGGGTTGGTGGGATGTGAATCGGGAAGAGTAAAGGTATCAACCTGCTAAACAGTGACTGTAATTTATTATGTGAATTGGTTCCATATTTTGACCTTGTCCTTGAAAGTACAATTTTCTTTCAAAACTAGATATTATCGTAATAGTGCATACAATAACTTATGGGTTTGTGCAATATCTCTGAATCTCGGAGGATATAATCGGATATTAATTCATATTGTTTTTGCTGTTCCTTGACTTTAGTATAACCTCCTGCAAAAAAAGTAATTTTGAAGAACACATTAAAAAGCACGTCTTGGGAGAAGAAATGCCTGCTTGTATCTTCTTTTCTTTATTTATCCCTACTGTGAATAGTGTCAAATCATAACAGAAGTTATCTTAACTCGTGTTTTGAAAAAGTACTATAGGGACAAATGTTGCTTACATGCTTTGCTGATAATGAGTCTTAGAAAAAACAACTTACAAACACAAAACTTTGTTTAAACGCTTTAAGCAATTATTTCATAAATTAGAAACTTTGAACATAATACCTAGTAAAAGATAGTCAGATAGTGTTGTGGGCGGGACATTAAGTCAGACTCAGTGGTGAGTGAAACTCTTGTTCAACACATTACTGATAGCATCGTAAAGTTATCAAAATCGATGAAACTCAAATTTTCCACAAACAAATGCACTACACATACCTTGTAGCCACGGTCAACTGGAGCAAGATTCCCTTTTATCTTGCCCTCTCTCATTTTCTACAGGTACCATTGCCTATTACGTCATTTCCTTTTGTCAATTTCCCGCTTCTTACATGTCCATTGTGACTTCCGGTTGAACAGGAAACAGAATTAAAAACAATGCATTACGAAGAAAAACTTCACAACCTTATTCTTTGTCATTCACATTTGGTAAATAAACATTTCACTTAAATCTATCAGGTATGGTGTCCTTTTAAAGCTATAGTGCGTAGTTTCTGTTGCCCCCATGAGGAATTCTAAGTTATTACAACAACGCTGTTGGTGCATCCACATGATACAAGCCTTCCGTGATCGTGCACCACCCCCAACCCTCCTCCACACAGTTGCTTGTAGCCAAGGAGGACACGAAGGATTAAAAAAACATGATGGACTCTTCAGAAGAGGTCATTATCTTCACTTGAGTTTTGGTGCGGGAAAGTCACCGGACACATTTTCTGAATATAGCCATACTGAGAAAGCTGAGCTGATAGTCTTAATTAGCTTTGTACATTTGGCAATGGCTTGAATGTAACGGACGATCATTAATATAAAATAGTTACGCATTATAAAGATTATTTTTTGGCATTTTTAGACCTTTATTATTGACAGGACAGCTTAGACTTGAAGGGAGAGAGAGAGAGAGGGGGAATGGCATGCAGCAAAGGGCCGCAGGTCAGAATCGACTGAGCCTCTGTACATGGGCACGTGCTCTACCAGGTGAGCTCCCCAGGTGCCTATAGTTACGCATTATAGCTTTAATATGTTGCTGGTCACAAAGTTGAGCCAAATTAGTTTGTTGTGGCCCTAAAGTATTTGGGGGCTCGTCCGGCAGCGGTCTTGTGAATGTGTGTGTTTGGTTTTACTACTTTGTGACGCCAAGCCTTTGGCCTGTTGTAATATTGTAAGTGTGCTGCCTGATATGGGCGGTATTTAGGGAGGTGAGCCCTCTCATAGGTAAATGTAGCGTGGTACTTTGTACAGTTGCTTGTGTTCTCGATGAGAAATGATTTTGTTGTGGCCGTAAAATTTTAAATAAATAAATGTAAATAAACTTTCTAACTGGAACTTGCATAGTAAGTGTAAGCATGCATTTTACATTTTACATTTAATAAAAATGTTTCACATATTTTAATATAGTTTATGGAATGTGTGTTCAGGTCTGCTTGTGTTCTGTGTCTAACTTGCATTCAAGACACATTTCTACTTTAGACTCAACATTTGATTTTGTAGTTTTTTTGTGTTCATACACATGTATACAGCGTGAGGATTTCACTCCACATCCAAGTCAAATGTAGACTTTTTGAATTCAAAAAATGATTTGGGTGCACCGGTGAGTGACTGAAATTTGCTAACCTACATTGCTATCTATAGAAGTAGTTTGACTGTATCTGGCCTCTTTTCTTTTTCTGGTACTACAGTAATGTATCTGTTAATATAATACATTATATTAACATACTATCATGCTTTGACTTCATGAAGAGATCCTTTCCACACAGCTCAAGCTTTGACTCTAACAGCAGGCGAGGCCACGGTAAAGCTTTATTAGCGGGCCAATTGTATTTTAGGGGACAGTTGGTATTGATTACCAACACAGTATTGTGATTTATTGGCTCATGAACTAAATCCTTTCTGTGTGTATGTGTGTGCATTGTGTCAGTTTGGCTTCTTTCCCCCACTGCAGTACCAGTCTTTCCATCCTCCTTCCCTCATGGTGATAAAACAAATGTTTTTTTCTTCTGCCATCATTGTTGATTTGAACGACACAACCACGACTGCAGGATGTTTGAGTGAATAATGGGTTTCGTTGAGAATTTTAGGGGGGGCAGTAAACGACATACAAATTTGATGTGTCATGGTGCATGCTTGCATTTTTGTTTAGTGCATGCATGTGTAATACCAACACTCACTGTGTTCCAGATAGGTGTCAGCGCTGGTTAAATTCTATATTCTGACTCAAACTGTAGGACAGCTTCTTGGCTTTGCTTTCTGTTAAATGTCTCTCCCTACTCTTCTCTGTCTCTGGCGTTCCTTCGCCAGTGTTTATTCCTAATACTTCATGGACCTTTGATGCTTTTTGAAGTCAGCAGGAAGTATTTGCATCTGTTACATCGCCGTTTAGTTTTTTTTTCTGGCAGGACATTACACATATTCGTTTAAGCAAGTCATACCTTGCTGCTAGGTGCTTGTGATGTTGAAATGTGACCGTGATATTCCATTTAATTCATGCGGTCTGACACAGCTAACCAGTGCCGTTAAACATTGGGGTTAAGGGCACTAATGCAATCGCAGGCAATCCAGGCTTTGAACCATGCTTGTCACGTTGCATTAACATGTCGTCCTACACTCCCTGGTTAGTGGTTGACAGATGTGTTTACACTTGGCAACAGCCAGTGTTGTCATGATTCACTTCAATCATCTAAATGCTAAACAGTGACTTTGAAGAGCACAGGCCCAACATGAGAGACATGACAACATATTGTACATATTTATTCTTTTTATTTTCTGGTTGTTTTCCATGTACGTAAAGTCCTATGAGGCTTGACCAAAACAGCAGAGAGACCTGTATCTAGCTGATCACAGGTTCAACCTTGCCTTAGTCATATTGTAAATGAAAAATTCTCTATGTATGCTTATGTAAATAACACAAAGTCATTGTCTTCATTGAGGATTGGAAGTTAAAGGGAAACTCCACCAATTTTAACCATCAAAGTATGTTAACCGGTGTTGGGAAGTATTACTGCGTATGTAGTCTATATCGACGACGTTTCACTTTGGGGATTGCTCCGGTGCAGCCAGAAATTCTGCCGGATGTCCCTCATTTTTGGCCAGATGTCCGTTACCTTCCTTTTTCTTAGTGTTGGCGTTCTAAACTCCTTTCTGGATTTGTGAGGACTATGGTTAACTGCTCCTCAGATCTCTGCAGGGTAAATCCAGACAGCTAGCTAGACTATCTGTCCAATCTGAGTTTTCTGTTGCACGACTAAAACTACTTTTGAACGTACACACGTTCCACCAATACAAGTACCTTCCCGAGACTGTTTTGCAGAGGCACCGTGGCTCTGTCCGGTGCTTAGCACCGCCCAAGACAATTGTGATTGGTTTAATGAAATGCCAATAAACCAGAGCATGTTTTTCTCACATCCCAGAATGCTGTGTGGACTAGCCAGACCCTCTTACGCAGCGCTGTGGAGGAAGGTCTGGCAATGCGAGACTACTGCTTATGTGAAAAAAAGTATTATGAAGCCTTTTGTTTCTTTAGAAAGAGCTATGGAATCTGATAAATTGGCTCAGGTGATGTCACTTGTAGAAGGCACAAGTTTATAAATGAAAATGAAATCTGGAGTGGAGTTAGAAAGAAGTGAGTTTAGTGCACCTCTTTAGCCTGCTCCATATCTCTGCATGAGTCTCGAGGCTACGTTAGCCACTACTAGCATAACACACCTGGATCTCCAACCAAACTGTCAGCGGTTGAGTTGCAATGTGGGTGACGTAGGTGCCAGGTTTTGACAAGAAATAAGGATCCATTGAATAAAAACGAGAGTTGCATCGATTTTGATCCTTTGATTTTTTATTTCACCTCTGAATTAAGTGCTTTATGTTTGTGTGGTTGTGCCACTGTATCCGTGTCCATTCAATGTCAATTTGTAACTGTAACACTGTAAACACACCCATCATACTGTCTAACTGCACTAATTTGACAGTCTATATAGTTTTTGATCCCTTGATTTTAATCCTTTTTTTAACGTGCCCATTGTGAGTCCGACAACGTCTTTATTTCTTTTGTCTTTATTTGTGCATGTGAAAAAAGAAGAAATATACTATAACATAAAAAATGCACAGATAGCATTATAAAAAACAAAACCTGAGGGCTTGTAAAAGGAACCCACCTACCTTTAAAATTAAAGACAGCTGTACGTGCTCGCCACCAATTTACAAATGAGCATTAATAGTTCTTTTAAATATCACACTGTGACATATTCTCTGCCAGCAATTGCTATCTTGCCATGTTACTATGATCTTTTTTATATCGACATTTCAAACCTGCGCACCCAAAAATGTATCTACTCTTGCAGTGTGTGCAGAACGCAGCAATTCAGTTGCCGGGTACTTTTACGAAAAAAGGACTATAGCTCTTTATAAAAGATTGACTTTCTCTATGGCATGACAGCTAACGCACTGACATGTTCTGTCAGAACAAGTCGCAAGCATCATAGCAACAGTGTTGAATTCAGACGTTAGGCGCATTGTTTAGTTGTTAAGTTTGATTGCTATTGCACCTAACATTTTGGTACAAAACATCTTGTTTGTTCATGGGACCAATGTGTTGATGACAGTGTTGTGCTTGATGGACCATGAAATGCCATGAGTTTCACTGCACAAACACCATGTGTGTCAACCTCTTTGGCTGACAAGTGGATTTCCTTCTTCAACCACAGAGCATAAAATCAAAGTATCTGCTTTGACATGGCTGGGTACATGTAGCCCTGCAAAGGGTAATCCGTGAAAATCCAACGCTTAAACACCGAAATGATTGGAAATGTTTCATGGATCTCTGTTACTGCTTTTGTCATTTGAGACAGTGTGTCACCAATGAGATTATCACGCTTGGGAGTGAATGGGAGAAACAATACATGACATCATCAGCCATTGCTGTGAAAAGGCCTCTCCTTCCTGCTGTTTCATGTTGTGGATCATGCTGATGAAATGAAAATAATTTTTTTGGCCGTATTCACCTGTGACCTCCAGTGCACGCTGGGTCAGTTTGCAGATGGGGAAGAAGTAGTCTCGCTTGCCAGACCTTGCAAGTCCACACAGCATTCCTGGATGGGATTCCTGGAAGGTTTATTGGCATTTCTTTAAACCAA
This sequence comes from Sander vitreus, assembly GCF_031162955.1. NCBI lineage: Eukaryota > Metazoa > Chordata > Actinopteri > Perciformes > Percidae > Sander > Sander vitreus. The sequence goes on along the minus strand of NC_135865.1, from coordinate 1,169,354 downwards.
TCACTATCGTCTTGGGCGGTGCTAAGCACCAGGAAAAGCAGCTGTCGCTCCAAAAAAGCCTTGGGAAGGAACGTGTTTTGGTGGAACATGACGTACGTTCAAAGTTTTAGTTTAAAATGGCAACACAAAGGAAGCCCAAGGCAACGGATATCCGACCTAAATGAGTGAAATCCAGCAGAATTTTCGTCGGCAACGGAGCAGTCCTGGGAGTGGAACTTGAGAATATAGACTAGGGAAGAAGTGGCTGTGATCAGCACTTCCATGTCTAGTACTGAAGTACTGACTGAAAAACTGAAAAACTGTAAGGGTCTGCGTTGGTGGGGGCATGTAGTTTCAGTTACCTGTGTGACATGAAAAAAACAGATGAAGTCCACTTTGAATAATAGATCCATGAGTTTGAGGACCTATCAGATGCTAAAAACACTGCACAGGGGTTCATTGTAGAGGATTTTACAACTCAGGGAAAGTTATCACAGGTGGATTTTTTTTTAAATCTTGTTATCAGTGGTGGAATGTAACTAAATACACTTAACTCAAGTAATATACTTAATTACAAATTTGAGGTAATTGTACTTTACTGCGACGTACGTATGAGAGCTTGCATGATTGGAGGCATGTAAAAAAACAAACGCTGTTTGAGTTATGAGGAGAGATAAGTCCAACTGAAGCTGTAATCAGAGTCCCCTTTTCTCTCCACATGTCAGTGATGTGTGACGGAGCTGGTGAAGTGACACTTAAAGTTCAGCCAGTGAAGCTAATCAGCTTCCTCCGGCTGGTTCTGCTTTTTGACCCTGCTGTTTGATTAAATGGTTGATTAAACACAAAGAGGGAGGAAACACCCAGAGACAGGGGGCCTTTCGCATTTCCTAAATTTGTACCTCCTCGACTCCTCGATCCTCGATTCTCTGGCTTGGACCCAGCAATCATTCTCAGCACGCCATGTTGAAGGACGTCCCAATTCCTAAAATGCACATCGAGGATTGAGAATCGAGCATCGAGGAGGCTCTTCCGAGGAGTTAAAATCAAGGATACACTGATGTATGCTTGCGGAAGACTTTTCACCCGCCGTATGTAAAGATAGAGGCGTGCCAGAACGAGAGGAGGAGAGAGAATGATAATATCCGTTAATCTCATGTTACGGATCGGGCCGGTCAGATCATACAAATTATTATTCTGATTAATAGCGGGTCGGTGAAATAATACACAATCAACAAGGAAAATATTATTAACGTTCTCTAAAAGGTGAACAGAGCTGCTGTCGGACAGACAGCTTCATTTGTAAGTGAGACTGAGCCGCTCAAGAAACAGCTGCTTAACTTCATTAGGATTAAAGGTCTAGTTCTGTTTACTCTGTCCAGTTTATAACTACAGTTAGTTTAGCTGCTTACATAGCTGCAAACTAGTCACTTTTCGGCAAAAATCTCCGTTTTGTATGGGAAAATGTCATCCACGTGAATCGTGTAGCTCCGAAGAGTTTTTATTTGGGAGGGGTACAATTTCCCATAAACGGGAGTTTAAAAAACCTACTGCGGTCTTCTTCACAATAAAACATCTTTGGTGATGCGTCACACGAGTCATTTGGCCAATCACAATCACTGACATTAGTTTTTTGAGGTAAGTGCTGTTATCTGCCAACAATATAAGTGTTTTCACTAACGTTGTTGTTAACATGTTTAACGTTAACGTTATAATGGAAAGCAAGCTTGTCGGCTATTCGGCTTGTCAGCTAAGATCAGCGAATTATGTTGTTAGCCTACAATGTTAGTTCAATGTGAATGCTAATACGGCACCGGTGCCTTAACGACCAGTATCTACCGGACCGAATAGCAATTGGTGCCTTCAAATGCCTGCCTTTCTCCCTGATGCTCCAAAACGGACGTTAGAGGCAACTGAAACATTGCCGCATGTCACGCTAGTTAACACTACACTTTAGCCTGATAACGTTAGCCTACCGTTAGCTAGCAGATGGATTAAACACGGTTAAAATGCTGACAGTTAAACGGTGTAAAGTCTATATTAGCTGCATTGGACATGGAAACTTTTACAAAGAGCATCTCTAATCATTAAAGTAAATTGTTACATACATACATTAATACAATACATCATTTAAAAAGCAACGGAGCCTGCAGGGACAGCCTAGGGCCAGTTAAACGTCCATGCAGGTCTCTAAATCGGAGAAAATAATTAATTCAGGTAGGTGGAAGGTGGTAGATGTTAAGCTTATTCGGATAAAGAGCCATTCAACGCAGCTAGCCTATAATATAGGCCTAGCATTTATATTTGTTTCATACAAACATTTGTAGTGTTTTACAATAAGTATATAGCCATGTATGTAGGCCATAGGCTATATATATATATATATACATATATATATATATATATATATATATATATATACATATATATATATATATATATATATATATATATATATATATATATTTATTAGGGCTGTCAGCATTAACGCAAGCATAATGGGTTAATTTTTTTTAATCGTATTAATCGCATGCCGCCATTTATTAATTTATTTTCACTTCACTCGGCTTTGCGTCGTGCCTAACAGGATACTATTTTGCCGTACTTCCTCCTAACACATCCTTGCTTACAGGCAACAGAAACATCACTGCACGTGACGCTAGTTAACACTCAATACTCAATAGCAGTTAACGTTAGCCTACCGCTAGCTAGTTTACACTATACTCGACAGCAGCTAAGGTTAGCCTACCACTAGCTAGTACCTGGATAAATACGGTTACAATGCTGACAGCTAACACTAAACGGTGTAAAGTTTGTCTGTATTTCACTGTAGAGGATTCAGCACCGGGATGTAACAATCTGCAGCTGCTGTTGTCGGAAAAACAGAGACAGTGCGTTCAATGAAACTGGTAATTTACAGCCTCGTGGTGCATTCAAAGTTGTTGTTAAATGCCCTTTTCCCATCTGGTGGTTGTTTTTGTCATTCAACAGCTATTTACTAGTGAAATAAGTTATTGTTATAGTGATTACATTATTATTCCATCCATCCATCTTCGTGCGCTTATCCGGGGTCGGGTCGCGGGGGTAGCAGTTCCAGCAGGGGACCCCAAACTTCCCTTTCCCGAGCCACGTTAACCAGCTCCGACTGGGGGATCCCGAGGCGTTCCCAGTCCAGGTTGGAGATATAATCCCTCCACCTAGTCCTGGGTCTTCCCCGGGGCCTCCTCCCAGCTGGATGTGCCTGGAACACCTCCCTAGGGAGGCGCCCAGGGAACATCCTTACCAGATGCCCGAACCACCTCAACTGGCTCCTTTCAACGCGAAGGAGCAGCGGCTCTACTCCGAGCTCCTCACGGATAACTAAGCTTCTCACCCTATCTCTAAGGGAGACGCCAGCTATCCTCCTGAGGAAACCCATTTTGGCCGCTTGTACCCTGGATCTTGTTCTTTCGGTCATGACCCAGCCTTCATGACCATAGGTGAGGGTAGGAACAAAAACTGACCGGTAGATTGAGAGCTTTGCCTTCTGGCTCAGCTCTCTTTTCGTCACAACGGTGCGGTAAATGTAACACCCGCCAATGTAATACCGCACCCGCTGTGCCGATTCTCCGACCAATCTCCCGCTCCATTGTCCCCTCACTCGCGAACAAGACCCCAAGGTACTTGAACTCCTTCACTTGGGGTAAGGACTCATTCCCTACCTGGAGAAGGCACTCCATTGGTTTCCTGCTGAGAACCATGGCCTCAGATTTAGAGGTGTTGATCCTCATCCCAGCCGCTTCACACTCGGCTTCGAACCGATCCAGTGAGTGCTGAAGGTCACAGGCCGATGATGCCATCAGGACCACATCATCTGCAAAAAGCAGCGATGAGATCCCCAGCCCACCGAACTGCAACCCCTCTCCACCCCGACTACGCCTTGATATCCTGTCCATAAATACTACAAACAGGATTGGTGACAAAGCGCAGCGCTGGCGGAGGCCAACTCTCACCTGAAACGAGTCCGACTTACTGCTGAGAACCCGGACACAGCTCTCGCTTTGGTCGTACAGAGATTGGATGGCCCTGAGAAGGGACACCCTCACCCCGTACTCCCGCAGCACCTCCCACAGTATCTCCCGGGGCACCCGGTCATATGCCTTCTCCAGATCCACAAAACACATGTAGACCGGTTGGGCATACTCCCAGGCTCCCTCCAGGATCCTTGCGAGAGTAAAGATCTGGTCCGTTGTTCCACAACCAGGACGGAATCCGCATTGTTCCTCTTCAACCTGAGGTTCGACTATCGACCAAACCCTCCTTTCCAGCACCTTGGAGTAGACTTTACCGGGGAGGCTGAGAAGTGTGATACCCCTGTAATTGGCACACACCCTCTGGTCCCCCTTTTTAAAAAGGGGAACCACCACCCCGGTCTGCCACTCCTTAGGCACCGTCCCAGACTTCCACGCAATGTTGAAGAGGCGTGTCAACCAAGACAACCCCTCCACACCCAGAGCCTTAAGCATTTCTGGACGTATCTCATCAATTCCTGTGGCTTTGCCACTGTGGAGTTGTTTAACTACCTCAGCAACCTCCACCAGGGAAATTGACGACAATCCCCCATCATCCTCCAGGTCTGCCTCTACCATAGAGGGCGTATTAGTCGGATTTAGGAGTTCGTCAAAGTGCTCCTTCCACCACCCTATTACCGCCTCAGTTGAGGTCAACAGCGTCCCATCCTTACTGTACACAGCTTGGATGGTTCCCCGCTTCCCCCTCCTGAGGTGGCGAACGGTTTTCCAGAAGCACCTTGGTGCCGACCAAAAGTCCTTCTCCATGTCTTCTCCGAACTTCTCCCACACACGCTGCTTTGCCTCTTTCACGGTAGAGGCTGCAGCCCTTCGAGTCCTCTGGGATAACATATCCTTCCTTCCCTTTCCCTTACATTATTATTAAACATTTAATTTTGACGATATGGCCTTAGCAATAAACAAGCCATTCTTTACTGTCGCCAACTGTTTCATACCCTTCTTTTTTTTAACTTTCTTAAAAAGTTACCGTTAAGGCATCGGTACCGTTTTAAAAGTACCGCTTTAGCACCGGTATCCAAACCAAACAATACCCAACCCTAATATTGACTCTAGATTCAAATAAATATATAATAAACAAATACAAATCTTAAAATCAAGTTCATAAAGTAACTTTCTTTGCATTCATTTGATTCCCAATCAAGATCCACTGGTAAGAATGGCTTTCCATTGTTAATATGTACTTAAAAACAGTTCTGAAATGCAAAATAATATAAATTTAATAATGTGATAAAACATATGATTAATCGTGATTAACTATAGAAATTCAACGATTAATCGTGATTAAGAAAATGTAATCGCTTGTATGTGAGTGAATGTGTATGTTGTACTGCAATGTCTTGTCTTCTGTACTGTCCAGTCCTACCAAGGACCCTCTCGAAAATGAGATGACACATCTCAAGAGGTATTCCTCGTACAATAAATAAATATCAGCGTATGACAGAACGATATACAGCTGATGCTGTCTATCGCTCGAGCCTTCAGAATTCTTAATTATCATAATTGTCTGTTCCAATAAACATTCACGTGTTAAGAAAAATGAAAAGTAGTAGTATATAATGATCAAACAAAACCCTTGTTTATGCATCAAAATGAATTCATGAAAGAAGAATTTGGGTATTCTGGTTCTGCCTGTAAGCACCCCGTAGGTGGACCTGAGTATCAGGGTGCAAAATTAACTTTTTGTCCACCAGCCAAATGGCTAGTGAATGTTCAAATTTTAACAGCCACTCAAGAGATTACCATTGTTTTTTGATTACCATTGCTGAGTGAAGCAAATCTACGAGCCACTTGCATATTTTACCAGCATTTAGCTGGTGGGTGGTGTTCATTTTGTACCCTGAAGGCTGGGGTATCTTGCAAAATTTGCATTTCCTCTCACCCAGCAGCTCAGCCAGATGCTGTGCTTGAAACATGACACACACATACATTAAATTCAGAGAACCCCAGGCACACTGACACCCACTTACAACAGGCAGGTAATATCTTGAGCACGGGAGGATTGAATTGATTCCACACTGAAGTAAGAGGAGCGGAGTTGTAATCCACAGTGATAACACAAGTAATTCAAAATACACACGAAAGTGATTGGAAAACTCTATCCTCATACATATGTAATGCTGTGCGATGGTGCATATACATCCCACATTTTGTTGCTATGTACCTGTGGTGTGCATTGACAATATAGTTGAATCTATTCTAATCTAAAATTAAGATATCACCTCTGACAGCGAAGACTACACAGTTTGGTGTGTTTGTTAAAGATAACAAGGTAGATTTCGTTCTCAACAATCGGTCCGGATCCGGACCAGACAGCAAGTCAATCCGGACCAAGCTCACACCTCGTAGGAATGCAAGAATACAATTTATTGAAATGGTTTGATAGTAATCAATACATTGTTAGTCTTGTAGAATTCAGTAGTCAATTTGAAACGTTAGGGTTAGTGATCATTCATGTCCCGGGATAAAAATAATCGTCTGCCTGTTTGACACTGTTGTCATGACAACGTTGACTGCTGCAAGCCTTTGACATTTGGGTAGGCTAACTGCCGTTCACTCGGCTAACAGGCTATGCTACATTTTAATGTTACCGAGTTATAGGTGGGCTGGCATTCAATATTAGCGAAACCAAACTTTCATGGCGAGTTCAGGGTCGGCAAACTGGCGTTCACATCTGTCCTGCGGGCACGAGAAAGTGAGACTTCGGCATGAAGGCTACGTTGCGGTGAGGATGTCACTTTCCAAATATGTAAAAAAAAGTTGACCAAGAAAAGTGTTCAAAGTCGAGTGGACTGAAAAATATGTGTTCATTTTGCCCCAATCCAGCATGAAGCCCTTGTGTTTGATTCGCAGACACCGTTGGAGTTGTGAAGAGTAGAAATGAAACGCCATTATGACACAAAGCACGGATATTTCGAACAGCAATATCCTTAGAATACAGAGGACACTTGAATGTATGTTGCTTTTAAAGTTAGAGTTGCTGAGACATTTTTTCCACTAGGCTTGAATGTAATTTTTCTATGACTGCCTTAAACTTGAATTAACTTAACAAACTAATTGCTTGTAAGTTATAGCAAGTTTAATAAAATTAAATTGCTTATCACCAATCGTTCCGGACCTTTGAATATAAAGTTTGAGAATCCCTGGAATATAGCCATCATTCATTTTATTGTTTACAACCAATCGTATAATTTCAACCTATGAATGCTAGAGTGAGTGTTTGGTGCTGCACCAATAAGCTAGCAGCTGTGTGTGCTGCAGGGAATTTCCCCCTAAAATAGATTAACCTGAGGGGATAAGTAAAGCTGCATCCCATTTTGCCATATCATGTTACAGATTACAGTTTTAACCAGGTAGTCTGTGACAAATTACATTTTTAAAGCAACTTTCTTGACCCCTTTGGCCCGCACAATTGCACCTAGAGTCTCATAGCCTCGCTGCATCACTCCTCCACTACACTGTAATCCTTTTTGACACAGACCCGTACACCATCCATTTAGAGTCAGCCGCCAGACATATTGAGACCTAACTCTGACCATGTGTGCATGGCTGTGGCAGTTCCAGTATTCCAGATGCAGAGGGTGGAAGTGTGGAGGGGGGGGATGCTACTTCGTTCCCCTCCCAGTTCTCCTTTCGTCCTCTCGTCTCCCTTCCTAAGTTTTATCGGAAATGGTATCCCTGGAGACAGACACCAGTCACCCCACCCCATGCCATGCCTAGCAGATGGGGGTGTAGGTGGCGTCAACCTTGGCCACCATTGTTGGAAAATCAGAAGAAGAAAAAGCGAGGGAGGGTGGGACTGATGGGAGAGCCATGTGTGGAATATGTGACCATCCATTGACTTTTAAGGCCTCAAATGGATCATGAAAGGGAAAACTTGCTAATACAGTATGTGCCTTTGCAAGTATATTGTGTGTGTGTGTGTGTGTGTGTGTGTGTGTGTGTGTGAGATTGAGCCCATGACACTATAGGTCAGGCGTATTCAATCAATCATTCCAAAGAGGTCAAGTCAACATTTCCTCCCAGCAAAGGTCTGAACCTCATAATGTCTGAATTGTTCATTTCTTACACTGCACCTTTTATTCTTGTATCTTCATACCTTATTCTATTAAGGCTGTTTTTATATTCTCTTTAACTGATGATTTAACTGCGCTTTAATGTTTTAAAGAGCAGCACTTTGAATTGCCAAAATGTGAAAATATAGCTGCCTTGCCTAAATTGCGTCCTTTAGCCTACCCCTACGTCTATCAAATAACATTAACAATGTGCTTTTCCATATCATTCCAACAATATTTGTTGTATACATTTTCAAATTAGCATACTTTAAAATGCAAACCCTTTAATACCATTACAGTGTCTTAAAAGGTACAATATGTAACTTTTCTTCATTAAAATGTCTAAAAAACGACCATACCTATGTTATATATTTTTTTTTGATTTGTGTAGTTACACTATCCCAAATGTTTCCATCAAATGGCAAACCCAGAGAAATCTGTTATTTTATTTTCAGACACGTCACGTTTCATTTAGCTAGTTGCCCGTCAGTGGCGTCATAACGTTTAACCATCTAGTTACTCGTAACTAACTAACTAAAATACTGGTAACACAATCATTTTATGATTAATAACCACTTTGCAACACAGTTATACAGCAGAAACCTTATTTATTGATACATATTAATCCAGCTTAATGTTACTACAATGTATGTGCTGGTTGACAAGTAGCTAACATTAATGCTAGCTAATGCTTGGTGAGTAACATCATAGGGTTACAACATCGTTCAACACGCTCATCAAGTTATTAGTAGTATGATTGTTTTGACCATGGATAAAAGCAGCACTGCGCTAACCCACGAATAAGTTCACTAGTAACATTAATGTTAGCTGTATAGATAGACAATTAATCTAATGCTAATTTAGCCAGCAAGCACACTCCGCTCCGCCTGCCTCACTCTCACTCTATCTACAAAGGGACATCATTCGGGATGATAGCTGACAACACAGCTGGGACATGTAGCAATAGCTAGTTACCGTTAACCCCAGCCGGTGCTTACGACGCTAACGCTAGTTTAATGAAGCGTCGGGAAACAGAGAATATCAGACCCAGGCATCCTAGTCACATCGGCCACCCATAATGTTAGCTAGCTAGCTACGCCTCTGTAAACGCTAACGGTGTTTGTACCGAAAATCTCCTCCCTGCCGAATTTCTCCCCCCTTCGCGTTTAGCTGTCTTTACAGTTAGCTAGCTAAATTAACCCGACAACAGGTGTGTTAAGCACCTAAACGAAAAGTGAAGAAAAGTGAAGGGGGAGATCGGGCAGCTGGGAGATGTTTTGCTGCTGCACAACAGGCATGGAACATCATCACCATCGCAAAGAATCCCCACCCACACCCGTCTCTCAGCCTCGTTGAGTAGCTAGCTAGCATTACAACAAACCGCGTCTGCCCGGTAAAATCCAAAAGGTGACATTGGCATGTGAAATAGACTGTGATAGTGTGGTAAAACCTGATAACGTTAGCCGCTAATGTTAGCTTGCCAGCTCACTAGCTAACTGGTCAGCTACCAATACAGATTGAATCAAGAAAAACGTAATTATGTTGAGGAATCTGCAGCCATTTTATTAGCATGATATGAATAAACGTTACTAAACGTAACCTGAATAAACTTGAATGGGTAAACTCGTCCGTGAACAGCATTCTAATCAACGATAGCGTTTAGCAATAAAAACTCCCATAATTCCACGCAACTTCCCTACGTCAAACGTCTGTGTTTACAATCCATTGTTTTGGTTGAGAGACCCCTAGCAGCAGAAAGTTACATATTGTACGTTTAAGCCCTTGCTTACCGCTTCTTTTCCGTGAATGTTATGTAATAAAATTTGTTGTACTTCAAAACGCAGCTCACATTTGTTGGCGAGTTTAAAACTCCCCAAGTCCCCTTGATATTTTACCAACAGCTATATTTAAAAATGTCCTTGAGCCTGCTGGTTAATATCCCTCTGCACACTGGCCATGTCCCAAGTAAAAATAATAAATCTGAATGTCTTAGAAGTGCAAGTGATGGCGAAGCAGTTGTTTTGAATGCAAACAACAGCATTCAGCATTTCCCACAGGATTCTGAGAGACTGTGGGGGGTGGATCTCGGCCCCTCGCAGCGACAATTGCGTTATTTTAAATTTAAATGCATCAATCTGGTGCATTTTGAGAGCAAAATTAAAGCAACACTATGTAACTTTTCCCACTTCGGTCCCCCTACAGGTTGGAAGTGGAATTGTCCATTACATTGTCCAGTTCATTGGAACTACAGATCCGAGGCGACCCGATCTGGCAAACTTGCACAATGTAATGTAATGGACAATTCCACTTCCAACCTGTAGGGGGACCGAAGCAGGAGAAGTTACATAGTGTTGCTTTAAGAGGCTAGATCCAGTGTTGTAATGTAACAAAGTACAAATACTGTACGTAAGTAGAATTTTCACAGTTCTGTACTTTACTTTGTTATTTATATTTCTGGAAACTTCTACTTTTACTCCACTACATTTCCCCTCAGCGTCTTCGTTACTTGCAAGAAATGTTTTTGTACATTGGTGTGAACAATTCTTCCTCACAAACAATGACAATTCTGTTTCACTTTGTTGATGTCAGACTTGATGTTTAAGAAGGTGTGGAAACCCTGAATATTATGCTTTAATATAAGGAAGCCGCAATAGTTCATACGTTTTTTTTTTGTTTTTTTTTTACACACTAATAGTTACGATATTTAACATAAATTTCCTTTGATACTTAAGTACAGTAAATATCAGATGCTTTTAGACTTTTACTCAAGTACATATTCTAAAAGGGGACTTTAACTTCTACCAAAGGCCTTTTCTGGTAAGATACCTGTACTTTTACTCAAGTCTCTCTCTCTCGCTCTCTCTCTTTTATTTATATATATATATATATATATATATATATATATATATATATATATATATATATATATATATATTCATATTCACTTTGAAAAGTTTGTAGTTTAGTTAGCGATATGATGTGGCTTGTGATAATGGTGAAGATGAAGATGATGATTATCATGTATATATATATATATATATATATATATACACACACACACACACAGACCAAGCACAGCCCCAACTTGCATGTGTTGCTCAGAGTGTTCCGTTGCTCTGATTGGTTGTAAGTCTGTTCAGTTGCGTCCACAGGGCTTTTGGTCTGCACTGTTGATAACGCCCCTTTAAAATCTAAATTGAACTGCAAGGTTCCAAACTAATATGAATTATTCTGGCCATGCCAGGCTGGGGACTAGGGACTAACTGAGGTGCTTCATTGTGCCCCTGACAGCTCGTTCCCAAAGGTAATGAAATGTTTTGGGTCTGCTTTATCTTCCAACCTCAGTAAACCTGGTTATATTTGACCACCCTGTCACCCCTGTTCTTACCACTGTGGAATGCGAATGGCATATTTCTTAGACTCTCATCTTTATTTCTCTTTACTTCTGTAACTTTCTTTTTACTTTGCAAGTCATCTCTGGATTGTCTGCAGGCTTGTTCAGAGGCTGATCAAAGGCTTTTTTTTTTACAAAGTCCACTCAAATGTCACACATAACACCCATACTGTCTCCCCACTGGAGTCCCTATTCAATTCAGAATGCTTGTTATTTTACAGTTCTGCACAGTCAGGGTCTCTCATATATCTTAGTAGTGTAGTGCTGGCATTAATACATTGTCTGTAGTTTGCGACTATCTAGACTCCATTCCACAGCGCTGCAGAGGAATGTCTGGCTAGTCCACACAGCATTCCGGGATGGGAAAAAAACATGCTCTGGTTTATTGCCATTTCTTTAAACCAATCACAAACGTAATGGCTAAGTGCCGGACAGAGCCCCGGTGGCGCTGCAAAATAGCCTCAGGAAGGAACTTGTTTTGGTGGAACATGTACGTTCAAAAGTAGTTTTAGTCGTGCAACAGAAAACTCAGATTGGACAGATAGTCTAGCTAGCTGTCTGGATTTACCCTGCAGAGATCTGAGGAGCAGTTAACCATAGTCCTCACAAATCTAACAGAGGTTAGAACACCAACACAGAGACAGAGGAAGGGGACGGACATCTGGCTGAGAAGGACATCCGGCCGAAAAGGAAGTCCGGCGGAATCTCCGGCGGCAACGGAGCAATTCCGGAAGTGGAACGTCGTGGCTATAGACTAGCAACTACCTAATGCACATACACTAAACTTACAGCAGCCCACATCCTCACACAACAAACTAATAGGCTTATTTGAATAGGCATTGAGTTTGATTAGTCAGCTGGCTGGAAGTAGATCCCTATGAAGTTAAATAGTTCATCCAGGGGCCGAATTTCTGTGTTTACTTGAGGTCGGACACGAAGACATTTGAAATAATTTATAAATAATTTAAGTTCATTTGCAAAAGTTTCAGGGTGCTCCTACTGCTTGATTGCTTCATACTCGTTTTTGCCATACTCAGAAAAAGAGTAAAAGAGATTTAAAAAATACCAGAACTTTCAATTAAGTAAAAAGTACAGATAATGTACTTTTTTATTGTCCTCATACTTTGTAAGCCTTTCAGTCCAACCTTGAAAAGCTCTTACTTAAAATATGTTTTATTTACATCAGGCAAACAGTAACTATAGCTACAAAATCAGTTTTTGTCAAATAGATGGCTTTAGCTATGGGCATCAGACAGAGACTGTTTAAGTGTAATATTTTTTCTATTTATATGCAACAAAGTTGCATATTGCTAACTTTCATTCTAAAGTGGTCTGTCGTGTGTAACCCTGGCAGACTGATGATGGGAATGTGTGTCAGATTAGCGCTCTGTAATGTGGTGGGAGACAGGTGGGGGGAGTGTGGCCTTCCTGTCACTGATCCTGTATGATGAGATCTGGTCACCATGGCTCGTCAGTCAATTCACCCTGACACACACACACCGACCAGGCTAATTGAGCTTCACCACCCCTGTGCCCTTGCAATTACACATTCACGCTGGATGGAATAAATAAATATGTGTGTGTGTGTGTGTGTGTGTGTGTGTGTGTGTGTGAGAAAGGATATGTGTTGAACTGTGCCCTTGCAGATTGTAGGGGCAGTGGAGATCCTTAGCCCTGAAATCTTGGAATCAGTCTGGTAGTAGAAGTAGTTGTTGTTGAACTTCACACAGTTAAAGCGTAACTCTCGCCAAAATCCAACCTAGGGTCTTTTTGTGAATGTACCTGAGTCAAACTTTAGTTTAAAAGCATATTTAGGACGGAAACGCCACTTTTAAGATGTACCGTATTTTCGTTTTTGGGTCAAATGGCCTTTTGAATGGGAGTGCTAGGGACACTTTTATGCTAGCCTCAAAATAGCTATTTTTAAAACACTGAGAAGGCTCGACACAACATGAGACTTTGCTCCAAGTACCACCAGGGGCTCTACACCTTAACAAAAGGATTGACAACATTGTTTGGTTACCCAGAGTTTACTAAAAAGAAAGGTTTTGAACAACTCACCGTAACTCTTGTTGTTTCCGGTCGCTACCACCTCGGCAGTCAAAACGAGTCAATATCAAAACAAGTAGTCACAGATTTAGTATATCCCTTGGTCACCGGTGGAGTTAAGGTGTAGAGCCCTGGTGGTACTTGGAGCAAAGTCTCATGTTGGGTCGAGCCTTCATAGTGTTTTAAAAATAGCTATTTTGAGGCTAGCATAAAAGTGCCCCTAGCACTCCCATTCAAAAGGCCATTTGACCCAAAAACGAAAATACGGTGAATCTTAAAAGTGGCGCTTCCGTCCTAAATATGCTTTTAAACTAAAGTTTGACTCAGGTACATTCACAAAAAGACCCTAGTTTGCATTTTGGCGAGAGTTACGCTTTAAAAAAACTGTTTTTGCCTTCCATAACATACACTTAGTTGGCAGTTTATAAGTCTAACTAATGCAGTGAAATATAACAGTCCTCCAGAACATGCATCATACAGTAGAAGTTATACCTGTGACAGGTGAACTGTATTTTATTAGGGATGCACCAAATGTTCTCCAACCAAAAATATTTGCTTGAAAATAGCAAAATACGCACTTTTGATGTTCAGCCAAGTATACGAAAAGCCTGAATGCATTTTACTGAACAATGGCGTTTTCATGACGTAATCAAAAAATCAACCAGCGTAGAGTAAGCGGTGCACACACTTTATAAATGCAGCAAACCTGTCGGCAGTGTGGAAGCACTGTAAAATAAAAAAACCTGTCAATATTTATTGATTATGATCCTAGGTACTAGTCTGCACCATGCACAAGCGCCTACAGTGAAAACAACTTTGAAAAAAAGGAATTTGGTGTTTGGCCTTCTTCCAAGTTATAATATTCGGCTTCAGACAAGACTTTTCATTTCGGTGCATCCCTAAATTTTAGGTGCCACAGAACTTTCACATTTTATTCAAATATGTTTAAATAGTAATATTTAATATATAGAAAAGAGACTGTGACACAAGACTTTTAAAGATGAATGTCAAGTTCCGAGTTAAAAAAGAAAAAGAAGAAGCACTGAACTCTCACAATACATTTGGTCCCAAAACACTGGTAAGGATGCGTGACCAACACTATTTAAGAGAACAACAGTGTAAGACCATGCAGTAAATGAAAGCCACACTATCATGATTAACAGGCAGATGTCATTGATCTAGTCCTACACAGCTGTTCCTTAGTGGCACTTGGTACCGAACCAGGATAGGGGTAATCTGTAAATCTGATGGAAAGAGATCTGTCGGATGGGAACCTTTCAAAGACGGGTTTGGAGATCTCGGAGCACGATCGAAGGAAACCCTATCCCTTTCAGAGGGAATGAGTTCACCATACCTTGGGAACAGTTTGATTTGCTTGCCGAATGTTGTGTGGGATTGATTTACAGAATGGAGCATAAGACAAACGCATCCTGTCGTACACATTGCACACATACAGGGACAAAGAAAAACAGACACACATGCCTTCACCCCGAAAAACAGTTCAGCATCTAGGATGTCTATGCTATGGACATCGTTAGGCCTATTTTAGGGGGGCTAATGCTACCCTAAAATGTTCCTTGGTAATGTAAGAAATGGAAAAATGGAAAAATAATAATTAGATTTAGATATTTTTTTTAACAGTGCACTCAGGTTATGGTTTTACAGGTTATTAAATTCAGGCAGTAGTCACTTTAATAAGGATCCTGTCAGCAGCTTGCATAATAAAGTATGCAACAATGCCTATTTATTATTTAACTGTATCTCTTGTCCGTTCAGCTGATTTGTGCTGGACATTTTGGATGTTGACATGACACTCTGATTGAACCAATCAGTGCAGTAAAAGTAATTAGTGTAATTAAATAGTCTTATTTATTATTATTTATTATTTTGTTTTGAGCTCCAACTTATCTAATAGAGAGAGGAATTAGATATGGTATTACTTTATCACACATTTGCATGAGCAGACAGATAGCATTTAAGTCCTAGCCTTCAGAAGAACTCAGCAGGAGCACAGTCTGGCTTAAGTAAGTTCCCCCATGCAGCTTTGATGTGTCTAAAAGCTAACATTACAGTCACTTTTGTTCAACAGAGGAGAAATGGAAGAAGAGAATATGTCTGTCCAACACATTCTCACTCCCATCGAATAAAATACGGACGCTTGGTCAGGTGCCTTTGGCGTTGTTATTGACGCGAAAAGTCTCCTTTAGCGTCATATCTAAACGCGTTGTATCTATTTTGACGCAGTTAGCTTGAAGGAGAAATCTGGCTCAAAATGAACCTAGGGGTTAATAACACATGTATCCCGAGTCAACCGTTCTCTGGGATTTGTTTTCATGCTAATCGAATGTGACCAGTTTTAGCACAAACCGTTAACTAGCTTAAAACACTAGTCGTCGGGACACAGATAAAGTAAAAAGAAATCGCTATTTCTATACCACTAACAAGGCTCAAAATAGCACCACACTTCCACGGTAGCATAATGATGGTCCCTACATGTAAACCGAAACATTGAGAACTTTGTAAGTGTACAGACAGTTTATTAAAAACATAGTTTATAAAGACAGTACCGTTCACATATACAGGCAGCCGCCATCTTGGGAAAACAGGCTCAAGCACCTGCGTTCGACACCACCCTAACCAGCCTCCCTACGCGGCAGTTGTCTCTCTTAATACTACGTCATCTTACAGCGCAGTAGTCGAGCTGCTGCTCTGCCCGGTGCGTTCCATATGCTAAAGGGTGATTTTTGCGTTCTATCCGAAGCTCAGACTTGACCAAGTGTCCGTATTTTACTATTTGGGATGAGAACGGGTTGATCTGTTGCTTTTTACTTCTTACCATCTTGGTTTCTTGACTGGTTGTTGACATGACTGTAGTTCTAATACTGTAACAAAAGATGGGAGCGCAACATTTTTTGCATAGCCTGGTTGGCTAAGCCTGTCTTTCAATCCTAGTGATGTCCCTGGTCAATGCACATGCTGTCAAAAGTAAGTTAATGTAACAGGCTTTAAATGCATTGTTAACATTGTGAAACGACACTTGGTAAGGTTTGGCAACAAAAATACTTAGGGATAGTAAAACACCAGGGTCAGGAAAAGGAGGTAGGACGTAACATGATATCACGGACGTCATTGCGTCACAGACTAATGTCCGTAAAAAGTCATGGGTAAAACTTGCTAAATTTCAAAACAACAGTTGGCTTTTGGTTTCACACGGGACTTGAACCCCGGTCTCCTGAGTAAAAGTCCTGTGTTTGTTTTTTTTATCCACCTCATGCAGTTCAGTGATCATATTCTTTGTCACCTCACTTCCTTGTTTGCTCTTGCGATAATTACTACATCCAAAAAGCGTTCTCCGCCTAACACAGTACAGTAAAGCAGAGTTGCTGGTCGTTATGAGCTGCTTGCATAATGGACCCATATGGTTGTTTTCTGGTTGAGGACGGTCTGTCAAAATCTCAAATGCTGCTTGAATGCAAGTGGACCCACACAGATGGCAGTTTAAATGAAATTTTTTTTAATGAAAAACATGTGCTTAATCTGAGAGTATTTGACTCCAGATGAAGAGATAACAGAGAGTTATTGGTCAATTCTAAGATCAGTCAGTCTGATATTTTGTCCACAAAGACTGTTTCTGTTGCCTGTGTCACACACGTCAACAACACGTCAACAGGTTGCTTTTCTCTCATGCTTTACATTCAAAATTGTAAGTCATTCTAACTTCTAGTTTATTTTATTCCCTTTCCAGCCCATTCTCATTCCGAACTCGTAAAATAAGGACGTTTGGACAGTGTCTGTCAGCATCTGATGCGACGAAAAAGGCGTCTTTCAGCGTGTTTGTGTAACGCACCGGGGAGAGCAGCAGTTAGATAGGATTTAGTGAGTAGTATGTAAGGGCAAATTTCCACATATGGAGGAGATTGGTTGGGGTGGTGGATGGGTTAAACAAACACAGGACTTTCACCCAGGAGAGCGGCGTTCACATCCTGCTTGTCACACTTGCTATAGTCGCTTTTTTCCAACTCTTCCAACCATCCCGTTCTTCCCGCGTGTAACGGAACCGTACACGGGCTGTGAGTTCTAGAGTGCTAAACCCACCAGACTCTATTTAAAAAAACAATACTTTTAGCGTGTATAGAGCCAACATATTTTCACATGTAAATCTGTAAACTGTGTTTAATTCAACCAAAACTAGAGTTGTGATGGTTGGAAAAGTGAAAAGATGACCCAAAACGGCTTTTCATAGTTTTATTTTGTTTCTGTCGACTTTGAATGTAGTGTATTTAATGATGCTAAAATTACAGTTTATTTACTCTGTCTGGTGGGTTTAGCGATTTCAATTTTGCGGATGTTTTTATGTTTAAAAAAAGGATCTTACTCTTTAACAGAAAGGTCGACCTCCTCAGAAATCCTTTCCATAATGTTGTCAGACACTTAGAATATTAATCTGAGCCTGTCAGTGGTAAAACGAGAACTTTTGTAAATGTAAATAGAAGCTGCACAATTGCCCTATTAACTAACATTGTAGCTTGTTTCATTGCTTAATACTGGACTAATGTCAAAGATTGTTGTTCCCATCAGTTACTTGGACACTCCAGGTGTCCAAGTAACTGAGGCTTCTCCAGGTTTCTCCAAGAAAATCTATGCAGTAGCCTACTGTACCTGTGTAGACAGTGACGGAAAACTGAAACTTCTGTTTACGTACTGTTTCCCTAAGAAGTATTCGTACAAAGTGATGAGCTCAGCATACTACAGCTAATATCTGTGTGGTCAGAGTTCAGAGCAAATGAACATAGACTGCAACAACACCCTTGTGGTCACACACACTTTGAAGGATAAGGATGGCGTTATATTTTTCATTAACAAATCCTAATATGTGTAGGAGCATTCTGTAATATATGTTCATCCAGGGAGAACGAAAGCCGATCCCAACTGTGTAACATCATTCTGAAGCTGGGCCGGTAGGGAAAGGTCAGTTTGGGGCAATTTATAAAAGGAGTAAGCCTTTTACTCTGCATTTGGTATAAGTATGAGTCATTCATAAGGTCAGTGTGTGAGCTTGTGTGCACGCTTTCATTACATTGTATGTGAAAATAGACTCTGCATCAAAGGAAGAAAGGTAAGACAACCATCCCACAGCCCACTGTGGCAGGATAGCTTGCAAAAAGTCTAAGGAAGCCATGATAACATCTGTTTATCACAGCAAGGCTGGAATTGTATAACGAAGGATCGGTAAACATGTCAAAATGTCAGATATTAGCACATGACAATATGATCCAGAGCAAGTTTCCCATTTACAATAATTGGCCTCCTGATAGTAAACACTTGTGAAATGTGTAACCAAATGCCCGTGCTGTTCTGAACCGCATGCCACAAAGCATAAATCATGTTTTGTCAACACAATGCTGGGAGAGGAGGTCAGGGGTTACACTAACTAATAGGATGATGGAGAGCAAACCGCTGCCGTATGTGATGTGAAATAAAGGCAAATAAATGGAAATAGGAGGAAAGTGAGAATAATTGCAAGCTCAGGCCGAGAGTGCTGCATGGGTTCATTAAGGCAGATAGATCCGGCTGCTCCTGTGTCTGTTTGGCTTTAAATACTGTCATCTTCTAATGGGGATTACCTTTTTTTCTCTGGTTCTCTTGTCGGGCATGTCGGCTGCTGGGTTTTTGTGCGCGCCTCAGCAGAAACCAAACCATTGGACTGAGAGAAGGAAACAAACAGTTTTTTAAAAGGTTGAAGTGAACTTAGAAAAGCCCTAGTACATAAACAGGGATCTCTCTTGTGTTCCCATCGTCCCTGGGCATGTGTGTCTCTTGATTTAAACTAAAATGGTAAGAGATTGGTAAAGGATATCTTTGCAGTTCCAATTGCGAAAGAATGAAGGGACATGGATGATTCAAATGCAGTTTGAATGTCAAAAATCGGTTATAATTGTTAAAAGTCAAGAACTGTCTTGCCTGCAAATTTAAGGCTGTATTGCTGAGAAAATGAAATTTCTCCTTCTGTCCCAAATATCCCAACATTAACGGTATCTTGCCCAAAGACAATTCGACATGTAGGGCCCTATCTTGCACCCAGTGCAATTGACTTTGTACACCGACGCATGTATCATTCCTATTTTGCAACCGACGCACAGCGGACTTTTCCCTCCACAGACGCACGTCGGTAAATTAGGGAATGAACTTGTGCTCCCGGGGGCGGTTCAGCAAAAAGAGGAGGCGTGTTCTGGCGCAAACGTTCCCTAGTGCTATTTTGCAGTTTCAGAAAACAATTCCGCCACAGATCAGGAAAAACCTAGTCTAAAGTCAGTGGCGCGTTATTCAGATGCTATTTTAAGGGCGCATGCTTGGCCGTGATGTAGAGTGTGCGCATACACTTTGCTTCTCTCATCTCACGGACTCAGCAGTTCCCATTTTTGCAAACCATATATAATGGTTGTCAGATGTCATGTTGAACTGCATGTGCCGATGCCACTTAACCCAAATGCCCCACCACCAGCACGGGAGAGGAGAGACAGAAGAGCTGCATCGTCTATAGTGAGGTAATCTCGGTCTATTGTTAGACTACATTGCAAAAATATCACCATGCATTCATAACCTTGTGATTCAGTGAGAGTGAGCCCAAAACATTGGAAAGTATGTTTTTGTGACATTTCTTTATTTACATTTTGTCAAAAAGAAAAATCAATAGCAAACGTCGGTCTCCTTGGCTGTGAACCGTTCCTGGCGTGCGCCCATGGATGTATGAAGAGCGTGCGCCTAGCAAATCCTACATTATAATAGAAATCCGCCAGGGAACAAGCGCACCTGCTTTTAAAGGGAATGTGAGATAACTCTGATTGGTTTATTGCACGTTACGCCCAAACCACACCTAATGTAGCTACTTCAGACCAACCCATTTTAGATTTGCGTCGGGATCCGCCCACAAAGCTACTTGCGTTTCAGATCGTTAAAATAGGGCCCGTAGACTGCAAGTGCCAGGGATAAAACCACCAAACTTTAGATTGGTAGACAAAAGCTCTACGTCCTGAGCCCCAGCTGCCATATTAAGAGGATATTGATCTGGGGAGCATAGGACTCATAAACATATGTATTATTCTCCTCAGATTATGACCGTACATTAACAGTGTTTCACTAGCAAGGACCACACCAGCAACCAGATACGTTTGAACAGTTTATTAATGAAAGATGATTGGTGTTAGGGGTGTCACAATTTTGATTTTAAATGAAAAAATTGATCAGAATGAGCTTTCGATTTTGCTTATCAACATCAAAAGCAGGATTGGTGATTCCCCCAGTCTTTTTCCCTCTCTCCACCCCCCGCCTACTTGCACACATTTTAAAGAAAGAAACATCAGACACAGTGTAGCTTAGCGGCTGGTAGCATGCATATAAAGACACAGAGTAACGGTAGCATGCAGCAAAAGACACAGGGTAACGGTAGCTTACCGTCTAGTAGCATGCAGCTAAAGACACAGGGTAATGTTAGCTTACCGGTAGCCTGGCACCAGTCACCATGGCAACTGCCAGAGTCGGAGATGACGGAGAAACAGAACTGGAAAACATTTTCCTTCTCCGTGAGTTATGTAACAAACAACAAGGTAATGTGTGGGCTCCAACAGGACTCCATGGTGGATTTAGGTGCCCCTTATTGTGGCATTGCCGTCACTGCTGAAAAAATCTAATTGTGGTTGTGGAGAATTGTGACACCCCTAATTGGTGTGCAAGGCATGAAGTCGCTTGAAGTCATCCGTTTGCTGTGTTGTGGTAAGGCTTCGTTAGGCAATCCGCCGTAGCACCCGGGCACGGCAGAAATAGGGTTGGAGGGAGGGGTGAAGAATGTCAGAGCGAATGAAAGGAGAGGCTTAGGTGGGTATTTTTTAAGAATGCCAGAAGAGGAGCAGTTGAGGTGTGGCCCTGCTCCAGAAATTCTGTATCTTTAATCAAATTGTATCCACAACTTTATTAATGTTGGTTTCATTAATTCATTTCCTGCAATAGAGCAGAAGCCAAATCTTTTTTTAGAAATCCATTTGTTTCATACAATGAATCTTGCTATTTTTGTTTTACTGTTTCCTGGCAACACAAGCATTAAGATGAAAAGGGCTGAAATGACAAGGTATATGTGTGTTGTGTACCCATGAACGGTAATGTTGCCCTTTTCTTTGATGACTTCTACCATTTCGGCTGCTCATTAAAATGACAAATGTGCCACGCAAACAATTGATTATCACTGCTTTATTGTTAGTGTGTAATGTCTCTGTTGGTAGAGAGAATCGGTTTGTTTACGAGAGCTTGTGTCTCCGTGCCACAGCTCAAGTAATTGAAGAGGATAAACTTTTGGCGTGTGAACTGGAACACAATACAATGATAGAAATAGTGTCTCTTACTGAAGCTTCACACACACACACACACACACACACACACACACACACACACACACACACACACACACACACATTACAGAAACACAAAGACTGTGAGTAAGCACTGTGGGAGGTTTTCTGAGAGGCAAACTTACTTTTGAGCATTTTCTCCCTGAGCTGGTGCAATGCCTGTGATTGCTCCATTTGTCTTATTTACTGTACATCAGGAGTATTCACTCTGCCCACTAAACAGTCCTAAAGTGAGTAAATGTGCCAATAATTCACAGCTAGTGCTGCTTTCAAAAAACCTGGGATAGTCTCTCATACAGTAGAGCTCTTATATGATGAGAGATGCAGAAAGATAGGGAAGAAAAAGACGGGGGAAGAGAGGAAAAAAGCAAGTGGGAAAAGAGAGCTTCACAAACCATGTCACATGTAAGGTATTTACAGTACATTCACCAGAACATGATTCTAAACAGCCCCCGACCCATTGTTTTTCAATTAACTTTCTCACCACAAAAGGACTGGGTGATGACTGGGCCACTTTGATTACATCGTGGAGATTGGGTGATGTAATCTAGGGCTGTACAATATGAGGAAAATATCTAATTGTGATTATTTTGACGGATGATGCGATTGTGATACGATTCACGACATTGGAGGGAATGATCATTTTTGTATCAATGTCATTTACATTGAAAAATATTCAAATTAAAAAAACTCTTAAATGATTACAGTGTGCTTTTTGCGAGGATCTGTACCAAACAAAGATGTTTTTCTCTAGTCTGTAGGATGGGATTTGTAGGCTGGGACATCTCTGCAGCAACACAATACCTAATTCAAAATGGTTTGACACATATTTTGCCTTTGAATATAGAAAACCATATAACATACTACTATACCATACACTGGACTGTTTCCCGTCTCCATCCATAACAAGATAGTAGAACAGGTCAACAAATTAAAATACCTTGGACTCACTTTAGACAATAACCTCAGTTTTGATCAACACGTCACCAAGATCACACACCTCGCCTCCAAAATGATCAGCTCCCCTACAGCCAACATCTCAGACCTGAACGACGGAGCCATCACACCCCTTGCCCTCACTATTGTCAATGACACCAATTACCCGCTATACCCACACTTTACACAGCTGCCATCTGGCCGCAGATACAGGACTCTGAGGTGTAGAAGCACTTGCTTTGGCAGACGTTTTCTGGAAGTTGCAAGTTTGTTGAACAAACTGTCTCGCTGACTTTGTGTAGATCTGGTGTCAGTGTTGTAAATGAGGTTGTTTCTATGTGTCTATAGTCTTTATGTTATCTGTTGATGTATTTGTCCGTTTATATTGCCATGGGCATAAAACAGACTGTGAAAACAAATCTCCCTCATGGGACAATATCTGTCTATCTATCTATCCATCCATCCATCCATCCATCCATCCCTCCCTCCATCATCTATCTATCTATCTATCTATCTATCTATCTATCTATCTATCTAACCAATATTGTGCCTCCCCTGCGATTTGGATATTGTACTACTCCATATTATGATTTCGAAGAGACATTAATTATGCAGCCCTAATGTAATTGTCAAAGTTTAGCAAAGCACATGAAAAACACCAACAATTCAAGGTAAAGTCAGACAGCTAAACAAAATGAGAAATAAGACCAGCTCTGATAGAATCAAAAGGGCTTGTCCTTTTAGGCTGTGGAGAAGGCTTCAAAAAGGATGATGTAAGTCACAGTACACAACCACTGATTTAGGGATGGAGCTTTATCAGTGATCCACGAGTAGAATAAATTTCCGGGCAGAATGCAAAAGAATCTGCACAAGTTCTGTAATAGGAAGTTCAGCAGGAATCTCATTCATCAGTCTGTTCTGGTGCCCAGATGTAAAGAGCCCTTACAGTTTTTATCAAGC
This sequence comes from Sander vitreus, assembly GCF_031162955.1. Lineage (NCBI taxonomy): Eukaryota > Metazoa > Chordata > Actinopteri > Perciformes > Percidae > Sander > Sander vitreus. The sequence continues at coordinate 1,145,518 of NC_135865.1, read as the reverse complement.
TGTTGGGAAATTGTGATCCTAAACTGCTGGACATGGGGCAGCTCCACAAACAATGACTAAATAAACCAAGAGCAGATTGAAATTTAGTACAAAATTCTGATATGTCAGGATTCATTCTCTGTCTGGGTTTAGGAGCAATAGAAAGTTGATGTAAAATAGTCTCTTCCAGGCTGAATTAGAGGCTAGGACATTTGAAGGCTGGTTGCACATGGCATTCCAGGCTTCTGGTTCTATTGTAGTGCCTAGGTCAGATTCCCACTGCCTTTAGTCTTGCATTGCCAGACCTATGTCCACAGTGCTGCGGAGGAAGGTCTGGCAAGAGGAGCATACACTCCTGGATAGGAGAACAAAAAGGTTGGGGGTTGTTTGCATTTCTTTAAACCAATCACAATCGTCTTGGGTGGCGCTAAACTCCGGATGCAGCGAAATGAAAAAATAATCCCGGAAAGGAACTTGTTTTGGTGGAACATTTGCACCCCGCAAAAGAAAACGCCATTAAATGAAGTTAACTGTTGACACAATACAGTAATGTGAGCTATTTAAATTAGCTGATACATGGTTAAACCTCATTGGCTCTTACCAATGTATCGCTGTGTGTATTTTGTCCGTAGCAAATCCCCCCCCAATCAGTCCCAAAGCGTCCCAGTTAGAGAAGAAATGTCGTAAACATATTCTTTGTAAATCTTTACCATCATTCACTGAACAAACCAAGCAGGCCTGCCTCGTTTGTCCAAATGTTCTTCTACACCTGCAGGTTCAGCGTTTAACTTTGTTCAGAGGTTCCGGTTAACGTTGCTTGATCTGACCGGAGTTTAAAGTTAACTCAAAGAAAGCAGAAAGTGAGGAACATACGGCGGATCTTCCAGTGGCACCGGAACTTTCTCGTAAATTAACCGTTGTAAATATAGACTACATGTCTTTAACTTTGTCAGAGTTGTCTTACTTGAAGCTGCAAAGTACTCGATAAAGCTTTATCTACCCTACAGTGACTCTGTGTGGGAAATGGCAAGTCAACCAAAGAACACTTTAAACTTGGACAGAATCAATTTCAAACCTGCAAAAATTAAAGAAATTCCTTATTGGTGACACAAAACTTGTTTTTAACTCGCTGAAATGTGAGAATCGAGCCACCCTGAACTATGTCCCTGACTACCTACACCTCCTGTGGCTCATAATACCACATTTAAAAGTAGTAATTTGTAACTGCTGATAACATTATGTCAAAGATTACTATGTTTCAGTGGACAGGGGAGAGACCAACCCAGTTTAAGAAGGCTATCAAGCTGAGATGACATTTCCTCAGTTGGGTTCATCTTGTTCCTGTTTTTAATGACATAATTTCTGTCAATTTAGAGATGGTTGGGTAGCTGGGTGAATGGGAGGGGGGGCAATTGTGTTATATGTGTATATCTATGTGTGTGTGTGTGGGGGGGGCACTTTGTGCTACATTTTTATGTATGAAAAGTGCTGATTGATTGATTGTTGATCAAGCTGAGATGAACCTACTCTACAGTGATAAAATCCACAGAGACCCAGGCTGCAGCAAATAAACAGCTGTTAGACCTTTAAATCATGCACTACTTCCTCTACTCCCACAGTATGTATAGGATGGGTTAAATGCAGAGGACACATTTTGTTTCTCTGTGTATGCTTAAAAGCACTTTTAACCCTTAACCGTGATGTGCTGCATATACACCATTGCCATCACCTGTGCACCTTTGTGGATTGCAAGCATTGTCTTTTTCAAGAACCTGTTCTCATTTTACTGTAACTACATTTCACCGGGTCCAATCTGAGTGGGCTTTTTATAGACAAAAGGCCAGACGTTAAACAATAAGTTGACCCACCTACGTTTTTCCATGTATTACGTCGCTTGTTGTGATTGGCTGAACCTGCTTTACTGCAGGCACAAACAGAAAGCAGTCCACTTTGGTGCAAACTTTTACAATTTCTGCAGTTCTGCAGCAATATTTCACCTTATATGTGTACATTTATATTGTACTAAAAAATAGCATTCAAGCATCTCAAGAGGTTGTACTTTGCGTAGAGCTGGGCGATATGGAGAAAATTAAATATCATAATATTGTTGACCAAATACATTGATTTCGATATTTCCACAATATTGTAGGGTTGACTATTGGTACTTTTACAAAATATTACCACAATGAGAGTTTTGATAATAATCACCAACAGTGACTAAGTGGGTAAAAGCAACAGTCTGGTAAGTTCAGAAAATTACACTTGACTACTCACTTCACTGTAATGCAGCCTTTAAAACCAGTAAAGGCAACACTTGTGTCACACGATATTACCATATCCAAATTTAAGACAATATCTAACCTTATATATTGCCAAGCCTTAACTTTGCTCTACCAAAGTGGTACTTCAAGCTAAATGCTAAGGTCTGCATGCTAACATGCTCCCAATAGCATCACATACCTGCTAGTATTTAGCAGGTGTGACGATCACAAGGTTCTCCTGTGCTATGATTTGCTAATTAGCACAAGTACAATGGATGCTGATGACAATGTCATTTGTTTTTGTAGATACTTGATCCTAAAGTGTTGGACTATTTGACATTTTTGACACGGTGATGGCGCTAAATGAAATGTGATGGCATCCACAAATAGACATCCACAAAGAGAAAGGGAAGAAGATGGAAAGAATAAGGTAGAAACATATTAAAGGAGACTGAGAAAGAAAGACAGCAGCGGTACAAAAAAAGATGTGTAGAAGTAGAAAGTGTTTCTTCCCTATTCCCTTCTCCTCCCTTTCTCTTTTCTCACGTCTCTCCGGCTCCCTCAGTCTCTGTATTCACTCTGTCCTCTCTTTCACTTCAAAGAGGGGCTGGAATTACAGGCTGGAACCGACGGATGTACAGCTCATCCATAATGAATGACGGCCCAGTTTAATGACTCCGTCCAGTCAGACACCCCTTGTCGCCCCCGCTCCTCCTCCTCTACCTCCTTGCCCAGGCTCTGGCCTCTGAACATGGGCTAATGATGTCACCTTTGGCTCCCGGGAGGACACACATAAGCCCCAATTCTCTGTTTGCTTTAATCACACATTATGATAAATGCCTTCATCCAGCTGATAGATAATTAGGACGGGCATGCCATTGGCTGTCTGCGACTCCAGCTCATAAACAAGGGACCAACGGTGCTGCAGTGTAAGGGAGAATGACAAGACAGAAAAAGACAAAGGGTTGGCCGGCTGTGGATGACAGCGAGGGAAGGAGAAATAGAAGAGAGGAGAGAGACTCTGTCAGTCAGAGTGCAACAGATTGACAGATGAGGGTGTAAAAAGGAGGAACAAAAGCAGAAAGAGGTGGAGAGAGCAAATCTATCACTTTAATGACCGAGAGCAGCCCTCTCTGTTCTTTGGAGGACGATCAGCACGGTGACCTGCCTGCTGTTAGCGTTAGCTTCCAGTGACAGATGAGCCATCGGGATGAATAGCGCTGACAGCAGTCTAAACGCTAATTTCGCCCCAGCAGACAACCGTACAGTGTGGTGCTGACTGTGGCAGTCAATCTGCACCATTTTTATGACTTTTGTGAAAAATGCGGTAGGGAACAAAGAGCCCTGTTAATTACCTCCCAGTTGCAGGAGCTGTGAATTTCTGTTGTGTTTTTTTCCGTTATTTTGCAAACAGTCTATACTGATACATCCATTGCAGGGGCGACTGTAGGATGAGAGCTTTATGGGTGCCTGGCACTCTTTTAACGTAATTTTTTTTAATCGATAATCCACTGCGCTAACTGTAACATCATTTTGGACCATTATGATAGGGGAAATACTGAATTATGTTACTAGAAAGACACCAACAGTTGTGAGAAAACTTCCTTCAACGCTGATCCACAGGGCCGGGATCCACGGACGTTTATTAATATCAAAAAATGACGCACTAAAGCTTTAAATTGCTCATATTATGCTCATTTTCATGTTCATAATTGTATTTAGAGGTTGTACCAGAATAGGTTTATGTGGTTTAATTTTCAGAAAACACCATACATTTGTTGTACTGCACATTGCTGCAGCTCCTCTTTTCACCCTGTGTGTTGAGCTCTCTGTTTTAGCTACAGAGTGAGACATCTCACTTCTGTTCAGTACTGCTAGCTTGTCAGTTGCAGAGTATGAGGGTGTGCCACGCTAGCAGCTAGGTGAGCATTATAACGTGTGTTCCAAAGTGACCACGTTTGTCTCTGAAGTAAAGGCTGGACTACAATAGAGCTGTTTGGAGCAGTTTCTAAACAGTGTTTTCTGTTGGAGATGGTAAGTCCCTTTGGGGGGGACTTTGGGCTTTTTCACTTTGTAAACCTATAACGTGTACAAAAAAGATACAATAATAAAGGAAAGGGAAAAAGCCAAAAATGTAGATTTTTTTTCCTGCGTGGATAACCAAATTATCCAGATTACAATATTGATGATTTGACATGAGTCTAGATTTTCTTTGGTTCTTTGAAGCTGCTTAAAACTAATCTGGAACTGTTGTCAGAGTAACAAATCTTCAAATCTGCGAAAATGCATTTTATAGCCAGTTAGCTGGTATAACATTGTAGGGTTAACCCCATACATGAACTCTTTTTCACAAACGGCTCTCTTTCTTGATATAATTATGATTTTAGATGAGAAAATGAAGGTTATTAGAAATTACTACACAATTTAATTTCCACAATGTAGAGTTACCTAACTCCATATGTGGAAAAATATACAATAAAATACAACTGTACATGAAAAAAGAACCAATCCAAATGTAGTTTGAGATTCTGTAAACCAAAACATAAACGTAGCTGAAAGAGTTTAGGATTAACAATTATTACTACAACTTTTTCTGGATGATATTCAACAGTGTTATTTAAGCCTGATTGCAGTATATAACAGCCTGATGTTTGAAGTAACACAGTCTCTTTTTCTGATTACAGTAAATGCTTTAGGTTGAGGTCAGTAGCTTTCGCTCAGCTCTTAGCATGACATTGTTTCCAGTTCCTGTTTAAGCAAACAGTACTAGCATGAATACTAATACTAATACATTAATACTAGCATGTGGCATCTTCCCAAATGACTTTGAAACAATGTTCTCTTATCTTCAGGGAAATAGATGGTGGATGAATGAAACTGATGGGGCCCTATTTTAACAATCTAAGCGCACGGCGTGAAGGGCGTGTCCTGTTCATAGGTGTGTTTTGGGCGTAACATGCAATAAACCAATCAGAGATCATCTCCCATTCCCTTTAAAAGCCAGGCACGTTTGGACCTTGGAGCATTGCTGTTATGATGGAGGATTTGCACCGTGATATTTTTATTTGTAATCTTCTGCATGTGTGTGTGCTGCTGTGCGTCCCTGTGTGTGTAACAAGCATAGTGTGTGCGCGCTGTTCATGAGTCTAGGCACATTTTACTAATGCGCTGTTAAAATAACAATGAAATGCTGCGCTATTGACTTTAGACCAGGTTTTTGTTGGCACCATTACTTCCCGCTGCCTCAAGATAGCAATGTGCCCAGAATGCACCTGAACACACCTCCCTGTAAGACCAGCAGGTGCATTTGCTATTTAAACGACTTAAAATAGCAACACTTACGTTGGGATTTGCGTCGGGCTTTGCGCCGTGCTGCGCCGGGTGCAAGATAGGGCCCATGGTGTCTGTGACCCTCATATGATGTTGGCAATATCAGATATTATTGGTGTGCACTTGATGATGACAAAATGTTATGTAGCTATGCTTCAGTTCTCTTATTATTGCACATATAGCTATATTATTTCAGTGTTGCTGTGGCGCAGTGGGACAAGACATTGCTTCCAACTCAAAATATTCTTTTTTTGAGGATTAACAATTAGAGATGTTCCGATACCGATACTGCCTAAAACACTGGTATCGGTATCAGGAAGTACTGGAGTTTATGCACCGATCAGATACCACGTAATAAAGCCCTAAAGAAAATCTACGTTAAAGTAGTTTATTTATGTTCTTTTTCCGTTATAACTGACTGTCAAACTGCAGAATAACAGAAAGTTCTGTGGCATTCATGTTTCACAAAGAGTTTAACCTGAGCCAGACTGACAACAAAGATAGAAATCATATCACATCCATACAGGATAGTAGTATACAGTTGTTAAAACATAATAAAATATATGACACACTGGTATCGGATCGGTACTCGGTATCGGACGATACGCAAGTTCAGGTATCAGAATCGATATTGGGAAGCAAAAAATGGTATCGGACCATCTCTATTAACAATAACGTAGCCGGATGGGCAGGATGTAGCAGGGTTATTTTAGCCTGATAACAGCATATTAGTCTGAATTAGTTAAACCACGTTTGAAGCAACACAGTCTCTGTTTCTGCTTACAGTAAATGCTTTATGCTTTATATCAGTAGCTTTCTCTCAGCTCTTAGCATGACATAGTTTCCAGTTTCTGTTTAAGCTAACAGTATTAGCATTAGTATTAGTCTTAACTGTAAAAAAAAAAAAAAAAGTGAATTTGTAAGTTGATGTTTGAGCTTCTGTGTGTGTAGTTTGGAGAGGTTCAGCACTGACCTATGAATAACTTAGCCGTTTTCCTTTTACCACCAGGAATGTAACTACTTTTAAATATATACCATGGGTTTAATTGGTTAGAACTTATTGGAGCTTTGAAGCAGTAATTTAAAACTTTGACCCACATAGCATTTCCCACTACTCAGCCATAGAAAAGTGCTTTCAGACATCAATCTCAAGGCAAAACAAATCAACAGCCCATACAAGCAATGTCACACAGCTGCACAACACAACCAAACAATCAGTCTCTATTTTGGTCTGCGGGTGCAGCCGACTCTGAGATTGATTTTGAACAACATCTGATGGTTACATACAACCTTTCCTCTCCACTTCATGGCTGATGATATACGCGGTCGTCAGGTAGGCCCCTTTGACCCTTCAAGAGCCCATATCCTTTGGAACACAGAGCCTGATTACCCTCAAGAACACACACACATACATTGTGGCCTTGGGGGAAATGAGAGTGAGAAGCAGATCACTCTGTCTTGTCGTGTCTTTCCTGGGACAGGTGGGCTCTTTCGGCAAATCCCACGTGGGACATTCACTGTGGCTGATCAGGGGAAAAAAGTGTGTGTGTGTGTGTGTGTGTGTGTGTGTGTGTGTGTGTGTGTGTGTGTGTGTGTGTGAAGCTGAAGCTCAATGTGTCACCTTCCCAAATGACTTTGAAACAATGTTCTCTCTTCTCCAGGGAAATAGATAACTGATGGTGTACATGACCTTCATATGATTGTTGGCAATATCAGATATAATTGGTGTGCTACTGGTGATGACAAAAAGTTGTCCAGTTATGGTTGTACCCCTCTGGTCATCTTTTTAAAGATATTTTATTTCCTGTCTATTATTTGTACATATGTAACACATGTTGTAGCTTTGTAACAAAATAATTATCTTCCTATTGTACAGCATGTACCTGACATTTGTTCCTACAGCTTGCAATGTACTGAACTTTGCGATTTATTTCCATTTTTTAATTAACTGTTAGCCGAGTCAAGAGGTTAACCAACACATTTTGGCACAAAGTGCACCATTAGTGAGCCTAAAGTGCACATGGGCCCTATTGTTCATAAGTGGATGACCAAGTTATGAATATTGATGATTTGAAGTTAATTTAAAATGTATCTGGAACTGTTGTCAGACCAACAAGTCTTCAAACCCCAAACCTGCCAAAGTGCAGCTCCGAAATCCCCATCACCAAACCCACCAGACTCCATGTAAATAATCAGGACTTTTAGCGTGTATAGAGCCAACGTATCTCCACATGTAAATGGGGGAATTAATGGTTTATTTCAACCAAACCAGAGTGGTGATTGTTGGAACAGTGGAAAGATGAACCAAGACGGCTTTTGATAGTAGTATTTAGTTTCTGTCCACTTTGAATACAGTGTGTTTTTACGATTATAACATTACTGTTTATTTAAATGTAGTCTGGTAGTGATTTTGGAGCTGTTTCTGATTAAACAAAAAGGATCTTACTCTTTAACAAAAAGTTCTACCTCTGTACGGATCCTTTCCATAATGTCAGACACAAAATCTGTCAGTGGCAAAAACAGCACTTTTAGGGGATGCAAATTGCCCAATAATGTTACATTGCAGCTTGTTTCGGTCTTGCTTTATACTTTACCAATTAAAAAAATGTTTTTACCATCAGTCACTTAGACACTAAAACATGGTAAAAAAAAGGGGGTCCAGTTGGAAAAAATGTACCCTTTAAGAGATGATCAGGTTTAGGAAATTATTATCATCACTCCCTGTTCAAAATGTGATGCTTTCTTTTTAGGGGTGATTAGGTCACATGAATGCTGACTGAACAAGGTATGTGCTAGGGTTAGATTTAAGCAAAACAAACTACATAAAAGTTTAAAAAATAAAACGTAGTTACGTGTAGGGAAAGACGGTGGTCATGTTTAAAAGAAAACAGCAGTTGAATCAATGTCATGCTGTTGTATTTTTGTAAGGAATGTTTGTTTTTATGGTATGAATTATGGTCTACATTCTTTTTCATCTATGCACTATGGAGCCTTTATAAAAACACTAAAATGATCAAAGAGACAGAACAAGAAAAGCAGATAGCAGATAAATTACACAGAAAAGATGTCAAAACCACAGACTGATTTATCTTCTTTTTTTTTTAAATCTTTATTGTCAAGTACAACTCTCATGTCTTCTGTGGGGTAAAGAACATCAATAACACATTTCCTGTGAAAGCCTAGCTATAATGACACGAAAGAGAGAGTGTTCACAGGGACGCGATGCGAAAGCCAATGCAGTGTACATACAGTAGTAAATACACTGCCTTGTAAATAACACCCCATTGATGTGTAACTCCTCTGTCTGCTTCTGCTGGGGGTGTAGAGGTGAGCAGATATTTAACCCTGAGGTGGTACATGTTGGCATCGTGTGAAGGGGAAATAAAGAGAAGAAAAGGGCTGCCTGTTGAATTATTGAAAGCACGGGGGGACATTTGAAGAACAAAAGAGTCCCCTTAGATAAATGCCACCTCGACCTGCTTCCCTTGAGAGGATGTTTATCAGTCAGCCTTCCCACAATGCACCTCTTTGCACACAAGCACATACACAAAGACTATGGAACACAGAAATATTTCAACCCCGCTGCATGGAGTGTTGCCAATTTAGCGACTTTGTCGCTAGATTTAGCGACTTTTCAGACACCTAAGCTGCTTTTTATTTATTTTTTCATAAATGCAACAAGCGACAACTTTCTGTAGAAAAGAGTACAGTAGCAAGCACGAGAGGTCTTTCTCTCTTCTGACCGCCAAAACAGTAACCTCTCTTTTCTGTTCTGTGACTGAGGAGCAGGCTGCCTCATTAATTTCACTTTCACCCCTAGAGCTGGCCTGGCCCTGGGCATGCCAGCCTTCTTCTGTATCGATCTTTCTCACTCCCTTTGTAGAATTTCATTTTTTAATTAAAATATACCCAAGTAACAATTCAAGTTTCATATATAGTAAATTCCTGTAGTGAGTTTTTGATTATTTGGCTAAAGATTTCCATTTCTTTCTATCTATTTTGCTCTTAATCTCTGCCTTGCTGCACCTGACACAACCACTAAGCTTTATGCAAATTATTGCGTAATGATGTCACCAATATGCAAATCAACGTATGACGTCATGTAGCTACTTTTAGCGTATTTGGCAGCCAGTGCTAGCTACTTTAATTGGAAAAGAGCTGGCAACACTGGCTGCTTACTGTGTGAAAGGTACTTCAGTAATGGATGGTGATGATGGCTGCCATGTGTTCAAAATTCCTGACTCGCCGTGTTGTTCAAGGCTAAAGATGGACAATTAAAGGGGAACTATGCAGTTTTTTTTAGCGTAATTGACCTTAACTGAACAGCTTCGAAGTCATTGGAATGGTTGTATGACTTTTTTCGGGTTGAATGGTGGTCGTCTCGCTTCCCCCTAGCGGCTGTGAGCGAAAAAACCACCCTTGCAACTTTGTCAGGTAGTATCACGTGATATCAGGTCTCGTGATGTAACCAATTGCTTCACGCCCATAGACTCACGGCACTGCACACATACGCCCATTCAGGAGCCAGCTAACAAGGTAGGCCTTGCGATGGAGTTTTTCACACTATCGTCATGGCTGAACCAGCAAAAAAGAAGCAGAAAGCTAGGAAAGGAACGGATGAGGAAACAGCAGACTGACCGAGCGAGGAGTCAGACACAAGTAAACATAGGAGCTGCCAAATATCCATTCTGAAGCTGTAGGGGGAGCTCTATAGAGAAACCTGCCAGCAAAAAGCGAGAAAACACCAAAGAAATGGCCAAAACTGCAAAGCGCCCCTTTAAGTTCATTCATCCAAGAAATAGACACATAACTCATTAACTGTAACGCTGCACAGCTCGCATGATGGCCCTTTGTGGATATTTCTCCATTAAAAAAAACCCTGATATGGTCATAGAAAAGCCATTTCCACGCATTCAGCAACATTTTGTTACATTTTTGATTGTAACATCATGGGTCAGGGAAACATACTGCATCTATCCATCCGCCTCTCCATTTTCTACACCTTACTTTTCAATGTTCCTCTTCCTTGGTCAAACTACTGAATGTCTGTTTGTTCCACCTCAACTTATTCCGTTTGTTGGGAAATGTAACGTGGAAAACCTTGAGGTGCCCATATTATGAAAAAAAATCACTTTTTCTGGGTTTGGGGTGTTATTTTGTCTCTCTGGTGTTTCCAAACGCATACAAACTTTGAAAAAAAAACCATCCATGCTGTTTTGAGTGAGATACGGTTTCTGAATGTGTCCTGCCTTCAGTCTCTGGGTGAGCTGGTCAACATCTGCACGGCTTTCTACGTCACTAGCCGAGACGAGGGGCCTAGGGCGCTAACCGTTAGCATGCTAGCGCTAGCATGCTAGCTCGTTCTCAATTGCAAAATACTGCTACAACACACAAATTCACCCTAATCTACAAAATAAATTGTAGAGAACTACTTCCATGTCCCTGTTCTGCAGGTATTCCACGCAAAGTTGGAAGTGCGCCCTCGTTTAGAAGAAGTCTCCCAGCTAATCCTGCCTGTACAGGCCGAAGTTGGAGAAACAGCTAGCTAGATGATGTAATCCTTACCTAGCTACTGTGCATGTGTGACTGACAACAAAGATGTTACAGCAGTGAGAGGTCTCACTCTGTAGCTAAAACAGAGACCTGAACACAGGGTGAAAAGAGGAGCTGCAGCAATGTGCAGTACAACAAAAATATGGTGTTTTTTGAAAATTAAACCATGTAAACCTATTCTGATACAATCTCAAATACAATTATGAACCTGAAAATGAAAAAAAATAGTCTTTGAGCTTTTTTTAAAGACATGTCACACCTGTTTTTGACAAATGCCAAACATTCTATTTTGCTGAAATTCTGTGGCCTTGTGCCTCATAGCATTGGACACCAGTCTACAGCCATGCCAGGCTTTGTGAGGCTACCATGAGGCTGCTCATTGTAAAGAAATGCAAAGTGTAAGACAGCCAGAAGTTCACACTTCAAAGGTGTTGGTCCTTAGCTGTTGTGGTGAAGAAAGGCAGGAAGTCAATATGTCTAATCACTCGTGTGCAAATGTTATTAGTGCTGTCAACTCTGCATCCTGTGGTACAGAATACTCAGTCTACTCAGTGATCTCACTATAGCCACTAGAGAAGAGATCTTTAACAGGGGGTCCTGGAAAAAGGCTGAAAATATATATTTACATGAATCCAACATATAATTTGTAAAGATAAATCTTTACAACATTGATGACACTTACTGGCCTATATATAGGTAAGGTAGCCATCCACAGATACAGTTAAGCTTAATGATTCACACATGATTCCACATTTTAACATTAGAACATGATGTATAAATACGTATATGAATATGTCAACAATTATTTTAATAGCTTAGTATTGTATGCGCCATAGAAAGGTATATCTAAATATTCTAGGCCGCCCTACACATTATTGTAGGCCCAGTTTATTATGCAACTACATTTTATACAATACAAGGGGGATCCCTACTCTGTCTCTTTTTCAGCGGAGGGGTCCTTGGCTTAAAACCGTTGAAGACTCCTGCACTAGAGGATTTAGCATTTAATTTGGATTAGGAACTTACCTAACCAGTGGACATGTCTAACACACTGTCAACACGGCTCCTCAGTTGTACTTAGTGGTGCTTTGAGCCAAATGCTAAAAGCTAATGTTTGAATGCTAACATGCTCACAATGACAGTGTTAACATGCTAATGTTTAGCAGGTAATGCTCACCATATTTACCATCTTAGTTTAGTCTGTTGTGTTAGCACGCCAGCATTTGCTAATTGGCACTGAACATAAAAACAGATGAGACTGGTATTTGGTCCAAAACCAAAGTATTTGACCTATTGGAAATTTCAATTCAATTTTATTTTAAGTGTCAGATCATAAGATAAATTATCTCAGGACACTTTACAGATAGATTAGGTAAGGTAAGTACACAACAAAAACAGATCCCTACCCAACCCACAACCAACCATCTCTACCATCCTCTTGTGGTTACAAAAAAAAGTATTTTGAAATCATTAAACAAATAGGCACACATTATACAGTACACCATATACAAAAAGAGCTACACCTAAAGTCATAATCACAGACAGAGAAGACTGTACTAAACCAGAGGTGTAACCGATGTTCTAAGATTGGTCATCCCTGTCTCTTATATCCTTCAAGTTATCAAAATAATAATAAAAAAAAAGCTCATAAAACTCCGGACTTACCCCTGCAGGGTGTATTTTTTTTGGACCAATTTTAAGCGAAACAATACATCTCTCTCCATCTAGCGTGGCAAGGAGGTCTAGATGGTCAATAGGAACTTTAAACTAACTCAAAGCTGCTCAACAAAACTCAACTGCTTGGGGCGCATGTCCATGGCATGGCTGACATCCCTCCATTAGTTCATGTATAGGTCCTGACCATGTGTGTGTATTTCAGGCCTGTGCGTAATGTGTTTAACTAACAACAGAGAGAAAACATGTAATTTCCCTTGCGGGATTAATAAAGTATGTTAAATTAAAGTTAAATGAAAAAATGTGTCCAGCTTGTGATTATAAAACTATCTTCAGGCTGTTGTCGGATGTAAGGTTTTTTTTCTCATCACTGTGCTTTTAACCAGGCACATTTTAGAGAGATAATAAGAAAATGTTTGTTAATTCCCCACCCCTGATAAAAAAATAAATAAATAAATGCTCTTTGAAGGGTCAATTCTAATTCCAACAACACAAAACTTTCAAAGATTGAGAAAGACAAAGGAAGACATTGTCTTCTGTCCGGAAATATGCTGGCTTGGATTTTCAAAAACACTCGAGTGCTGTGCACAGTAGGAGGGGAGGACAGAGGGTAAACAGAGAGAAGTTGCTTCTCATTTTCTCCCCTTCTTTCATCCCCTCTTTCTCCAAATCCCCTAGCTGCCTCCATGTTTTGTCCAGGCTAATCTTCACAGGCCATGGTAGTGACGAGGAACTGGTGGGGGTTTAGTGAAGAAGGGCCCAGAAGGGGCCCGTGGCCAGAGTGCAGGACCCCCCCCCCCGTAGTCTGTAGAGCTTTGCCTCGTTCCTTGAAGGATGGATCCGCCACTTGCTTCCTGGCTGCTCCCAAAATACGTCCCCCTGTGAGCTTCCTGTGCATAATTGTCCCCAGCTGTAACACCGGGGATAAATAGGGCCTTGGAGACAACAGATTTGTAATTTTGGGGTGAGACTGAAAAGGAGGAAAATTGGTAGCAGGCCACAGAAATTAGCATTCTTTTGGCTTTGGAGGGCATTAAACATTAAATAGCTGCAAAGTCCCTTAAGTATTGGGCTCTTGGGAGAGAGGGTGCCTGGTTGGAGAGATGAGAGATGGAGGTGGGGGGGCAGAGATCAAAGCTTCAGAAGGTTTTTTTGTTTGGGCCACAGATGGTTGGTTTCACTAGGCTACGTACCTCCTGCAGTGTTTTAGCCCAGGCGAGTGCAACTGTCTATTATTGATGCTTGTTTAGAAGGTTTTACTGCGCTTCACTGACTTTGACATATCAGCTTTCATGTGTCTATTACACAGCAACTTGCCGGGGAAAGGCTTCCACACAATGGTGAACACAGAGAAAGCATCCCATGCACTCATTGACAGAATATTTGAAACACGGTTAATGTCTATTGTCTTTACACATTTAGTACATTTTAATCAGACAGAGAGTTCTGCTGCTTATATTACAATATCCGTCAGTGCCCAAGCAAGAATGATAAGAAATCAAGTCGGGACTCTCATTTTATTCCTATTTGCCAACATGATTGCGATTGTCGTAAACAGTGAGGGGGGAAATTAGACATGTGACATTACGGGAATCGTATTCGTATTTTGCGGTTTCTTAAACAGATATATTTTCTTTGTGCATAACTAAGTGATGAATGTATTACAAAGCTCTAAGAAGGTGAGCAAGAAATGTATCTAATACCAATAGGTGTATTTAATCCACACCCCCAGATTTGTTTGTAATTTTCAAACTTGTTGTCTTCAGCCCCAAACAACACTGACTCAAATGAGATCAGTTGAGGCAATTTATCCCATTTGACACAGCTCCGTCTGGAGACAGTAAAGGCTTAATCCAACCTTCTTCTTTTTTTTAAACATAGGAACTAGTACTCCCCAAAACCTGGAAACACACTTTGGTGTGTGAAATCAGCAGGGTTTCCTTTTAATCTGACAGTTTTCATTTTAGACTTGGCCATCTTTGAAGTGTTACAGAAATGTTACGTAAGGCTAACTTTTACAGAAAAGTGACTCAGCTTCTAATGTAGACGTGGGACCAACCTGTCTTGTCATCTCATTTGTGCGACGAGGTGCAAAATAGGCCTAAAGAGGCACATACATGTGCATGTGCACAGCAATCACTAGTAATACATTTACATATGGTTACCTAAAGGAACCCTGTGGTGTCTTTGACCACAAATGGTGCTATGGAGCAAGTGAGAGGAGGGCAACATAACATGTCCCTCAGTTTTATGATATTCCGTTGATGGACAGTTATGCCTACCATACACTAAAAGTGTGGACACTTGGACACTAAAAGACTTTAAAAAGACCTTAAAAAGAGTAAAGTCTGACACCATCTCACATCTAAAGACAATCCTCCATCAATCCACATCTTACATTAAAGACTGTCATAATGTGTAAAGACTGGGGATCTTGCAGCGTCACAAATTGCAAGACTTACAACTAGATTTGTTTTAAAAAATGTAACAAAGCCAGCTAGCTACCGCTAGCGTTAGCTGGTAACTTAAGGGAAAGTTTGCAGATTTTCTTTTCTGCCGTACATCAATGTCTCCAGTACCTGGATGTCTGTGTTTATTCGCCGGTAAATCTCCCATTGGATAACACACTAGTCTTGCACTAGTCTGAATTTGCCTGTGACAGATTCTGATAAATTCCAAGTTCCTCTCTGTAAATAGAAGTAACTTTGTTAATTTCAGTCCGGTTCAGTTTACCTGTTCACTGCAGGTCTCTTGTGGTGAAATTGAGAAATGAAACCTGGCTCCTGTTTCTGCAACCTGCTGAGTGTGGTCCCATCAGCCGTTCGACAGCATGCGCGAGGCTGCAAATGAAAATGGGACATGATAGACTTTCTGTCATCTCTGCGCTCGCTTGATGTGCTTTAATTAATTACGCTCTGCAAAGAGAAGTCAGAAAAGAACCCATAGAAACAAACTTTTTGTTGGCCGCTCACTGGCATTGTGTCTCTCCTTTGAAGTGGCAGCTGATTTGAAAGCAAGTGACCCCAGGTTTTCATCCGACTTTCTTTTTTTTTTTCCTGAGTGCTGAGTAACTCATTAAGGAGGGCTGAAATCAAATTAGCAGCCTCTTAGTCAATCACATGTGGATCTTTCGCTCATTACGCTGCTCCCACGGCTCACCTTCAGAAAACTCCTTACACAGATCTTATTGCACCTTGCTTTTATTTCACACTGTCAGCAAATGAGCACTGAGTGCATCCTAACGTGATTTTCCTCTCTGTATTTACACTTCCCATCACACAGTGCTCTGACCTAGAAGGCCCCCGATTTCTCGTGAGCGTTTCTAATTCAATAAGTCCTTTGTTTAGAACAAAGGAAATAAAAACTTGCTGTGGCGGGACCTATTTTTATAAACCTATTTCAGAGAGTATGTTCTGATGTGTTGCCAAATGACCTGGTAAAAAAAGAATAGCTTGTGATACAGAATTTGAATGGGTTGGTTTTGAAAAAGTTAAAGGAAAATAGGTTGTAGGGTAAATCTGGGAAAATACAGTAATACAGTGTGACAAAGCTAGGAACGTCAGAGAACCATTTGTCATGACTTGAAGGGACTGTCCAAAATGACAGCATTACTTGTTTGTTCAAATTCCTACAATGACCACATTTTTACCAGACAAGCGCCTTTCCGTCTGACTTATCAGTCAGCAGCATAGGCAGAAGTAGTGTAGTGAATTTGTCGAAGCACCACACAACCTTGTAGAGAGAAGGTAGAATGTATGTATGTAACACCCAAGACTGCTGTTCTTGACTTCTGTTTCTCACCTGCACCCCAACTGTCAACGTTGCCTAATTGTAAGTTTGAAGTCCAGGCTAACTTTAAAGCTGCACTAGTCTCACATTGCCGTGAGCTATTTAAATAAGCTGGAAACATGGTTAAATGTCATTTGCTCTGTGTATCCCTATGTGTACATATGCAAATAGCAAATCCCCACCAATCGGTCCCGAAACGTCCCAGTTAGAGAAGAAATGCCAAAAATATATTCTTTGTAAACCTTTACAATCATTCCCCGAAAGAACTAAGCAAGCCTTCCTTGTTGCGCATTCCAAATCTTCTTAAAAAGTTGCCATTTTCAGCGTTTAGCCTGATAGCTTGAAGTTTGTTGTTGTTTCGCGAAACGAACAGAGCTTGTGAACGGCAACACAGAGAGCGGAGCATGAAGGACATCCGGCGCATGTCAAGCAATTATCTTGGAAATGTACTTCTGTTCATCCAGACTAAAGCTGCACTAATAGTATTTTTTTTATATAAACAATTGGTCCAATGAAATTTGAAAGGTGTCGCTCATAGTGCCAAACCCACAGAAAATGATCATCAACTCTGTCCCCCTCAGCTCTATGGAGCATTAGGATCTCAGCACACTGGGTTTTTTTTATATTCACTATTTTGGATCAGTCTCACCACTCTCATCTTTCAACTTTACAAGGCTATAATATGTCAAATGTGTGTGAATTTTAGCATGTGGAGTTCTGTTCCCAGGTGACCAAAAAAGTGATGCAGCTTTTTGTGTCTAGATCTATAACCAAAGTGGCCAAATTAGCATTTTGTAGCCTTATTGAAATGTTGGTAACAGTCAAATGGAAAGTACTGACAAAGGATGTTGTCCTACCTGGCATCACAACAGAAAACAGAAGTTGATTTTCTAAGAACATGTTAGCAGTGTAATGTATCATAGTGGCATGATCTTTTGCTAGTATGAGTTTGAATGAATACAGCCAGCTGAACTCTCTCTATACCTCTGATACCTTTTATGCCGTTTACTGTTGAAGTCTTTGATTAGCTGCATTAGTCTCAGTAGTCGGGGAGCCAAAGTCTCAAAAATGGGTTCAACCTGACACGGTCTGCCATACTTTTTATTTGTGTTTTTTCTGTTAACTTTGACCCTAAGAACCAATAATTGGAGGGTCTGCTCTGCCGGAAACAAATGTTTTGGCCATTTTAGTGTATGCACCCTTTATTTTTTATCAGAAAAATGTGAAAAATGATTTTTTTTCCTCTAATCCTCAGTGGGTTGGGTAAGCTGTCAATAAATGCATTCCAGATAGACAGAACACATGTGGTGACAACATCCATTGAAAAAGTAACTCTTAAAACACATTTCTACATGATTTTGCATCAATTTAATGCAAAAGAATTAGGCGTTTTCTCACTTTTTTCCAATATTTTCATCTTTACTTCATTGGCAATCAACTATTCCCCCAGGTTTTGACATCAGTCAATATGCCATTCTTTTCACCAAACAGTATACTCATTCCATAGAAAGAATTATAAAAATCCAACCAAAATCAATGGATCTGTGATGATTTTACTACTAGTTGGCGATCAACAGGCTCAGAACCTCAATAGAATTTTAGGCTACTCTCAAAATTCTGAAAAACATGCTGGATATTTAACATGGTTGTTAATGTCCACATTATTAAACATCATGGCCTAGGCATCTTTATAATTTCAACATAACTCTGTTCTCCCAATGGAAATGTGTCACACAAGAAATATAATACAGCAAAATGACTTTAATTATTTTATTGCCTCAGATGACAACTATTAAAACTTTAACGGAACAAAATAATTTCACATAACTTAATTAACTGCACTTTTTTCTATTTTTTTTTTAACCTTTTTTATAATTGAATTTCCTTGTTTACTCACAAAAAACGAATATGATCATATGATCTCACAGGAGTAAATGGCAAATATGATCCATAAATGATGTATATATCATTGGTAATTGAGCTAAAGTAAACCTCTGTTAAGTATTTTTACATAAATTGTACCAGACCCGGGAACATTGGCTGTGTAACAAAAATATGAACACCTTAGAAGGGTTCATTATGTTTGCTAAAAAATGGAGTTACACAAACCTGACTCGATGACCCACCTGAAACATGAGGATTACTCCACCAAGACATCTTTGTCTTCTATGCGTTTCAAAGTCCTTAGACACCCAGCATTGGCCAGATAATCTGTAATAATCATTGTATAGTATGAACAACACAAGATTAGATATATTAAACTAACTGTTCTTTCCTGGAGGCCAGGCCTGGATGTCATGATGAAATTAGGTGATGCATGAATTTATATGAATATCATCTTTTATTTATCGACTTCAGTCACAGTAGTATATTGAGCACTGACCGCCTGGTGTAAAGATTTATATGAAAGTCAGAAACTAATCACACAGGGTGGGCGCTGTGAGCGCTGAGTGAGCAGGTACGAGCGTACGAGTAGTGAGTTGTCGTCTATGGAAAAAGAGAAACGCAAAACAGCTGTCGGGGGCTAAAAATAGAAAAAGAAAGAGGGAAAAGGAGATGATCAAGGGATGTGACAGCAGTTAAATAAGTGGATGGTGAGAGGCAACAGGTAGGATTTAAAGTGTGACATCTGTGCTTGGAGGCTTGCAAATATTCATGTTAACACACTGGGAATGTAGCAGCCAAATGGGGGTTTACAGCTAGCTTACAATATGCAAAACCAAGGTTGCTGAGCTGAAAACTGATAAATATAAGGTACCATGTACAATAAATGACAATAATCTGGAAAACATAACTAATGCTATAACTCTGGTTTACCATGGAATACATAGATTTGCTACCAAACTTGGAGGCTTGCAAATATTCATGTTAACAGACTGGCTAGTGTTTGCTAACTTAATGCAAACCAATGTTGCTGATAGCTACATTTAGATTTTTAGTTAAACCCTATGGTACCAATCACATGCATGACATATCTCAATTGTATTAATGTAAAATAACAACTGGTAAATATAAAGTAGCATGCACAATAAATGCCAAGAAGAAAAATAAATAAATATGAAAAATATATATATAAATATTTAAAATACGAAATGTGAATGTAATTTCAACAGCAGCACCACCTTACTTCATAATAGTTGTCTTATCTGATGCCATCACTAGGCTGATTTAAGACTTGAACTGAGGCTGCTATGTTCAACAGTGAGTTCATTTCATTCAGGTGTGAGGATGGTGGATCAGGAAAGACAGGGGGAGGCAACAGGTAGGTCTAACATTAGGTGGAAGTGTAGGGGAGCCACCCGATACCAACAGATTCATTTCTTAATATTATTGATATGGAAAAACTAATGAAAAATCTATTACATCATGTTTGTTTGACAATATGTCTTAGTGGAGAAGAACACAAAATTGTCGCTGCATACCCCTCTGACACTGGGTAGTGGTGGCCACTGTAAACATGTGGATTGCACTTTTTAATATTAATAATAATAACAATAATAATAATAATAATAACTTGTATTTATATAGCACTTTTCATGGTTCTCAAAGACACACACAGATAAACATCGTCACCCAGTCAGATGATTGCAACTCAGCTAGCTAGCCAGCCGATGCCAGAGCTTTCTCATTTCTTTTTTTTAACCTTTATTTAACCAGGAAGAGACTCATTGAGATTAAAAATCTCTTTTTCAAGAGTGTCCTGGCCAAGACAGGCAGCAGTACAACCACACATACAGTACATACAAACACAAAATACGCAAAAACACTAAAAACATAAAACAACTGACACAGCAAATCTTTCAAAGTCAACCACAATCCTAAACACATCAGGCAAAACATCTGCAGCCAGATGTGGCTGCCTCCAAGTCAATCATCATCCTCTTAAAAGCGACCAATGAGACCAGCTCAGTAAGTTTCATGGATTTCTGTAACTTGTTCCATGTAGAGGCCTTTTTTCCCAGCTCAGTTCTAACCTTTGGAACAGACAGAAGGAAAAGATCTATTTACACTGATATAGGTCAGAAGGTAGGATGGAAGGAGACCTAAAATAGCCTTGTATAGGAAGGTATGCCAATGTTGAAGTCTCTGTGTTGATAGAGAAGGCCATCCAACATGTTCATACAGTACACAATGGTGAGTGAGGGCTCTCAAACCACTGATGAACCTTAGAGCTCCATGGTATACAGTGTCCAGTGCATGTAAACTTTGAGATGAAGCATGCATGTATAAAACATCACCATAGTCAAGTACTGACATAAAAGTGGCAGCGACCAGCCTCTTTCTAGATTTGAACGAAAGGCATGATTTGATTCTGAAATAAAACACTAGTTTAAGTTTTAATCTTTTTGCTAGCTGCTGAATATGAAGGGTAATTTAATGCTATCTTTGCTGTAAACAGCCTACTCTGATGTCTCCTTACCCAAAGAGAGGCAAAATCCAATAAATGCAGAGCTACACTGTAATAAGCTGCACATTGAATAGCAAATTACAATGTGTTTGAAATTGAATAACAGGAGCACAGCAATGGATACTATAACTACCAATATGCTTCCATAACTGCTGCTGCTAGCTGCTAGCTTTTTCTCCTAGTCAAAGTCAAATGTATTTGTGCAGTAAAATATCATATACTGTGGTTAATCAAAGGGCTTGACAGATACTGTGTCTTCTCTCGCAGATTTAATTCTGAAACCTGATTTCTGAAATTATTTCACACAGCTTGTTCAAACTTGCTTGATCATATTAACTAGCACTAGTGGAGATATTGCAGAGTTTTCAATGGAAAATGGCTAGCCCGTGTTGTATGTGGGTAGCAACTAGCTAGCGGCGCTAAAGTTTGGGGGGACACTGCAGATAGGATGACGTTAATAAAAAAGGGTCCTTGGCTATTTTTTAATCAACTTACCTCTTCCTGGATTTGGACGACGATCCACCGAAACGCTGTCTCGTCTGGTAACGGGGTCCTCCGTGTTCCAGTGAGCTAGCTAGAAGTAGTAGTGCTAGCGCTGGAGCCAGGTCTGACTGGATTTGCAGTTCCAACCTGAAAAATCTCTGCATCTCCGAATCAGAGCTCTGTTGGACTTGATTTAATTGTTGAGACATTGAGACATCGTTGACAATAGCTCACCATTTCCTAAAATATTATTTAGAAGACCCACAGCTTCAGTTAGCCTCTCTCTGTCCATTACAGCGCCACTTCAGCCAAACTATAATGACAGTGCAGGATTTTGACCGTCAAATACCGCTTCTTCCTTGTCAACCAATCAGGAGCTGAGTAATCAAACTCCCTTCCGTTTCAATCAAACTCACACACACACACACACACACACACACACACACACACACACACACACACACACACTACTATTCTCTCACACACACACTACTATATTCTCTCGCATAAACAACTATACATTCTCACATATTCAACTATATACTCTCTCACACACTACTATACTCTCTCACACACACTACTATACTCTCTCACATACACGACTATACCCTCTCATACATACATGTAAAAGGATTATAATAGTGTGTGTGTATGAGTATAGTGCTGTATATACAAGATTATGATAGTATGTGTAAAACAGAACACACACACACACACACACACACGCAGCCTACTTACGTGTCCCTGTCTTCAAGCGCAAGTTCAATCCTTGAACATCTGTTGGGGTCCCCGGTGCAGAGACATGCAATGCCACACTTCACATTGGCTCTTGCACAGGAGCATCCTCGGGCACACATGCTTTTCTTGCTGTGTTTGAGTTCAGAAGATTTTTCCTCTTTCAGCATCATGGTTGCCACCAATTTGCCATTGACAAGTTGTCTCCCAAAATCAGTGGCAGCTGGGTAGGTTGGCTGAACCATGTGTGCCCGCTTACACACAGCCAACTGATGCAGGGCTCGGCGAAGGTGTAATAGGAAGGCATCTTCAGTTGGTGGAAGGCAACGCATGTCTCCTTTGATGCTCACAAAGAGATGGGCTCATAGTGCATCTAGAGTACCACCAAAGTCACTCCTGTCATAGAGTGACACCATGTATCGCCGTGCTGCTGTTATAACCTCTTCCTGAACATCCAGGCTTTCCTCAGGGTCACCGTAACTTGCAAAGCGGCAGAAGGTCTGTCAGGTGTTATAATACTAGTTGTGTAGGCCTGCCTTTTTCCTCTTCTGTACAGATAGCTTACTGTGTCACAAGTATGTAGATGCTGAGGAGAAGGGATGTAAGATCAGGTCAGCGCAGGTCTTCATTCTCTTCACTCATTCCTCACCTTTCAGACTTTCAGCAGGGGAGACATCATATCGATCACCAACAAAGTGGATGCAGTCACACTTGTCTGGGAGGATTTCAAGGAGCTGCCTCAGGTACTTTCCTTGCAGTTCATGGAAGGTGCCGCTCCCAAGATGTTGGTAACGTTGAATGAACGCCATGGCATCTACTACCATTACAACAGGCTTGTCAGATGGCAGTAGTTTGTCCACTTCCCCCATGAGCTGCCAAGGGCTGTCTTGATTGCAGCCAGATAGTCTGCCTTGTTTCCTTTACGCATTGTGTAACTTTGGTCAAGGGACGGATCTGGCTCAAACAGGGAGGCTGGGCAACTTGTCTATTCATGGTCAAACACTTCCACCTTCCTGTCTTCCTCTAAGTCATGAACAAAGTACAGGTTCCGCACAACTGCACTCTCATCCTCATAGACCTTTTTGGCTTTGAATGCCATGGAAATTGACTTCTTTGGCTTTGCTGAGGTTGAAAGTTTAATTTGGGCTACTTTCTCACTGTCTGTTCTTCTTGCTGCAGCCAGTGCCTCCAGTCCTTTTTCACGAGCGCAGATCAAGCCAGCAGATGTGGCTTTGTGGCCTGTTGAAATGTTGATCATATCCATGTACATTAGCCATAGCTTTGTGGTAGGTGAGGTACGTGCTTCATCAAACTCAGCCATCAAACATGAGGTGTTGCATCAGCACACACAGAAGTTACCTTCTCTACATCCTCTTCTGACAGGGCATCTAGGAGTAGCTGGACATTGTTGCTAAGCACACACATGTACTCCAGGTCCTTCTCTTCATCGACCAACCATCTGGCAAATGCTTTCCAGTGTATAGCAAACATGGCTGCATACACCATAGTGTGGGCGTGCAGCATTGCATAGTAGTCTTTCCCACTGATGATTTTGTTTACTGTTCCACGGAGACAGACATCAGCTTTGACCATGATGTCTTCGATTCCAGTGGACTGCATCAAATGCCCAATGGCTCCAAGGAAATTCTGAGCAATATGGAAGCCACCCATGCACAAGATCAGTTTGGCATACTTCTCTTTGTTCTTCTTTTGCAGACTCAGAACCACCAGAAATATACTTATTTGAAGACTGGCGTGGTCCTTTCAGTTAATTTACCATTCAATATCCATATTACCAGTCTTTTCCCAAAACGCTGGGGCAGACCTACTAAAGTCACTGTCACTTACCACAGACAATGATGAGCAGCTTCGAAGCCCGTTGGTAATCGTTGGTTGGTTGTTCCAAACTCATTCAAATTACTAAGATCATGTGTGTGTGTGTGTGTGTAAGTGTGCCATGATGCTAAATATCCAGCATGTTTTTTAGAATTTTGAGAGTAGTCTAAAATTCTATTAAAGTTCTGAGCCTGTTGATCGCCAACTAGTAGTTAAATCATCACAGAAACAATGATTTTAGTTTTTTTCTGTGTAATGAGAATACTGTTTGGTGAAAAGAATGGCATATTGACTTATGTCATAACCTGGGGGAATAGTTGATGAAATGAAGTAAAGATGAAAATATTGGAAAAAAGTGAGAAAATGCCTTGTTTTTTTGCATTAAATTGAGCCAAAATCATGTAGAAATGTGTTTTAAGAGTTATTTTTTCATTGGATGTTGTCACCACATGTGTTCTGAGCATCTGGAATGCATTTATTGACAGCTTACCCAACTCACTGATGATTTGAGGAAAATTTTAATTTTCCAAAATTATCTATCAAAAAATGAAGGCAGAGCAGACCCTCCAATTATTGGTTCTTAGGGTCAAAGTTAACAGAAAAAAACACAAATAAAAAGTATGACAGACCATGTCAGGTTCAACCCATGTTATTGAGGTTTTGAGACTCCGGCTCCCCGACTACAGCTACTCCAGCTCTGACTCAATACCCTTGGTTGCAAATGATCCAAACAAGCCTAGACTTGCCTGGAAGATTTTTTTATGCGGAATCCAGTGGCCATTACACCTGGTACAATATGGATCCAATCAATTCAATCAATCAATTTGCATCTGCCACATGAAATCATCTGAAATACAATTACAGTGAAATGTAAAAAAATAAACCATATTGCTTCCAGTCCAGTCCTGAACACGTATCTGTAATCACCTCCATCTCTCCAGATCAATCACATCCCACCCAGCTTTCTCCACAAGGCTGAACAAGGCAAACCTTCAGACAATGCCATAGTGGCCCAGGCCATATGAAGGCTCCTTTTTGCTTGTGCATCACACAGAGGACTGTTATAATGTCTGTATCATCTTGAGATGATGGCCAAAACAGGGTTTTGATGCTGAAAAAAGAGAGTTAGCAAATGGCAGGGTTTAGAGTGTAACACAGCAATTTTCAGGGTTTTAAATGAAATGCAAATTCTTAAAGTAATTATTTTCAAATTACCAACTTAATAGGCAATCTAGTGCTTTTGTACTTTGGTTAAGACATACTCGGAGTCAGGAGCGCTTCCAGGACTTCAGGAGGTTCGGGGCTTAGCCCGGACCCATTTAAATAAACTGAATGCAATGCAAAACTGTGATTGGCTTGCCCAGCTTGTTAATAGCCAGTGTATGTTCATTTTAGCTTCCAGTTTGTAGATGTAAGTTAGATGGCACCAACATTTGGCCTAATCATAACTGGCCTGGCAACCAAAGTCCAAGGTTTTGTTTCCAGATTTGTCCGGTGACTTATGATGATGTGGGGGAGGGTCTGGGGGTCCTCCCCCAGAAAAGTTTGAGCATTAAACACTTCATTTCCAATATCTGTATGTATTGTATTGGAAAATTCCAAATATAAAAACATAATGGAATACATTGCAATAAGGCTCTCAGGCATTCTGTATTGCTTTCAACTATTTATTCTCTGGTTCGACTTTTCTAATTATATCTGAGTCAGCACACTTGTAGCCTAGGCATCATTTACTCTTCCCTCCTCTTTTGCTGGGGAAGTAACTTCCTTAAATGTGCATATGACAATTATTCACCTCAATGATACATGAATTCATTTTCATTTAAACCCCTGGACTGTAATATTTCAGATGTGTTTGAGCAAGATTGTGCACATTCAAAATATAACTCATCCCATCTCTGTTCTCTGAGATTTGGAGGAGTTATGATATTTTGAGAAAAATAAAGTTTTAGAATAAAGTCACTATATTTTAGAAAATAATCTACCTGCTCCATACCTTCTGACAGACACAGAGCCCCGTTTGAGACTCTGATCTCTGAATGAGACAACGTTTAGGGAAGTGGCTGTACGCTGCTCTACGTCGGAGGTGGAAAACCGAAACTACGGCAGAAATACACAGAGCACAAACGTGACACATCAGCATGTCGACAGCTGAGAGTGTCCATAAACTTGAAGCTACACAGCTTTTTACAGCGAGAGTGGACACTAAGCGACGCACAGGTCTGCTTCAGAGCTCTGTGTGTTTGAGTCTGAACCATAGACTTGAAACGTCACGTCACAGGAACTTCAAACTAAATCATTAGTATTGCGCTCCTAAACTTTGTGTTAATGGCATCAATGTATTAGACTGATGTGTGCAAAGCCAAAGCACAATGAAATAAGGCAACTTCTGATTTCGGGGTTTTACATAGGCTATTGTGCGTTCTCACATTTGTCAGTCAACCTTTCAAAACACATTCGGGGATACACACAAAACATTCGGGGCTAAAGCCCCGGCAAAAACGGCTGACGTCGCCTCTGCTCGGAGCTACGCAAATATTAGACAGTAGTTGTGATGTGTTCAGTCAGTTTATCCCCAGACATTGATATTCTGAAAAACTAACACTCACATTCAAAACATTATTTCTTTCTACAGCTACGGTGTGGTAGGGGCTATACTTGTAATACTGAAAAAAATCAGTCTGGGCTGGGATTTCCTCCACACGGCTCTCTCCAGAGTTTAATTGACATTCAGAGACTGAATGGAGGGAGAGGCTGGAGGAGAATAGCGCTGACGGCTACAGTGCAAACAGAGCATTAGTTAGCTCCATTGTTACCTCACACTAACTGGGAACAACCTTGGGTGTCAACCTTCATATGAGCTCCGATCTCCCACAGAAGCCCAGCCCGGGCAGCGTGCAGTGTATTTTAAGGACGAGTTGACAGCGATCAGCCAGCCAACAAGACATAAACAGGAAGGGATGTGCCAACAGTTTCAACAACCCGTTCTCATTCACAGGTCGTCACAAACCGATGCCAAGAAGCCATGTCTCCACTATATCTTTACATAGCAAATATTTGTCTAATGCTAATTTAATCTGAATTTCGAGTACAGGCAATTTAAAGCCTCTGAACACCCACACAGGTAATTTCAGTTATTCTGTCTGAACTCTGTTCAGGTTGAAGGAAGGGCCGGAGCTTTGGTGGGAATTTATTACATCACAAATGTCATCTACCAATAAGAATGATAAAGGTGTCATTTGTCCTGCTCGACCAGGTGTAACAAAGCTAACAGGAGACTCTGGAAGATATCAATCAATCTATGCAGGATACAGTCTATACACACCCACACAGTCCTGGGAAGTGGTCTAATCAGCCAGATCCAGGGCCGTTAAGGATAGGAAGGGTTCATGGTTATGGATCATTTACAAAAGCATTTATTCAGGTGGCTAATGGGATGGAAACACTGGTCGTTAATCATGAGGTGGTGATTGGTCCGATATGGACATACTTCCTATGGAAACTGGTCTGGGCAATTAAAAGACTTAGTTAGATGCAAACTTTGGTCTCCTGCATGGATGCGGTACAAGCCCATCCACAACCCTTGCCTATACACTAGTGGTGGGCGGATCAATCCAAATATCGATAGTATTGATACCAACATTGGTATTGATATTGATCAATAAAAGTGTAATGAGATCAATACTTTAGTTTTAGTTTCTTCCCAGTATGCACCGCTGCGGTTTCATCAAAGAGGCGACCTGGCTGTCGGAGTCTGTGTCAGTGCTGCTGCTTTCAAGTGCTGCTCCTGTCACAGTGCAGAGCAGGCACACTTTGCTCCTCCTCCCCCCTCTTGTGATTTGAGGTTGTACCGTCACGTCACTCAGCGGCAGCACACACACACACACACACACACACACACACACACACACACACACACACACAAGCAGGACAGAGATGGAGCAGAAGAACGGCTGAGAGGAAGAGGAGCGCCGTGTGCCTATATTTTCAGGCCGAAAATGAAACAACGACAAGCTGTATAATTTGTAAAAAGGCTGTAAGATACAGTGGTAACACAACAACTTTATACAAGCATATGGAAATTCTGTCCTGGGTTTTAACTTAAAAAAAACAACTAAAAATCCAAAGTTAAAATCACAAAAACACTTAAAGTTCATGAGAATTCATTCGCATTCACCTTAATTATTAAAAAGTCAAGTCAAGTCAATTTATTTATAGAGCACATTTACAACAACCTAGGCTGAACAAAGTAGTGTACAAAGTTATATTATGTTATAAAAACAAAGGAAGACAAAAAAATATAGACACATGTTCATACATCATACAAACAACACACTTCTATACAAATGTCCCTAAACTAAATAATACGCCAAAGAATAAAAATGTGTTTTAAGACGAGACTTAAAGATCTCGGCAGTAGAGGAGGACCTAATATGAACGGGAAGTTTGTTCCAGAGTCTCGGGGGCCACAACGGAGAAGGTACGATCACCCTTTGTTTTCATCCGAGACTGTGGAATAGCTAAAAGGAACTGATTAGAACATCTTAGGTTCCTGGAGGAGTGATGTAGGGTAAGGAGATCAGCAATATAATGTATAAAGGGGCCAATCCATGTAATGCCTTAAAAACAAGCAACATTACCTTAAAATCAATTTTATATTTGACCGGTAACCAGTGAAGAGAAGCCAATATCGGAGAAATATGATCCCTCCTATTATTAGTCAGTATCGTATCGAGATCGGCTATACTGGCCCTATATTTACTTGGTATTGGATCAACAAACCACAGCACACCACTACTATACACAACATTAAATGCTTCACTACATAAAGGGCATTGGCACTGAATGTTGGTGTGCTCCAAATGTGTACCAATACGAGCTGAATTCCTAGGGATACTGGGCTGGTTCTCTTTGTTTGTGTTAGGACCCTAGCAGGACCATTGAAGTTGCTTCAGAGTTGTTGTTTTTTTGGAGGGAAAAGTATGGATATGTTTTTCTATGAAAATAATATGCAGACTTTGTTATTTACTTGTGGCTATTAAAGCTAAGCTTTTAGTTCATTATTATACCAAGATGAATGGTCTGGGTTTTGAAACATTGAGAGTCAACACAGTTCATTCTTTCATCATTTTTTTGTCAGTATTGAATCAAAGTTAAGGCATAAAAAAATCATTGCTTCGTTCAATGCACTATGGAAATTGCATTTTGGTATTTTCTGCATAGTTATAATCATAGAGTTTTCTTGCCTGTCTATGAATATTGTCTAGTCGAGTTGTTTTGCTGAATTCAGGCTGTCTTTGGATATATTCCCACTGGGATATCCATTCAGAAGTATGTGTTTAATGCCAAACATCATCTGACAAAATACACAAACGTAACACTTGGGTCTGTTAGCTCAGTTCACCAGTTTTTTTTTCTTTTTTTCACAGTGAACAAAGACAGGCTAAAGCCCATACTGGTAACAACTTCAATCCAGGAAGTATAAGCTGAAGCTTTCCACATATACAGACTGCCAGTTATGTCACTAGCAGACAATTTTCAGCACACCTTTGGCAGTGTTACATCAGCTCACAGAAGAAGTCTTGTGTTAATGAGGTGTTAGTCAAGACTCAACCCTGGTGTTAATGAAGTGGTTTCCTTTGAGTGACTTCACTTTTCGTCTTGGTCTTTAAGTCCCGGAATACATTTGACAAGAGGTGTTATTATAAGGTTTTATTATAAGGATGTATTAATGCTTTGCTGAACTTTGACAAACAATATGTATTTGTCCTGGTAATACAATGGACCTTTCTTGCATTGATCAGACTTCTGCGCCCCACTGG
Organism: Sander vitreus; assembly: GCF_031162955.1. Lineage (NCBI taxonomy): Eukaryota > Metazoa > Chordata > Actinopteri > Perciformes > Percidae > Sander > Sander vitreus. Next base: position 1,115,648 of record NC_135865.1, on the reverse strand, counting down.
CCACATTCAATCATAGAATATTTTACAACTTCACAGAGAATTAACAACAAAACCGTCTACTCACCAATTTGGATTGATCAATATTCCTCTTTGGCCTTTGTCACTGATTACTCCACTGTTGGAACGTCAATGGGATTGACCCAAAAAAAGCTGCTTCTTCAGGAGCAAGGAGCAAGGATTTTAACCACTGAGATCCCAGCACATGTCGCAATAACAAAGACATGATCACACCCTAAAACACCAGTTGGGTTCATTGCGAAATAGTACCCAACTAAAGGTAGGCCTACTGCTGCAGGAAAACTAGCTGGCTGTCTGTGGTGATATATTTGTTGATGACCTACTTTCCACGACGATAGCGAGACTCTTATAACTGAAAACAAGAACTATGACAAAATGTATTACATTTTCTCATCAACAACTATAAACTAAATGATAATGTGAAAGATGGAGATGATGAGCATGCTGTAGCTCCTGGTTATTGAAACAGTATCCTCTGCCACTACGTTATCTGACGTATCAGTTTCTGCTCTTAAGCTGAACCCAGACACAGGAGAGTATTTTAGAACAGGTAGCTGTGGTAAAGCTAGTGTTAATGCTAGGTGAGCAGGAACAACAGAGAGAGAGAGAGAGAGAGAGAGAGAGAGAGAAAAGTTCTGTTCCAACAGACAGACTTTTCTAAACCTCGGATAGACAAGAACAACATCTGTAACCATGGTAACTGCACACAACACAAAGATGGCGACAGCTTGAACCTCGAATAACTCAGAAGACAAAAAAAGCATGACAAACAAGTATGAGGTGGTTAGTTTTTGTTGATTAAAACTAGCAACATTTAAGTTTGACCAATATACATTTTCATCAAAAGACTAAATCAGGTGCCAACGTTACCACTGTGGTAGTCTGCAGGGGTGTAGTGGTAAAAAAGAGGTGGGTAAACTATAAATTCTGTGATCAGGAGGACCACCTGTAAGGTGGGCCATGGCCTACCGATGTATGTGTATCCTGATGACATCGCTATAGGCTATCATGTGATGGTACCCAGGGTATCACTGGTTGTTCCATCATAGGTCATACAATCACTATTCAATTCATATATTAATTCTCTCTCGAATTGTCCTGTCTCTGTTTCTTCATTCTCTGTTTGTTGTACCTCTTTTCTTCCTCTTTCCTCATCTCCTCTCTCTATCTCCCTCCTCTCTATATCTCCTCTCTCTGTGTGCTCTCTGCATTATTGTCTGTCTCACCTCTGTCTGTAAAATAAAGTTAAAATGGAGAAAAGAGAGCTTAGAACACCACATCCTGTCAAGTAGCCAGTCACATTATAAGGCCTATAGGCTAACCCTTTCAGACAAACCATTAAAATAAATTATTTAGCATGCATTCAATGTTTAGGTCACGGGGGGGGACTCCCCTGTCAATCATTTCAAATGGTAGCCACTTATTTCTCTAAGGACTTTATTATGTCTGGGATTTGAAGCCATGTAGCATCATCCACAATTAGTTGTGAAGACATTGTACTCCAGACTGTGTTTTATTGGTGAGCTAATTGTGATAAATTAAACTCTATTTCAGGATACACCGCAAACGCGGTTGGTTAATATTATAACATTGACTAGCTGACTAGCAAAGGGAGCTTGTTGTCACTAACTTTCAGTGGCATGCCAGAGAATGCATGAAATGACATCCAGTTATTTATCTGACAATATATCCTGAATTTTACTTGTAACATGGGCTAATGGGAAAAGGCAGAGGTGACTTGCAACTTTGTGTCTGAAAGGGGTAACCTAATCAACACAGTGGCTTGTTGAGTCAGTGGCATGAATCTACTGTGACCCAAATTAACCTCAAAAACATGAAGTTTAGTACTGTTTTCCGAGCTCACTCACTTTGGGCTTGTAGCCGAGGCTGTTTGCTGGCATCAGGAAGAGGGCTGCTGTCTTGACAGCGCTTAAAAAACTGGCGGATATCCATTTTTAAAATCCATTCATTACACGAGATGCGATGTAGTGTAGGCTAGTGACTGACAAATCTTTGATGCAGTCTGCTGCTTCCTGCTGGCTACGCAAGAGATTGGTCAACACTGACATAATGCAGCGCAATATGGATAGACTTCGTCTTAGGTTTAACAACCTATGAAACTAATAATGAAAAATATGAAACTAAAACTACATAAGCTTAATTTAAAATGGCTTAGGAATGATAGGCTATGTAGAGGTGGATAAACGCAATTTAGAGGTGGGTAAACGCTATTTCTGAATTTCGGGAGGTGTGGTAACGGCGTTTATATGCGTTTAGCCATAACGAAAAAAACAAACAAAAAAAACAAATAAACTAGTTTAAAGTAAATTTTCTTCGGGGCTAAATTACGCGGTATGGTATTGGTGCATCAACTCCAGTACTTTCCGATAACGATACATTTTAGACAAAATCTGAGGATTTTCCGATACTGGTATCGGTATCGAAACATCTCTAAAAAATACCAAGAAGACAGAGCGTTTTTCCCCCTATATCATAATGGATAGGCGGTGTAGCCAGACCATACTGCAGTGCTGAGACAGCGCTGTGGAGATAGGTCTGGCAATGTGCGACTGTCTCTGTAGTGGGGGTGGGGGGTTTGCGTTTAAACCATCTTATGGGGCACATGATGCTGTTTGTCATCAGTAACACTTAGTGCACACAATAATGTTCAGTACACATAGCACATGCTGGCATTCATTAATGCCTTGTGTTGTGAGTCACAGCATATCATGAGAGCCACTCAGGCAGCTCATAGCCAGGGGTTAGTAGGCTCGCTGATTAATTGTCAACTCATATTCTGATGTCTGTCTTTCTATGACTTATTTGTTTTTGGCCCAAAATCCAAACTAATGAGAAAACAAGTACTGTTGCTGGTAAGTTGCCTGTTAGTGGAAGGTCAGACGAGCCATCTGGAAGACCTGACAGAACCTGTTCCTGTGTGTGTGTGTGTGTGTGTGTGTGTGTGTGTGTGTGTGTGAGGTATATACTACTGCTTATGATAATAAGGAGACCCAGCAGTACAGAAACAGTTCCAGAAGTGTGGGTAACTGGGTAATATATATATATATATATATATATATATATATATATATATATATATATATATATATATATATATATATGTACCCCCCGGTACAGGGCGTGGATGTATGGGTACAGGGCGTGGATGTATGGGTACAGGGCATGGATGTATGGATACAGGGCATGGATGTATGGGTACAGGGCCAGGCAGCATGACAGAGACAACAGCAGGACAGAGAACACTATAGGAGGGCTTTCACCGGCGACCCGATAACTGCTGGTTAGTAAATACGCAGGAAGACCAAAAAGCGGGAGGAAGCGTGGGTTAATATGTGGATTGATACTGGGATGTCTACACAACTGTGTGAGTCGATTGACTTCAAAAAGTTCGCCACTTTACTCAAAGTTCAACACCTGTTCATGTCTTCTTTAGTCTGTTGGCTATTTAGGTTTTTTCCTGGAACACGTCACTCACACATTTTGCATATACTGCGGCGTCTTGTGTAGACTGTTTACATATTTGTGCTCATCATATGTACATTGTATGTACTGGTGTTATTGTTGAATACATTGTGAATACATATTTCTAAAATTGTATGATGTTTTTGTTGAGTTATTATTACACAATACTTTTTCGGATCTTTTTTAATCTTTCCCCTGACAAATAACCCATATTACAAAAAAAGACTAAAACTAATAAAAACTAAACTAAAACTAAGCATTTTCATAAAAATAAAAACTAAACTAAACTAGCAAACCCGCTTTAAAAACTAATTAAAACTAAACTGAATTTGAAAACAAAAAGTCAAAACAAAATAAAAATAAAAACTAAAAATAAACAATAATAACCTTGGTCCCAACTGAAGATGCAAATCTTTCAAAACAAGTCAAAAATCTATAGTTTCATTTTTTTGTTGCAGACTATTTTCAGATGCAGACTGACACATTTGTTGCCCTATAGTGAGCATTTACAGCAGCAGGGCGTTATATTTGGGATTGACTCAAAATAAGCTAAAGTGCTCACATTCATAGTGATGATGGTAAAACTGTGTGGCTCAGTGGTGTGTTTTTAATTAGCAACGGAGCTCTATGGCACACAGGAATAAGATATATCCAGTAATTGAAATGTACTGCAGAGGTTACGGTGAGGTGAAGCACATTATATGACACTATTGTCCATAACAGTGGCCATTATAACAATGTGCATGGTAATTGTATGGTCTACAAAGATGTTGCTATTTTCCATGATAATAGTCTGATAGTATGTGGTTTAATTGGGATCAAGTGCATGCAGGTAATTACACGTTGTTAAGAGGACAACGCACTAAATGCGTGTGATTTTCCGGTGTTGGTGTCTTAGGCTGCATGGATCTATTCCTGACGGAACAGGGAGGGGTTATAGCCTTTGTTTGCCAATAGGACAAATTACTTATTATGGTATCCCACCACTGATGAAGGTGATTCTATGCCTACTGTGAGTATGTCTCGGGGTGAGAGACATTGTCAATGTTGCTTAGCAGTTTGTGTCACACAGTCCTCCATCCTCTGACTGATTCTGATGGCGCCAGCTGCTTTCAACCTGCAGCCCCACCCCATCTCACATTAGAAACAACAAAGACAATGGCATGGCAGACTGTAAGTGCTTTCCATTTGGTTAACATTGCTTCTCATTTGTGTCTCTTCCTCTCTTCTTACCTCTTCCCAGTGGAGATGCTAGAGAGAGAGAGAGAGAGAGAGAGAGAGAGAGAGAGAGATGGAGGAATCTCATATACAAAATGAGAGGACAATAACTCATGATACACAGCATTTATTAACCCTTCTGTTGTCCTCGGGTCAAATTTTACCCATTTCTATATAAGAAATATGGGTATCTTTCAAAATAAAATGCCCCAAAATAACACTGATGGCTCCATACAATGCTCTTTGCAAGTAAAATGAATAGTCAGGGGGGTGCCTGGATAGCTCACCTGGTAAAGAGTGTACCCCATGTCTAAAGGCTCAGTCCTTGTTGCAGTGGCTGCAGGTTCAATTCTGACCTGCTGCGTGTCATTCCCTCTCTCTCTCCCCTTTCATATCCTCAGCTTAAAATGCCTGAAAAAATTAATGATCAGTTCACTACTTTTATTGAATTATGGGTATTTTACTACATTTCATAGCATTTAAAAAGAAAATGAAATGGTTTCAAATGTATCTTGACTAAACTTTGACAAATGAAGGTCTGTGATTATCCATCAACATACATTCCTTGAGTCTTTATCATTAGTCAAAATAATTAATAATTTCTGCTTTTTTTTACTCAAATATGTATAATTTCATATAAATGAAGTTTATTGACCATGAATTCCAAAAATAAGTGTAACACTAGTGGGAACAAGTTGTTGTTAGTGGTGGTAGTGAAAACAAAGCTGAAACAGCGAAGAAAAGAAAAAAACTTTGAAAAAAAAGCAAGAGAAACGTTAGCAAAAGCACCAAAAACGCAGAATAAAGCGGCATTAACGTTAATTCGACATCAACGTCATTAACAATTTTGAGATGGGAGGACAGCACAAGGGTTGTATCTTCCAGGCACTTTTGTTTTTATTTTTTATATTGGGCAGTAGAGGTGACATTGTGGATGAAGAGAGTAGGGTGATGACATGCACTAAAGGTTTCCAGCTGAGAACATCCTATAATGTGTGGAAGCTGACGCAACCTGATCGAGTCAGACTGTCAGAGTCAGGACGGGAGGAAGCCCAGTTGGTTGGATAGAAAGCACCCTCTAAGGTCAGAATACTGTAGAACAGATAATGATTGACTGCAGCCCCACTATCGACGCTGCATACACACTGTCCTGGTATCTTTCAAGTCTGTCTTAAAACAATAGTCAGCTGCCCATATTTAAACTGAAAGAGGATGTTCTTGTTGTAATCATTCCTGCTGTTTATCCTGGCATGAAGCAATCCCTCCCTAATGCCCTTTCAATTCCACATTCCTGTTTCAAAGATTATTTGAAGCTAATATGAGTCTTCAGCCCTCCGACAAATCAAGTTAACGTCTTCCAGTGTTTCCTTGGGTGGTTGAGGGATAGTAACAAAAAGAGAACATATTCACTTGATTTAGTGAACTCAAACTGGTGAAGCCTCGTATTAGCCTCAAATAAACTATGGAATATACTTTTACACAGGACAGGGGATTGTGTCCCCCATCACTTACACTGAGCATGTTAGGAAGGGATGGTAGGAGGAATGATTACATCAAGCAAACCCTGTTTCAATGTTTAAATCGGCACCCGATTGTTCTAAGATGGACTTAAACACGGCAAACTGTCTTTTGCATGCCTAATTAGAGCTATTTTACGTAAACGGACCAGAACCTCCAGTGGTAATGGGACTTACAGCTGCTGTTTACCTTCTTCAAAAGTTATTGCTGTTGTTTGTATCTTGTAACCATCTCCCAGCAACAAGCAAGTAGTTTTTTCCTATACCCAACCAAACCTTAACCAGAGCAGTGGCCAATCAGAAAGCGATCATATGAATCAGGTTTTGTTGTCCCAAGTTTTTGAACCGAGAGATATAGGAGATCACCAGTCCCCTATATGTGCAGACTCCTAAATGACAGTAGATTTCAGATTTGTGGTAAGGGTTATTAGTTTTAGCTTATATAATTGCAATTTGAAATGTCGGTCTGTCATTCTATTTTAAATTATGTTGTCTACTTAGTGGGGGTGGGGAAAAAATCGATTCATATATGTACTGTGATTTTTTGCTGGTGATTTGAAAATGTATTCCTTTCCCCAGAATTGATATTTATTTATTTTTCTTACCAACAATTGACCTAAATATTTTGTGTTTATACGATACCGCCGGCGGCGACTACATCACACAGTATATGTTTCCAGCCAAACAGAGCAAAATGAGAAAATGCAGAAAATCCATGTTATGTTGTTCTTTACAAATGTAATAAATGTCTGACTGACCGACAGACATGTGATGTGCATTCTTCTTAGAAAACAATTAGTTTTTGGAAATGTCTCATGATATAGTGTCACGTTTTGTGAGTGACTGTGTAGCGTTTCCTGTTTTATTTTGTAGTAGTCTGTTTTCTCCCTAGTCTTGTCTTGTTTTACTTCCTGTCTTGTGTTGTTCCACCTGTTCTGCCCCGCCCTGATGTGTTTCACCTGTTCCTATTCCTTGTGTCACCTGTCCCTTGTTTAACCTCGTTAACCTGTGTATTTAGTCTCTGTGACGTCTTTGTCTGTTGTCGGATTATTTCGTTCTGTTTGTTGTTGTTTATTTCCTTGCTGTGTGAATTATTACTCCAAGTAAGTGTTTTCCTGTCTATAATAAATCTCTTTAACTGCATTTGGGTTCAAGCTTCGCCTACATTCGCCTCAGCCCTGACAGAATAATCCAACCAGTATGGACCCAGCAGTTTTTAAACCACTTTTTCACCCCATGGACTCTGAGGGAGAACTGCTGATGGACTTTTTTTCGCTGTCTTCATGAGGAGGAGCCCGCCTTTGCTAGGCACCTGATGGAGGTGCGCTGGCTGGTTACTGAACAGGAATTTACCATCTTTCTTGTCTCCAAGCCTGTCAGTCTTCTAGAGCCTCAGCAGCCTACCAGCCTTCCTGAACCTCAGTTGACGTGCAGCGGCCCAGAGCCCGTGCTGTGCAGAGACCCAGAGCCCGTGCTGTGCAGAGACCCAGAGCCCGTGCTGTGCAGAGACCCAGAGCCCGTGCTGTGCAGAGACCCAGAGACTTTGCCGGTGCCCAGCGATCCAGTGACTCCTGTTCCCCATGTTTTGTTGGTGGTCCGGCCGACTCCAGCTCCCCGTGTCCTGTCGGTGGACTGGCCGACTCCTGATCCTGTTGCCTTGTTGGCGGACCCTGGCCCGGCTGCCCCGTAGCCTGTCTACGCCCCGGCTGCCCCGTAGCCTGTCTACACCCCGGCTGCCCCGTAGCCTGTCTACACCCCGGCTGCCCCGTCGCCTGTCTACGCCCCGGCTGGTCACGTTTTGTGAGTGACTGTGTAGTGTTTCCTGTTTTTATTTTGTAGTAGTCGGTTTTCTCCCTTGTCTTGTTTTACTTCCTGTTTTGTGTTTTCACACCTGTATGATTGTTCTGACCCGTCCTGATGTGTTTCATCTGTTTCCTATTCCTTGTGTCACCTGTCCCTTGTTTAACCTTGTTACCTTGTGTATTTAGTCTCTGTGATGTCTTTGTCTCTTGTTGGATTATTTCGTTCTGTTTGCTGTTGTGTTCCCTGTTTATTTCCTTGCTGTGTGGATTATTACTCTAAGTGTTTTCCTGTCTATAATAAATCTCTTTAACTGCATTTGGGTCCAAGCTTCGCATACATTCGCCTCAGCCCTGACATATATTGTCTCAAAGTGTTTTCAACTTTAGTTTTTTTGTTAAAGGAAAAGAGAATCGCAATACTCAATACTATCGAATCACAAAATTAAAATCGCAATACAAATCGTATCGACACCCATGTATCGGGAAAGTATCGACTCGGTACAAAGCATAATGTCCCAGCCCTATTGACGTCCTAGTGTAACAGCAGAATAATTCAGATGTTTTCAATGAAACTTGTCTTTATGAACCTGCGATAGCACTGAAAGGTCAAATGTCAAACCTGAGGAAAAACTCGTGAGTCACATTGGAAGGCAATGACAAAATATGTATTTTGTTGTTGAGTTAGGACTTGTTGACAACTCTTCACTGTTTCACCATCTGTTGTCGACGAAAATAGCAAGACCCCCTCCTATCCAGGTTCAGTGCAACTCCTGTCTCATTGACGGAGAGCCAAGCAGCCGAGGAGTCCAGAATGTTAATGTTTTCCATTGTCACTGAAGTAAGATACTGCTTGTATTGTGATTGTGTATTCTGAATAGTGTTCAGGAAATGGAAACGGCTCAGGTGTCAGCCCATGTTGGTTTTTGAACTTCTTAAATCCTTAAAAGCTTGTAAAACCCCACTGGGATGGGATACATTACAGGGAGCAGTGGGGAATGAACTATTCACTGAGCTGTAATTCAACTTATGGATCCAGACGGCATTTTATATATCAGTAAATTACAGGATTTGAGCCGTTAGCGACATTGACATTCTGCAGGACAATGCAAGAGAGGAGGCAGAGACATGAATTGAATTTGAGTCAAGTCGTACTCCTACATGAAACACATTTATCATTCAGTGTAACTTACACTTTCTAACTATTATCAGTGATGTCCGTCACGAATAAACACCCACAAATTAGCTTGGAAATCACAGACTATGCTCCTTACAACTCAAACTTCCCTGAAAATCACATTTTTACATTCGGGAAGCCAGTGATTTGTCTGTATATTCATGGGTACACTGCAAACAGGAACTGCTAATAGTTAATTCAGCTTTCTTATGATGGTGAAAACTCTGGCAAAATGCACCTCGCTGTAGCTGACATTACAACAACACACAAGCTTTTACGGGGTCTTGGTCTCCCAATGGTTTTATTTTCTTTCGTCATGTTGGTTCCCATATAGGCTATAGGATTAGCATTAACATTTTTGACTGTCATTTTTCCACAAGTCAAATTTTTCACCGAGCTAATTGAGAAAAGTAGAAGGGAGCAGCTCTTCCTGCAGAAAATAAACTCATAGATATACTTTAAAATACAAAGAAGTCACTACAGTTGGGATTTAAATCACAGCAGCAAGTTGGCTGAAATACAGTAGCTAATCAGGCTTTAATTATTAAGGAAGTGGAGGTGACAAATTACCTACATATGCGCTCTGGATGGGATTATAAATCACTGACCTGTGAAGTAAAGTTAAAATCATCCCACTTCCCCTAGAGAAATAAATCCAGTCGGAATCTCTGCAGGGTAAATCCAGACAGCTAGCTAGACTAGCTGTCCAATCTCAGTTTTCTGTTGCACGACTAAAACTACCTTTGAACGTACACGTTTCACCAAAACAAGTTCCTTCCTGAGGCTATTTTACAGAGGCACCGTTGCGCTGTCCGGCAATTACTGCCGCCCAAGATGATTGTGATTGATTTAAAGAAATGCCAATAAACCAGAGCATGTTTTTCTCCTATGAACTAGCCAGACCTTCCTCCGCAGTGCTGTGGAGGAAGGTCTGGCTATGCGAGATTACTATCACAGTGACAAAATTGGACCACAGACAGAAATAAACACCTGGCAAAGTACTTTCATATGCCTCTGTGGTAGCAGTAGTAGGTGTCTCCAGGAGCACATTTTGCCATGATGACACACACGCTCATGTTCAACGTGTGCTTGACGAATTGTATTCCTGATGAGTTCACCACTCCATTCCTTTCATTATGTAAGATCATGATTGTAGTTACAATGAATGTAAAGTGTGGCAAATATACATTGTTTCCTGTCAGGGTTGATAGAAGGAATTCATTGATATGCCGGTAGAGACCGCCTATCACAATTCCCCAGTTCCTACTCAAGTGCTTATGAATTCAGAGTCAGAGAAACTCTAATCATAATAGCATCTCATTGTTTGTCTGAGTTGCTTATTTGTATGACTTTGACCAAATGTCATTATCTGCCGCCACGCAAATTCGCCGAAGGCATACTCGAGTGGAACTAAATCTATATGCAAAAAATAATTATCTTATTTCCTCAGGATACGAGGTCATGATAACTGTCAGGACCCAGCAATTTAATCTTACTGGTGATCAACATGGCCATGCTTCAGTGTCCTCTACCTCTATTAGCATAAATGAGGCTGTAATGGAAGGTATTACCATACAAGAAAATCCACTACAAAACAACTCCATTAATATTTCTTTCATTTGGTGATGTATTTCTTTTTTTTCCCTTCCATTAAGCGGACAAATGGAGGTTAAAAACACTTCAACCTGTCTACCACCAGACACGTTTTACTGTCAATGCCTCAAAATAGTGGAGCTAATTGCTTATATCTGGACTCACGCTTTCATGCATGAAGTAATCGTAAGAAAGCCTCCTAAAGTCTGATCTCTCCATCTGTGGTCTTGATAGATGCATCAACAAGACATGTGGTTGAGACACAGGGGTTGGATGCAAATTGTATGACATCATCAGTAGAATCAGTAAATTAGTGACGGTTAGTACATAGCCTACTGTATCGGAGAAACCTAGCCCCAATGGGTCAAGTGGTCAAAAAAGGAAGTAGCTAGGGCTGACCCAAATGCTTCCAAGCTTCAATTGCTGCCATGATAATCAATGTGCAAATCAGTACTGGATGCTTGGGTTTTTTATTATATAGGCTATGCATTACCCCATACATACCAAATAGCCCATGAAATCAATAGTAATTCCACATTATTCATTTATGCAACAACATTATTATAATTTGTTATTCTCAGTCAGAGTGCTGTTTGTTGTGTATGTGTTGGGGTGGGGGTCTGGGGTATTTGTAGGCCCAGCTGCGATGCTGTCCCGGGTACTGAAATTGATAGACAGAAAAGCATGTTCCGGCCTGCCTCACTTCATCCTGCCGCCTGGCCTGAGCTATCACTTAGCGTAGATATGTGCCGCTCAGCCTCAGTAATGTGTCCGCTGCATTCTTTGTCTGTTTGAACATTTTTAATTGTTGTCAGTACACCATCAATCTCAGAGTGAAAATCTTGTTTGAACAACTGTATAGCCTTCGTGATGTCCATTGTGGAGTGGTTGTCCACAACTTCAGCACTGGCGGTACCTGGCTTTGCAATGCGTGCACCCTCTTTCTCGTCAGAATCTGGTCCCGCCGGCGCGCCCTCTTCATTAGCACGTCCTCCAGCTGTTTTATATTTGTCCTTGGTCAGTTTACTTGGCATATTAACTTGTATTACAACCACTGTTACAAGTTGTGATACTTTTACTCCAATTAGCATTATTTAAGTAGTATTTGTTCCAGGATTAGCAAGAGAGCACAAGGAGCCACGTTAAGCTCATCACACAAGTTCATCCCTGAGCTATCATCTAAAGTTACCAGCACTCAAACTGAAATTTTGAGCACGTGAGGGCTAGCAACTTGGCTGCAACTATCGGCATTAAAGATGTCGCAGAAAGTCATATCTGGAATAATTTAAAAATTTGACGAAGAAGACAACTGCTCTCTGCGTGTTGCCGTTCTCAAAGTCCCTTCGCTATGGGAAACAACAACCTTTGAGCCGTGACATTACATGCTGAAAATGGCAAATTTATAAAGAAATTTGGATCGTGAAACAAGGCAGACCTGCTTGGTTCTTTCAGGGAATGATTTTAAGATTTACAAAGAAAATGTTCATGGCATTTCCTCTCTAACTGGGATGTTTTGGGACTGATTGGTGGGATCGCTGTGGAGGAAGTACACACGGCGATACACTGGTAAGAGCCAATGAGGTTTAACCATGTATCAGCTCATTTAAATAGCTCATGTTACTGTATTGTGTCAACAGTTAACTTCATTTAATATTGTATGTGGCGTTCTTTTGCGGGGTGCAAATGTTCCACCAAAACAAGATCCTTCCCGAGACTATTTAGCAGAGCCACCGGTGCTGCGTCTGGAGCTTAGCGCCACCCAAGACCATTGGGATTGGTTTAAAGAAATGCAACAACCCAGAGTTTGATAAGTTGTATGTTTAGTTGTATGTGTGGTGTAGCCAGACCTTAGTAGACCTTGGTTCTGGCAATGTGAATCTAGGGGTTGTGCTGTAATTTAATTTTAAGCAATTTAAATAGTTTTCTGAATACTGTTTTTATTTATTGTTATTATGTCTGGTAAAGACTACAAATGGCCATTTTAATCATGCATTACTGTCTTCCATTAGGCCTTACCTACCTGGTAAATGGCTCACATATTTTAAACTCCGTACTCCCAGTTTTTAAAGCCGGCTTTTGTGTAAAAAATGTCTAAGCCCAAGGTGAGACAACCCTGATTGCATCACTATGACATCGTCAGTGTTATTATCCCAGTCTTGACAAAGCTTCTCCAGAACCACGGAGGACATTAAACAATGTGAGTAGTACAACCCATGACTCGTAATCTGACCTTTACGTGTAACACTGGTGGAGTTCCCCTTAAACACGTTTTTTTTGGCAAGAGTTGGTAAGATTCTTGATTTGACTGTCAAGGACAACAGATGTCTTCCTCCAAATATACTGTATATTACCGTCCCTTTTTCCACATGTACCTGTACCCTACAGCTTAATGCAGGTGCAAGGCTAATTAAAGTTGTTGCTGAGACATCTCGTGTATATATAGGAAAATACTACTTGACATAAAAGACAGCCAAAGTAAATTACCCCATAAGTCAAAAATGATCTAATGGAAAGCACTAAACAACACAGAATGAAGATGTTATCACTGTGTAAGTGCATCCGAGTGTGGAATTTCCCTTTAAGGGAGACCGAAATATAGTTGTCACATCTGGACACATCTGTACAGGATTCTTCCACATTCCCTACCCAGCCCCAGAGGAAAAGCTCTCACACAGGCCTGTGGAGACTGTACTGACTTGTTAAGTCAGCTGTGGATAGGAGGAGAAGATTCCCAGCAACAGGCCTTCATGTGACTCAGTGTCTCACGGACACAATATATAATGCCTTGCCCCCAAATAAACTATCCATCAAGCCAGTTGTCATCTCGTGGCAGAATGTGTACATTTGTGGCTGCAATAAGACTTGTTTTTTATGATTTTGTATTGCTGTTCTTGTGTGGTACTTTCCAGCTGAAGCAGTGTATATGGAAAGTGACATTTTTGCACCAACAGCTTTCGTGAGGCTGCTGTTTGAGAGGCCTGCAAGCTTCCCCCTACATAGAAACCCTGAGTCTATGTAGATAGCAGAGATCTTGCGTAAGAGACAACGGGCAATAGGGGATGGGTGAAAGTGTAAAAAACAGAGGCGAGGAGAATAAAACTATAAACAACTTCCAGGTGTAGATGAGGATTGTGATTTTCTTGTACAAGGACAAGCTTCTTAACACAATAGTACAAGCATGAGTGTAATTTATAGGTAGTACATAGTTTTAGAGCATTCTGTAATAGCACAAAATGAAGATTTGTTTATACAAGATGTTGTATAAATGATAGTTTTAGATTCAGAATTTGATCCAGTCAGTCCGATAACATTTGGAAGGTCTAGAAGAGCTGTACGATCAAATCATTTAATCCCCATTCAAATTAGCAGATAAGTAAACTGGAAGTTGCAGGCAGTCTCTAGTGCGCCTGCTCTATGTGCCGCACAGTGCGGTAGCAGTGCCCGTCATCCGGGTCATTTCTGGCTCCATGATGGCTCCATGCGCTACTGAGCAACTCTCATAGGAATGAACGGGGCTGCGCCTCCAACACTGAATCCAGTTCTTATTCTACATCTATGAACTAAGTAAGCTAGGTTAGCCCCAATTTCAAGTAGTAGTAAGTCTATATCAACGACATTTCATTTCCAGGATTGCTCCGGTGTCACTTCTCGGGAACCATCACCTTATCGTGGTGGAGAGGTTTGTGTGTCCCTATGAACCTGAGGGCTGTGTTGTCTGGAGCTTTGTGCTCCTGGTAGGGTCTCCCAAGGCAAAGTGGTCTCAGGTGAGGGGCCAGACAAAGAATGGTTCAAAAATCCTATGAAAAATCGAGGAAGGGATGAAGTGACCCTGCCCGGAGGAAGCCCGGGGCCCCCGCCTGGAGCCAGGCCCAGATGGAGGGCTCGCCAGCGAGCCGCCTGGTGGCCGGGTTTGCCACGGAGTCCGGTCGGGCACAGCCCGAAAAAGCTACGTGGCGGACATCCCTCCATCCCATGGGCCCACCACCTGTGGGAGGAACCGCTGTCGGGTGCGCTGCCACATGGGTGGCAGTGAAGGTCAGGGGCCTCGACGGACCAGACCCGGGCAGCAGAGGCTGGCTCTGGGGGACGTGGAATGTCACCTCTCTGTGGGGGAAGGAGCCGAACTTGTGCGGGAGGTGGAGCGCTACCGGTTAGATCTGGTGGGGCTTACTCTACGCACAGTCTTGGTTCTGGAACCATACTCCTGGATAGGGGTTGGACTCTTTTCTTCTCCGGAGTTGCCCAGGGTGTGAGGCGCCGGGCGGGTGTGGGGATACTCACAAGCCCCCGGCTGAGCGCCGCTACGTTGGAGTTTAACCCGGTGGACGAGAGGGTCGCTCCCTACGCCTGCGGGTTGTGGGGGGGGGGAAAAACTCTGACTGTTGTTTGTGCATATGCACCAAACAAGAGTTCAGAGTATTCGCCCTTCTTGGAGACCTTGAGTGGAGTCCTGCATGGGGCTCCAGTCGGGGACTCCATAGTTCTGCTGGGGGATCCGAGTGTGGAATTTCCCTTTAAGGGAGACCGAAATATAGTTGTCACATCTGGACACATCTGTACAGGATTCTTCCACATTCCCTACCCAGCCCCAGAGGAAAAGCTCTCACACAGGCCTGTGGAGACTGTACTGACTTGTTAAGTCAGCTGTGGATAGGAGGAGAAGATTCCCAGCAACAGGCCTTCATGTGACTCAGTGTCTCACGGACACAATATATAATGCCTTGCCCCCAAATAAACTATCCATCAAGCCAGTTGTCATCTCGTGGCAGAATGTGTACATTTGTGGCTGCAATAAGACTTGTTTTTTTATGATTTTGTATTGCTGTTCTTGTGTGGTACTTTCCAGCTGAAGCAGTGTATATGGAAAGTGACATTTTTGCACCAACAGCTTTCGTGAGGCTGCTGTTTGAGAGGCCTGCAAGCTTCCCTACATAGAAACCCTGAGTCTATGTAGATAGCAGAGATCTTGCGTAAGAGACAACGGGCAATAGGGGATGGGTGAAAGTGTAAAAAAACAGAGGCGAGGAGAATAAAACTATAAACAACTTCCAGGTGTAGATGAGGATTGTGATTTTCTTGTACAAGGACAAGCTTCTAACACAATAGTACAAGCATGAGTGTAATTTATAGGTAGTACATAGTTTTAGAGCATTCTGTAATAGCACAAAATGAAGATTTGTTTATACAAGATGTTGTATAAATGATAGTTTTAGATTCAGAATTTGATCCAGTCAGTCCGATAACATTTGGAAGGTCTAGAAGAGCTGTACGATCAAATCATTTAATCCCCATTCAAATTAGCAGATAAGTAAACTGGAAGTTGCAGGCAGTCTCTAGTGCGCCTGCTCTATGTGCCGCACAGTGCGGTAGCAGTGCCCGTCATCCGGGTCATTTCTGGCTCCATGATGGCTCCATGCGCTACTGAGCAACTCTCATAGGAATGAACGGGGCTGCGCCTCCAACACTGAATCCAGTTCTTATTCTACATCTATGAACTAAGTAAGCTAGGTTAGCCCCAATTTCAAGTAGTAGTAAGTCTATATCAACGACATTTCATTTCCAGGATTGCTCCGGTGTCACTTCTCCGGGAACCATCACCTTATCGTGGTGGAGAGGTTTGTGTGTCCCTATGAACCTGAGGGCTGTGTTGTCTGGAGCTTTGTGCTCCTGGTAGGGTCTCCCAAGGCAAAGTGGTCTCAGGTGAGGGGCCAGACAAAGAATGGTTCAAAAATCCTATGAAAAATCGAGGAAGGGATGAAGTGACCCTGCCCGGAGGAAGTCCCGGGGCCCCCGCCTGGAGCCAGGCCCAGATGGAGGGCTCGCCAGCGAGCCGCCTGGTGGCCGGGTTTGCCACGGAGTCCCGGTCGGGCACAGCCCGAAAAAGCTACGTGGCGGACATCCCTCCATCCCATGGGCCCACCACCTGTGGGAGGAACCGCTGTCGGGTGCGCTGCCACATGGGTGGCAGTGAAGGTCAGGGGCCTCGACGGACCAGACCCGGCAGCAGAGGCTGGCTCTGGGGACGTGGAATGTCACCTCTCTGTGGGGGGAAGGAGCCGGAACTTGTGCGGGAGGTGGAGCGCTACCGGCTAGATCTGGTGGGGCTTACCTCTACGCACAGTCTTGGTTCTGGAACCATACTCCTGGATAGGGGTTGGACTCTTTTCTTCTCCGGAGTTGCCCAGGGTGTGAGGCGCCGGGCGGGTGTGGGGATACTCACAAGCCCCCGGCTGAGCGCCGCTACGTTGGAGTTTAACCCGGTGGACGAGAGGGTCGCTCCCTACGCCTGCGGGTTGTGGGGGGGGGGAAAACTCTGACTGTTGTTTGTGCATATGCACCAAACAAGAGTTCAGAGTATTCGGCCTTCTTGGAGACCTTGAGTGGAGTCCTGCATGGGGCTCCAGTCGGGGACTCCATAGTTCTGCTGGGGGGACTTCAACGCGCACGTGGGTAATGATGGAGACACATGGAGAGGCGTGATTGGGAGGAACGGCCTCCCTGATCTAAACCAGAGTGGTTGTTTGTTGTTGGACTTCTGTGCTAGTCATGGATTGTCTATAATCGAACACCATGTTCGAACATAGGGATGCTCATAAGTGTACTTGGTACCAGAGCACCCTAGGCCAAAGGTCAATGATCGATTTTATAATCGCTTTCATCTGATCTGAGGCCATATGTTTTGGACACTCGGGTGAAGAGAGGGGCGGAGCTGTCAACCGATCACCATCTGGTGGTGAGTTGGGTCAGGGGGTGGGGGGAAGACTCTGACAGACCTGGTAAGCCCAAACGGGTAGTGCGGGTAAATTGGGAACGCTCTG
Organism: Sander vitreus; assembly: GCF_031162955.1. Lineage (NCBI taxonomy): Eukaryota > Metazoa > Chordata > Actinopteri > Perciformes > Percidae > Sander > Sander vitreus. The sequence goes on along the minus strand of NC_135865.1, from coordinate 1,098,025 downwards.
AGGAGGCCCCTGTCCGACAGACTTTCAACTCACACCTCCGGGCGGAGCTTTTCGTGCATCCCTGTGGAGGCTGGGGGGGGGGCATTGAACCCGAGTGGACAATGTTCAAAGTTTCCATTGCTGAAGCTGCGGTGAGGAGCTGTGGTCTTAGGGTCTTAGGTGCCTCAAGGGGCGGTAACCCACGAACACCGTGGTGGACACCGGTGGTCAGGGAAGCCGTCCGATTGAAGAAGGAGTCTTTCCGGGATATGTTATCCCAGACGACTCCGGAGGCAGTTGCAAGGTACCGAAGGGCCCGAAGGGCTGCAGCCTCTGCCGTGAAAGAGGCAAAGCAGCGTGTGTGGGAGAAGTTCGGAGAAGACATGGAGAAGGACTTTCGGTCGGCACCAAGGTACTTCTGAAAACCGCTCGCCACCTCAGGAGGGGGGGAAGCGGGGAACCATCCAAGCTGTGTACAGTAAGGATGGGACGCTGTTGACCTCAACTGAGGAGGTAATAGGGCGGTGGAAGGAGCACTTTGAGGAACTCCTAACCCGACTAATACGCCCTCTATGGTAGAGGCAGAGCTGGAGGATGAGGGGGGGGGGATTGGCATCAATTTCCCTGGTGGAGGTTGCTGAGGTAGTTAAACAACTCCACAGTGGCAAAGCCCCAGGAATTGATGAGATCCGTCCCAGAAATGCTTAAAGCTCTGGGTGTGGAGGGGTTGTCTTGGTTGACACGCCTCTTCAACATTGCGTGGAAGTCTGGGACGGTGCCTAAGGAGTGGCAGACCGGGTGGTGGTTCCCTTTTAAAAAAGGGGGGACCAGAGGGTGTGTGCCAATTACAGGGGTATCACACTTCTCAGCCTCCCCGGTAAAGTCTACTCCAAGGTGCTGGAAAGGAGGGTTCGGGTCGATAGTCGAATCTCAGGTTGAAGAGGAACAATGCGGATTCCGTCCCTGGTCGTGGAACAACGGACCAGATCTTTACTCGCAAGGATCCTGGAGGGAGCCTGGGAGTATGCCCAACCAGTCTACATGTGTTTTGTGGATCTGGAGAAGGCGTATGACCGGGTGCCCCGGGAGATACTGTGGGAGGTGCTGCGGGAGTACAGGGTGAGGGGGTCCCTTCTCAGGGCCATCCACCCTCTGTACGACCAAAGCGAGAGCTGTGTCCGGGTTCTCGGCAGTAAGTCGGACTCAAGCTTTCAGGTGAGAGTTGGCCTCCGCCAGGGCTGCGCTTTGTCACCAATCCTGTTTGTAGTATTTATGGACAGGATATCGAGGCGTAGTCGGGGTGGAGAGGGGTTGCAGTTCGGTGGGCTGGGGATCTCATCGCTGCTTTTTTGCAGATGATGTGGTCCTGATGGCATCATCGGCCTGTGACCTTCAGCACTCACTGGATCGGTTCGCAGCCGAGTGTGAAGCGGCTGGGATGAGGATCAGCACCTCTAAATCGGAGGCCATGGTTCTCAGCAGGAAACCGATGGAGTGCCTTCTCCAGGTAGGGAATGAGTCCTTACCCCCAAGTGAAGGAGTTCAAGTACCTTGGGGGTCTTGTTCACGAGTGAGGGGACAATGGAGCGGGAGATTGGTCGGAGAATCGGCACAGCAGGTGCGGTATTACATTCAATTTATCGCACCGTTAGACTTTAAAAGAGAGCTGAGCCAGAAGGCAAAGCTCTCAATCTACCGGTCAGTTTTTTGTTCCTACCCTCACCTATGGTCATGAAGGCTGGGTCATGACCGAAAGAACAAGATCCAGGGTACAAGCGGTCGAAATGGGTTTCCTCAGGAGGGTAGCTGGCGTCTCCCTTAGAGATAGGGTGAGAAGCTCAGTTATCCGTGAGGAGCTCGGAGTAGAGCCGCTGCTCCTTTGCGCCGAAAGGAGCCAGTTGAGGTGGTTCGGGCATCTGGTAAGGATGCCCCCTGGGCGCCTCCCCTAGGGAGGTGTTCCAGGCACGTCCCAGCTGGGAGGAGGCCTCGGGGGAGACCCAGGACTAGGTGGAGGGATTATATCTCTAACCTGGCCTGGGAACGCCTCGGGATCCCCCAGTCGGAGCTGGTTAATGTGGCCCGGGAAAAGGGAAGTTTGGGGTCCCTCTGCTGGAGCTGCTACCCCCGCGACCCGACCCCGGATAAGCGGATGAAGATGGATGGATGGATGGCCCGGTGTCACCAAAAATTCCGCCAGATGTCCCTCATTTCGGCCGGAAGTCCATCACCTTCCTCTTCCTTTGTGTTGGCGTTCTAACCTCTGGTGGATTTATGAGGACTGTGGTTAACTGCTCCTCAGATCTCTGCAGGGTAAATCCAGACAGCTAGCTAGACTATCTGTCCAATCTGAGTTTTCTGTTGCACGACTAAAACTAATTTTGAACGTACACATGTTCCACATTCCTTCCTGAGGCTATTTTGCAGAGGCACCGTCATTTTGTCTGGGGCTTAGACGATTCTGATTGGTTTAAAGAAATCCCAATAAACCAGAGCACATTTTTTTCCCATCCCGGAAAGCTGTGTGGACTAGTCAGACCCTCCTCCGCAGCGCTTTGGAGGAAGGTCTAGCAATGTGAGAGTTTTAGCTAACCTGCAGGCCTTTGAATATCATGCAATAAAATCAATAAATCAAAACAGTATATTTTGAATCGTATTTGGCATATATATTCCTGACGTAGGTTGTTCATTGGCTCCTTCAGTGTTTCATTCCCATCACAGCAGCATGAGTGCACTTGTGTTAAGTTATGCACAACAGCAAGCTAGATACGCCTCAATAATCCAGTGATGCAGGTGTTTTATATCTAATAAATGTTTTTTTCACGTATACATGTCTTTCGTGTATTTACTCCATTATGCTTGCTCTACCATGTCCCTTATTTCACACACAATAGAAGCTCAATTGCCTTTCCTTTGGTGAGATGTGACAGAGAGGGCTCATTTGGCATGATGTGCTGTTACAAGGCTCATCTTTATCATATGAAGGTGGTTGGGATTACCGCGCAGATGCCTCATAATGGAGCTCCAGACTGCTTTACCATTCATCTCTGTCTGGGCCAATAGAGGATCACACACTCTGTCATGTACACATTATTCTGGCATTAACAATGAGGATTATTTATCTGAATATTTTCTTGTCTGTAATTGTGTGGTACATAATAAATTTAGCAGAACAATGCTTTTAACATAAGACAGCGTTCTCCTTGTACTATGTTTGACATTATGTACTGGGAAATAATAATAATAATAATAACTTTATCTGTATAGCACCTTTTAAAACAGCTTACAAAGTGCTTTAACAAAAGAAACAGCATAAACTAAAAAAATACACACAGCACATCAATACACATACCTATAAATCCACAACATATTTGAATGATTTGTTTTGTGAAACTATATTTACAAGTATGTACATGTGTGTTTCTATTCCAGGACCACTGGCTGACTGGTGCCGGTCACAGCTATACAGTATATGCTCAAATGGCATTCAGACTTCAGTTATTAATCACATTGAAAATACCTACAACCCTATTATGTCATTATTATCTTGAAGGACTTGTACGGTTAGGTTCAGGCGACAAAAGGTGAGCGTTAAGTTTAGCTACCAAAACAACTAGTTAAGGTTAAGGAAAAGGTCCTGGTTTGGATTAAAACTCTCCCAAGGAACACACATTTTCTTGGTTGAAAGTATTTAGTTTTCCCCTGGCAGCGAAACTCTACTCCCTGGCTTGAAAATCCTGTGTCTTATGACCTACACATCCACCTTAACCTCCTCCCTACGAGGCCAACTGCGTTCTTATACAGCAGCAGTTATTGGGATGAATACAGCGAAAAATATGTGGAGTGCTTACAAAAAGTGCTTAATGTTCCGTGCCTATATGAACAACCGCCCAGTCCATTTCTAAGACACCTTATGGACGTCTTATACAGTATGTCTCAGTAAAATCTATCACTTCTGGCAATCTGTGAACGTTCAGTACAGACACATCTACAGAAATCTTTTCAACACCACTTTCAAAAGGTATTTGTTATTCATTCATGACAGACCCTCTATTAGCTGTCCAGCCAAGACCACTTCAGATTGTCCATAGGCAGCGATGTTTGTTTGCATTATGTCCTTTTATTTGCCAATAATTATCCCAGTATGTTCTCCCGATCTATTTAGTCTTTAGTAGAAGAGAACTATATTGAGATGATGCTGTTGGCTACCTGAACATGCCATTCCAACATTTTATTGTCGTCAATGCAGGGAAATGGTTTACACTCGGTTGCGGGTTGTTGGATGGGGGATGATTTTGTCTAAACAAGGGAATATTTAAAGAAAATGTCACAGATCTGAATAGCAGTAAACAATAACACATTAGGCTAAACTTATTTTGACTTACATCATTAAATGCATTCACACTCTGCACCTATGCACTTAATTTCCTCTTTACTTAAGAGGATTGAACTCTGCAATGTAGCATAACAAAACAATATATAAAATTTTCAGGCAAAACACACAATGTGACCAGAATATAAGTGTTTTACGGGGGAAAAGGTCCATTAAACTCCCATCAAACCTGTCTTTGTTCTGCCTGGTGTGGTTTAGAGGGAAAACAGAATCACAGGCCTGAAGGGCGGGGTTTATATAACTCTGGAAAGGGGAGTGGTCTAAGTTATGATTGACAGTCCATTCAATAATGCAGGTGACTTGCATTCTTCACCTTAGTTATATTTTCTCTAAACGGAAATTTCCCAAGGATCAGTTTGCAGTGTGCACAGGGCACTTGGGCACAGTCCCCGTAATACCTTGTGAACATACTTTCAATTAAATAATGTGGACAAATCACCGGCTTAGTCACTAATGTATTCGAAATCGTCCCTCACAGTGCTTTAGTGGTGTTTATACGTAAACCACTGTATCTGGTATTAAGGAAGTGAAATGCACAGGGACTGAGATAGGCATGTATTTTCTTCTGTGTATGCATCAATGCACATGGTGTGTGTAGCATGTGTGTATGTGCATGCATTTACACTCATTCTACCATGTGGGATGCTTCAGTCTTGTAGGTTTCTAACGGATTCCACATAAAGGGAAGTTGATTCCCCATGGTCAAAGTGAAATATGTGTTGAATAATCGCTCCTCATTCCCCGCTACCCCTTCTAACACATGCACAGATTGCTTTCAATGGCCCACAGTAAATGGATACAACATGTCGCCATAAAGATTAAGAGTACATATCCTGCCTTCACCCCTAGAGCACTGCAGAGGAATAGCACAGATTGAAATGAATGTCCAAGCTATAAAATGATGTATTTGTTTTTGTCTCAAGCAATTTGTGCTTCCCGTATTCATACGATTCCAACTAGACAAACCTCCAGATGAAACAGTGAAGAGCTCAAAGCACATATCTCATTACAGTCTTTTGTTTATAGCTTTGACTATGCACGATATTGCTAATGAATTCTCTTTTTTTTCTCTTTACAATTCTATATTGCCATTTATGGTGTATTTCCTCTGATTCTTCCCTTTTGTGTCTCACAAATTCTGCCAATTATTTGGATTAAAGCGAAAGTTGGAAATGGAACTACAGTGCCATCTTAGGGACAGGGCCGTTATCAGCTTTGTTAATGCTCACAACTGAGTAAATAATTCATAATGATGCAAGATAAAATAGCACAACACGAGTTCTACATTCAATTACATTTCATTTGTGGACTAAATATGGACTGAGAGTTAAGGACAATAAATTGTTGTCCATCAGCAATAAACTGCAACTTCAATTAGTTCTTTAACACATCTAAAGTATTGTTCTCATAATGCTGATTTGATATCAGAGTTCTCAATTAACTTGCAAACAACACTCCACTGATATGTTCAGTACTGACTCATATATCTGTTTAATGTAACTGACAGTGCTTTGTGACTCTGTGGCATCAGATACATGATCACATCGGTAAATTGAATTATTCAGTGATTGTGTTTAAAGTGCTAACATCTGGCTGTACAGTACTGAAAGTACTGCTGGGACTACCTGGTCCATTTCACTTTTATATGAAAGTAATAGGCGTATGTTCTTCATGTTTGTAATATCAGTGTAGATTAGCTCATATTTATTAATTAACTATCAACTGATGCTTTGTTTATCAAACCGTTGGTGGGCTGAGTAGGTTGATAAATCCAATTATTCCTTAATTGGAAGCCAGTTCCACGGGCAGCACATCAGAAATGTCATATCGAAGAGGTAGACGATGAAGATGGCAGTTGTTAACTAGGGCTGCAGCTATCGATTATTTTAGTAGTCAGGTATTCTACCGATTATCCCATCAATTAATCAAGTAATCGGATAAGAAATACTTTTACTCTATTAAAGAGCAATAGTAAATATACAAAAGAGAAAATCAGACAGGTTACAAGTAGCCCAATCAGCTAACCAGCTCTGTCAACACATTCTCACTCCCAACTTGTCAAATACTGACACTTGGTCAGGACCCCTTGGTGTTATTTTTAAAACGTGCAGGGTAAAATCGCTTAGTAAGGGGATCTGGGTTCAATCCCCAGGCAAACCAAAGAGCGGTGCACCGTTGGACGGAGGGAGAGGGAATGTGGCAGGAAGGAGGCACAGTTGACGGGCTAAGCAGCAAAGTAAAGGGTTACATAAATTATGTTAAAGAATTGTGAGAAAATTATGAATACATTGGACAATGATTATAGATCTATTTATTGAGACAATCGATTTTGTGGGACAATCAATTTTGAATTCATAAATTATATATTAAATAAGCCCTAAATTGTAAATGTGTGCATTGGGAAGGACAAAGAGGGCCTGTTTAAAGAGAGCTAGGATCTGCTTGCCTGTGGTTTGCCTGGGGTCCTGATCCCTGTTGTGGAGGCCCACCGAGAGGATGAGGATTCTGACGTCTTTGTGGGAGTCGGTCTGATTGCAAACCCTCAGAAGGTTGTAGATGGTAGCTCCCAGGGAAGCTGTCTATGTATCAGGGGGCTGGACACTTGGTCAGCACTCCTTGCATGGTAAAACTGCTAAGTTAGGGTTAGGAAAAGGTTGTGGGTGAGGTTACAAAATGTACGTTTGATTGGCGGGTTAGGGTTAGGGTTAACAGGACACTAACCCTGATCTCCTGGGTGAAAGTCCTGTGTTGTTTGACCCATCCACTATACTAACCTACCTCCCTACTCAGAGGCTTGGTCTTAAATACTAATACTACGTCATCTTACAGCACCGCGGTCGAGCTGCTGCTCTGCCCGGTGCGTTCCATACAGACGCTATAGGGTGATTTTTACGCCGGTATCTGACGCTGAGAAACACTGACCAAGTGTCAGTATTTGACGAGTTGCGAGTGACAACAGCTTGGCTCTGTATCAGCACAGTGTGGGCAGTGTGTGAGCTCCCTGGTCATTCCGTCAGCCGGGGGCAAGCGGGGAGCTCTCATCTCAACCAGATTGAATTATGTTAAATGCTAACGTTACCTTGTGTGTCCGATGTGTAGACTGGGTGCCTAATGTTGGAACTGGATGGGTATAAGCACAGTGTACCATAACTGAAATAAAGCAGTTTGACGTGAAACTTGAGATGAAAATAATGGCATTAAAATTGATACAACAAGACAAGGCCAGAGAATATCAGCTATGTTTTCCACAGCAGATAAGTGCATCATCAGCCAGGCAGGTGTTCGTGGTTATTATTCCAGAGGGGGGACAACAGCAAGATTCATTTTATTTCCCAGCACCTGAACATGCTGACCAGCCATTCTGCTTTAATGAAGACATGTTTTCATGTGGCTTTCGATGGGGGCCATCTTTTTTACTACTTTTTTCAACAGCCTTGAATATGAATAACATAAAACATAACCTTCCCTAGATTTAGCAGCATCTGTGTTCTAATCATTTTGGTGGGCTTTCTTGCCAAAGCTAGAAACGCCCAAGTTACCAGGTTTAGGTGTGTTTTTGTCTCACTTGTAGTTTGTTCAAATAGCCTCATTACAGTATAATGTAATCTCATTTGATCCACACTGAACTTTCTATTTTTAAAACATTTGAAAAGAACGTGTCCACACTTTCAAGTTTCCAGGTATTTTTACTGGACATATGTGTATAAATGCAGCCGCTCAGTAAACAGATTATCCCCAGACCTTATTTTTAACCCCGGTTACTTAAGTGCATGTGAGTGAGACTAATGAGCAATAGGAAAACAAGATATAGATCTTCTTTTAAATCCTCTGTTCAGTAGACATACAGCACAAAAAATACTGTGCACATCTATAATGTGAGACAGGTGTGTCGGAGGGGGACAAGTTGGTAAAAAGTTGCAAGGAAACGTGCGCAAAATGTCTGATGATGGACTAGTACCGAAACGTTGCCAGCTATTAATTTTATTTTTGCAAGTTAGACAGTATGCCTGAGTTTCCATGCAACAGTAAACATACAGCCAAGCTATGGTGGCCCTAAAGGACAAAACACAATGCCATTTCACAAAACACTGACATTTCAGAAGACACAACAGCAAAAAAGAAAACACAACATTCCAAAAAAAAAAAAAATTCACAAAAGACACTGACATTTCAGAAAAACACAACACTATTTCACAAAACACAACATTTCATAAAACACGACTCCTATGCTGTTGTGTTGGGTTTTTGAAATGTGTTTTCAGAAATATTGTGTTTTGTGAAATGTTCTTTTATTTTTTCTATTAGGGCCACCGTTATAAAGTTACTAGCTGTAAAAAAAAATTAGCTAAAAGATTGAATGCAACTTGGAGGAACTGCAGAGTTATAGTTATGTTATTTTCTACACATTACACAGTCCTTTAATCTCTTGGTAATATGAACAATATTGGTCATTGTAGCTTTAAATAACATAACATAATCAAAACAGATCATTTCCAAATACATTTATGGCATCTTGTCATCAGTTAGCCTGGCTCCGCCCTCCTACTTAGTTCCTCTCAATTTTCATTTTCCTTCAGTACTATGTCTGGGTTTGCGGTATATTCTTAGGCTTTCTCCGGTCAAATATTTGGTGGTCCAATCAGCAAACAGAGGGAGTGTCTGAGAACGATGACGTTGAGGATGTGCACTAGAAAAATGCGAGCGAAGCCATTCGGTCCGTTGTGGCAACAACGCTGCCGAATATCCAGAAGTTAAAGCCCGAGCAAGAACAGTCTTTGCTGAGTTGTGTTGGTGGCCATGATGTTGTGGCCCTCCTCCCCACGGGGTTGGGGAACAGTTTGATTTTCCAGCTCGCTCCGTTAGTGGTGAAGGAGTTGGCTAAGGCTAACGCTAGCGATGCTAATGCTAAATATTAGCCGATAGTTGTTGTCGGTCTCCCCTCTTGTTGCACATGCGCATGACATACGTCACGACCAAACGTTAGTGATTGGTTCTGGCAGATCCAGAGTGGCTCTGGGCAGATCCAATAGTTTTAAACTTCAACAGAGTACCCGCCTTCAGGGAAGTTAACACTTGTCAATGGAGAGAGGCCAGACTCTCTGGACTAATGAAATGGACCAGAGTCTGGTAGGACCAGGCTAGTCATCAGTAGCACACAAGTACAAAAGAGTAGTTTTTTATTTTCGAGTTTATATAGCATACATACAAATATTAAGCTTGATATGAAACAATACACCGCAGTCTCACAAACTGCAGCAACTGCTGCTTAAGCTTTCCGGTTGTGTCTCCTTGACAGCACATGTAAACTTTCTCCAGCAAAACTGTGGTGGCCGTAAAGGACAAAACACGACGACAATTCACAAAACTGACATTTCAGAAGACACGACATTCCACAAAACAAACACATTTCACAAAACACATCAACATTTCCGAAAAACACATTTCACAAAACACAACAATATTTCACAAAACACAATATTTCACAAAACACAACATTTCAAAAAATATATAAACATTTCATCAAACATTTCACAAAACATGACATTTCAAAAACATGACTCCTACGCTGTTGTGTTTTCCGAAATGTTGTGTTTTTTGAAATGTTGTGCAGTGTCACAAACTGCAGCAACTGCTGCTTCCATCCCCAAACAGATCTTCCCTTGTTGTATCTTTCTGGAGCTTTCCACCCAGTCTCTCTTCTGTAATTGTAAATTCATTGTTTTTGGAGGGGATCATTGAATTGTTTATAGAGACAAAAGAATCCATATAATCAATCTTTAACAATGTGGGAACAGCTCTGTTTGTGTGTCTCCGAGACAGCAAATGGAAACTTTCTCCTTGAAGAAAGGGTAAGCCTAGATGTTGGATATGGATAAAGGCAAGCTGCCAAGTGCAGCGGCACTGACGATCCCATTGACTATGACGGGCTGTGGTAACAGATGAATGGAAATCAGAATGCTTCTGTCTTCATGGGAATGATCACAGTTGACTTTTCCTTGATGACTTGTGGACTTCAAGAGTGTATTATTCCGCCGTTCCGGACCTAACCACAGGCCACGGCTGCGAAAGAAAAACTTGGTATGCAGCCTAGTTTACATTCCAAAAGAATAGAGAAGGGTTCAGGCAAACAAGGAAAACAAACATCAATTTAAGAGATGATTATTTTTATTGTTCTTCATATGATAATGCACATGTGTTTTTCATTAAAAGAGCCTCATTGAATCAAATTTTTTTTTTCTACCTTTTAATATGGAGAGACAGAGAGATTTGACCGCGGCACTGTAAGATGACGTAGTATTGAGAGAGAAAATGGTAGAGTATGAAAGACTGCACATCCATGTAGGGAGGTTGGTTGGCGGGGGTGGATGGGTCAAACAACATAGGACCTTCACCCAGGAGACCGGGGTTCATGTCCTGTTCTTGTCCCATGTGTCACTGAAACGTACATTTGTCCCGTTCTTTTGCCGCATGTCAGTTAAATGTACGTCCTAACCCAGAACGTCAAAAAGCGTCAACAGCCCCGACCAAGCACATCTGAATATGGCTCTAAAGGCTAGACCCCAGTTCCCAGAGCATCTACATATGACGCCAAAGGGCTAGACGTGAGTCTCGAGAGCTTTGAATAGTGACGCCAAGAGTCACGACCAAGTGCGTCTAAATACGACGCTATCGGAGACTTTTTGCAATCAATTACAAACGCCAAAGGCACCCAACCATGTGTTGGGTGCCACTATTTGACCCGATGGGAGTGAGAATACGTTGACCAAATCCTCTAATAAATACAAAACATTTTTTTTAAGTCAATGATACAGTCAGGACCATAAATATTGGGACATCGACACAATTCTAATCTTTTTGGCTCTATACACCACCACAATGGAGTTGAAATGAAACGAACAAGATGTGCTTTAACTGCAGACTTTCAGCTTTAATTTGAGGGTATTTACATCCAAATCAGGTGAACGCTGTAGGAATTACAACAGTTTGTATATGTGCCTCCCACTTTTTAAGGGACCAAAAGTAATGGGACAGATTAACAATCATAAATCAAACTTTCACTTTTTAATACTTGGTTGCAAATCCTTTGCAATCAATTCCAGCCTGAAGTCTGGAAGGCATAGACATCACCAGACGCTGGGTTTCATCCCTGGTGATGCTCTGCCAGGCCTCTACTGCAACTGTCTTCAGTTCCTGCTTGTTCTTGGGGCATTTTCCCTTCAGTTTTGTCTTCAGCAAGTGAAATGCATGCTCAATCGGATTCAGGTCAGGTGAGTGACTTGGCCATTGCATAACATTCCACTTCTTTCCCTTTAAAAAAAACTCTTTGGTTGCTTTCGCAGTATGCTTCGGGTCATTGTCCATCTGCACTGTGAAGCGCCGTCCAATGAGTTCTGAAGCATTTGGCTGAATATGAGCAGATAATATTGCCCGAAACACTTCAGAATTCATCCTGCTGCTTTTGTCAGCAGTCACATCATCAATAAATACAAGAGAACCAGTTCCATTGGCAGCCATACATGCCCACGCCATGACACTACCACCACCATACTTCACTGATGAGGTGGTATGCTTTGGATCTTGAGCAGTTCCTTTCCTTCTCCATACTCTTCTCTTCCCATCACTCTGGTACAAGTTGATCTTTGTCTCATCTGTCCATAGGATGTTGTTCCAGAAATGTGAAGGCTTTTTTAGATGTTGTTTGGCAAACTCTAATCTGGCCTTCCTGTTTTTTGAGGCTCACCAATGGTTTACATCTTGTAGTGAACCCTCTGTATTCACTCTGGTGAAGTCTTCTCTTGATTGTTGACTTTGACACACATACACCTACCTCCTGGAGAGTGTTCTTGATCTGGCCAACTGTTGTGAAGGCTGTTTTCTTCACCAGGGAAAGTATTCTTCGGTCATCCACCACAGTTGTTTTCCGTGGTCTTCCGGGTCTTTTGGTGTTGCTGAGCTCACCGGTGCGTTCTTTCTTTTTAAGAAAGTTCCAAACAGTTGATTTGGCCACACCTAAAGTTTTTGCTATCTCTCTGATGGGTTTGTTTAGATTTTTCAGCCTAATGATGGCTTGCTTCACTGATAGTGACAGCTCTTTGGATCTCATATTGAGAGTTGACAGTAACAGATTCCAAATGCAAATAGCACACTTGAAATGAACTCTGGACCTTTTATCTGCTCCTTGTAAATGGGATAATGAGGGAATAACACATACCTGGCCATGGAACAGCTGAGCAGCCAACTGTCCCATTACTTTTGGTCCCTTAGAAAGTGGGAGGCACATATACAAACTGTTGTAATTCCTACGCCGTTCACCTGATTTGGATGTAAATACCCTCAAATTAAAGCTGAAAGTCTGCAGTTAAAGCACATCTTGTTCGTTTCATTTCAACTCCATTGTGGTGGTGTATAGAGCCAAAAAGATTAGAATTGTGTTGATGTCCCAATATTTATGGACCTGACTGTATATATACAAGACCTAACTCACATATTGAATACTTAACTGCCATTGGCTTCCCAAAAAACATGTTTTCTTGTTTCTCTGTATCTTTCAACAAACATGCAAAATACATCAGAGGGCTCCACAATCAGTCTACATTTTAAACCACTGCTCCTATAAACACAGGCACCATCTTTTTCTTGTTTCTCTTTAGATTAATTAATACAATGAATTACTAAACATTAGAGATGCACCGATTACAACTTTCTAGGCCGATTCCGATTTTCTTTGAGTTAAACCAGCCAATATCGATTTTAGCTGATTCTGATTTCATATTTTCTAACCACTTTACAGCACACACAAGTATTTATTTTCTATCTTTTCTTAAATAGAAAATGTTACATTTTGCATAGAATTTTTTTTTAAATAGATAATTAATCAATATAAAATACAACTATATAAATTACTCCTGGTGTGGGAAATTAACACACATCTAAAGTGCAATGTTATGGAAGAACCATTTCCTTCTTTTCACATTCAATATCCAACTAAACAAATGTGATATATTTAGCAAACTAAACTTCTATGTATGAAAACAGGTCATGGCAATAAAATAATATAAAAATAACAAATACAAATAAAATAAATATAGCCTTAATGCAGTATAAAGATATTTCTCAAAACGCACACACAGGCCTGTTTGAACGTCAACAGTAACGTTACCTAAACAGCGTGTAGTTCCTTTTTTAGCAAGTTTGCTTTATGTGTCATTGTGCATAAATGTGAACACTACCGTTGCTGTCAACAGGCTTATCTGCTAACGTTAGTTACCGACGGTTACCTCGGAACAATCCAGCAAATAGACGGTACCCGAGAGTGCTGTTACCTGAAACAGATGATTTAACGTCACCGCTCATTTTACACACAGTTTAACAACAAAACTAAACTCTTTAAAGATTCCTATGTTTTAATGTTGGCTTTAAGCGGTATGCACCCCCACTAACCTGGAAAGCGTTTTAAACAGTAACGTTAATACAGCGTGTCGGAGGAATACAGCGTCTCTTTTTTTGTCTCCTACAGCGGCCAGCGGGGCGTCAGAGGCAGAGGGACAAACAGCGTTTGCTAACGTTAGCTTCTTGTCCCATCTGGGGTCTGATAAACTCATCAAAGTCAGTGTGCCCAACGCTATTTTCCGATAAACTGTAGCTGTCATATTTCACGGGACCCGGGTGAGTGCAGTTTTCATGTTCCAGTTTTTCAGCCTCGGAGGGGAGAGAGAGCGGCTGACTGTTCGAGCCGTGTATAATTACGACTTTATGACATTTCATAAACAGCTGATGGAGCGGCAGTGCGCCGCTGCTACTTGCATACAGCGGAAACCCTGCATGTGCACGTGTGATGTTGCTGTTGCGCGATGTAAATCATGCGGCCTGAGTGCATTTGACCGGCATAAAATCGGCATATGTCAGACTGACCGGCAGGTCGCCGGTCATGGCCGATGACGTGAAAATCGGCCAATTCTGGTCACGGAGTAGGTGGTGGTGGTGGAAGTGTATGTAAAATACACAAGTTGGCCCCGAAAGTCTAAAAGTATAAATTTTGAACTGCTGTTAATTATATTCCCCAGCTTTGCTTACTTAGCCTGTTTTCCAGGTTGTATTGAATGATAAATTACACTTAAATCTGATGACAAAAAGGTACACTCCCTTTTCCCCTGAGACACACATCCAAACGTGTATGCATATGAGTGTGCATGAAAACAGCACACGCAAACACTCACACACACACACACACACACACACACACACACACACACACACACACACACACACACACACACCTCCCACCCCACCGCACACATCATAGCTGCAGCGGAACATGCTTGCCGGGAGGGCTGACATAATTGTATTAATTGTTAACATAATAATGCATTTATGTTTAATGCCTACCTTCTGGTAATTACAGAGGAGGAACCTTAAGGCCTGGAACCTGGGCCCCTCCGTCACACTCTCTCTCTCTCTCTCTCTCTCTCTCTCTCTCTCTCTCTCTCTCTCTCTCGCCCCTCTCTCTCTCTCTCTCTCTCTCTCTCTCTCTCTCTCTCTCTCTCCTTGAATCGGTCATGAATATCATTCCCTTTGTTATTACTCCCACTGCTGCCTTTGCAAGCTTCAAAGACTTTCATAATTTGGTCTGTTGTAGCCGGTCTCTCTCTCTCTCTCTCTCTCTCTCTCTCTCTCTCTCTCTCTCTCTCTCTCTCAGGTGCACCACAGAAACATATCATTAAGTCATCATAGCTTAATTTGTCTGGTCTACCTCTGGTATAGTGTCCTTGTGACACAGAATACTAAATGTATGCCTTCCATAAAATTGGAAAATGCGAACAGAAGAAGGAGCAGGAGTCTTCCTGAAAGCTAATATTTGATTTGAGTTGGCTCCTGCAGGTTTTAAGAGAAGCTAAAAGGAATTAATGGAACATAATACGCTTATATAGATGAAACCGAGCGAAAATCAAAGCACATACTGTATATCATTAAGCTTATTTGCGTCGTCTCACAGAGAGAAATGAGAAAACTCAATATCAGTCTGGCATATGTGCTGTAAGTAGAGTCAGGGTGTGTTTAGCCTAGCTTAGCATAAAGACTGGAAACAGCCTGGCTCTGTCCAGTTTTTTCTGTTGTTAAATTACTTAGAGTTGGTTTAAGAGTTGTTGGTTGGTGTATTTGTTCTCTTTGGAAGAGCCAGGCTAGCTGTTTCCCGCTGCTGGGTGTATGGGCGGGATACCACAGCTCCACCGCTCGATCAGTACTGCACGGGGATATTTTGGCTTCACTATTGTTCAGTGGGAGGAATTGGAGACGTGTCGTCCATCTTTTTTTACAGTCTATGGCCATGACTCCTGTGCTGTGTTTTAATTAGCGTATTCCATATTTACACTTGCTATTTTGAGTGCATCAGTGCATTCACACTGACCAGTATGGCAAAATGCAAAATGCAGTGAGTACTGTGTTGCTGCACTCATTATGGTCAAAAAGTTGAGTGCGGAACGCTGGACACTCCTCACCATCAAATGGTTGCCATCTTGGCTGTATAGTGGAAGGGAAGGGACTACCAAACTTATGTAAATGGAAGCCACGGAAGCTGCAGTAGTTGTGGAACATCGAAGTATACGTCAGCGGAGTAATCTCGGTTGTACCGAAACGTTTAGACTGAAGTGTAAATAATAAAAGTAATATGGAATATGACTTTATTCCATATTAATTAAAATGCTTTTTCATAATAATTTAAACTGGAAAACGTTGAAATCACATTTCACAGAAATAATACAATGTCCTTTAAATAACAGAACGTTATGCTAAGAGAACTAAACTACCAAATTAGCTTGGTTAGGTTTCGTAACGACGTTCAATATTTGGACAGGAAGTGACGCTTCAGCTTGTGACAATACAGTGACTTACAGTGGCACTAATTATTGCTACAAACCATTTCAAATATTTGTAGTCCTATACAATTTAGTAAACAACTGAAATTACCAGCAGTGACACAACATCCACCGAATCCCCCTACTTAACGTCTGCATGCTACAAGCATATTTCTACTTCTTTTTTCGTCTTTTTTTTTTACAATTTTTAAAGAAAAGAAGATGAAGAATATCAGTGGATCAGTTTTAGTTTTTATTTGTCGGGCTGGTGAGGACAGCTAAAATTGCTGAGAGTATAACTGTTTTGGTAAATGCGTATCCAATTCTTTCTGCATATTACTAAGAGGGTCAGCATAACTGTTTAATTAGGCTCTTTTTTTAATCATCAAAGCATTCCCATACAGAGTTATGGCTTTTATAGATCCCGACGTCTGGCCACATATTGACTCCATTCCCTTTCTGCCTGGGAGCCTTCATGGAAGCAACAATAAGGGCTAGCTGCAGCATGTTAGACATTATTACTGTTATTGATGACTCATCGATCTTGCAGGCAGGCCGCAGTAATCAAGCCCAACGTCTCCGGGGACCGAACGGATCAAGGCCTAAATCATGACTCCCCTGGCACAGAGGCTGCTCCAAGAGATAAGAGAGAGCACTG
Organism: Sander vitreus; assembly: GCF_031162955.1. Lineage (NCBI taxonomy): Eukaryota > Metazoa > Chordata > Actinopteri > Perciformes > Percidae > Sander > Sander vitreus. Next base: position 1,081,143 of record NC_135865.1, on the reverse strand, counting down.
TGTCTGTTTGTGTATTGTAGGCATTTGTGTGTGTGTGTGTGTGTGTGTGTGTGTGTGTGTGTGTGTGTGTGTGTGTGTTAGCATGTCACTGTTTGCCTGGAATGAATTTGTATTTAGATGTGTTTGGATACCAGGTGTGTGTGTGTTCATATAGCCTACGGTTGTGTGGGTAGAGAGACAATTCATCCCAACACTGGGTTTGGGATGTATTGCATGTTTTATCAGGACATTATCCTTTTGCTAAATGAAAAGAAGAAAAAAAATCAATTATTTCAAGGACAGACAGAAGTATTCACGTCAGCATCGGGCTGCTGCATTGGCATATCAGATGACGTGTGTTTGTGCTGCAGCATATTGCATATGATAGATTTTCCAACATTATTGATTTATAATGGAGAACTCGCCACAGATGAATGTACTATTGATGTACTGCTGCCAGCCTATAATGGAACAATGCTTGAAAGATGAAGAAGACCGGTCAAGTCCAGGACCTGCCCTTGTATTGGATGCATGAAGTGTGTGTGTGTGTGTGTGTGTGTGTGTGTGTGTGTGTGTGTGTGTGTGTGTGTGTGTTTGTGTGTGTGTGTAATATACTGTATATGAATGAGGAAAGAGGTAATCTTCTTAGACAAGGGCAAGGTAATCACATGTCACACTGGGCCATCAAAAGTTTGTGACCTGGCAGTCACACTATGTCAAGCCTCAGGTTAATATTATATTCACTCATAATAGTACTTGTACTGTGTTCAATCTATGGTATATCACATAAACATACCTTTTGTATCCCCACCCACGATCTTTTCCTAACCCTAACTGTCCCGTGTGTCACTTAAACATACATTTTGTAACCCCACCCTAAGTCTTTCATTAACCCTGCTGCAACTAAGTGGTTTTACCCTGTACGTTTGAAAGATGACGCCGAGGGATGGGTCACGGTTGGCCAGTGCCTTCTGGCCTCCTTAACTGTGAAAAATATTTTCATACATTTTTAACCCCACCTTTATCCCCAAAGAGGCCATATAATTCATGTGCAGTGATAGATCAAATGTAGGTAACACTGAATAAGTATTCTTTTGTTCATTGTTATATGTGTATTGTTAGTCTTTTGACCAAACCTATGGTGGGTTGATGGCATGGAACACTTGTGCTTACTATTTATAATATTTGGTACCCCTAAAATCACATGTGGCCCCAGCCTGGCCCCCTCCATTTGAAATGGTCGAGAATGGCCACTGGTTGGCTCCAAGTTATTCATCAAGCATTGTTCAGCTCCCAGCCATTCAGGCACTGCAGTAGCAGTACTGCATTCAGTATCCAACAATCACGCCGCATGTTTCTCCGAAAAAGCATTCTGTAGTTGGTCTCGTTCCTTTTATGGGATTCGATGACAACATGAAGACTAACCACCAGCCGTATCCTTCACCTGTACACTCCAGTCAAAGGCATCATCCCTCTTGTTAACATCCCAGATTCGTCCTGCTTTGCATCCGGCGGCCACAACAGCTTACAACGCACCCACTACATTAACCTTGCTGCCAGCCGATCGATGCCGTGTCACTGTTAATCTCCACTGCACATATGTGACCTTTTACAAACTTCACTGCCCTTGGTCCCAGCTGATTTATACTTGCCGGGGTAATTGGATGTTAATTGGAGAGACTATTGACCAAAGTCCTGAGAAAATAGTGAGCGAGTGATTTGATGATCCATCTCATATTGATAAGCAGGCGTGTAGAAAGAGGGAGACAATGGTCATTTGACCGTATCCGTTCATCATCATTATGACTGGTTTGTAAAAGCCATAGGGTGATGTCCTCCTGGATGAATGTCCATGCATGATGCGTTTTTGGGAATAAAATCCATTTGCCTCGGATGGCGAGCTTGCACAATTTGATTTGCCTTTCTTTTTTTTGTATCTATGTGAAAAGGATTGAGTGACATCATCATTTCACAAAGGAATGGTTCTGCAAACTAACTAAAAAGTATCTATTCTAAAGATTTCCAGTTGCAGGACTTATCCTTGTGATGTGGAGATTTAAGCTCTTTCTTTTTTTTGTCTGAGCTGCTGCACTGATTCTCAATTTCATAACAAGGACCATAGAATTGATTGATTGTTTTTTTTTTTTTATTCAAGGACAATCTTGTTTGAGGGAGCTTTATTTTCCCTCTTCAATAACGTTTTATGGACTGAAATGGTGAACAATGGTGAACAAATTGCCAAGGGGAAGTACACAGGACAGCAGAGAGAAAACAGAGAGAAGCTCCAGGAGCAATAGTGACTGATTAGCTCTAGCCGGCAATACGCTGCCTGTTTGTTTCTGCTTTCTGACTACATTAACGAAAGATGGTGAAGTATCTAAAATCTCTCAAGGTGACTTGTTGCTGGAAGGCAGCGGTGTGGGAGAGAGTTGGAGAGAGAGTTTGTTGTGATGGAGTACAGAAACCCTAGCTTTGTGTTGACTAAAAGATTTTTTTAATTGCGCATTTCCAAATTGTGTTATAAAAATGTCAAACCACACTTAACGCAACTTTCATAGGTCAATAGATTAATAGTTGGGGAAAAAAACATTACTATACGTTATCTTTATATTAACTAAACTGTCCGTTGAGTGCTCTCTACCTGGCAGCTGTGTTTGTCCATCAAAGCTTTTTTACCTGAAGGTAAATTGAAGTTTTTAATGCTTTGCAATGCTGAGCTCTACACGTTTTGGAGTTTCTGGTCGTTTCTAGTCGCTGTTAGTTGAAAAATGTTTAACTTACGGTAAGACGCTGCACTCACTTGTCACTGTCAGTTCTTACCCAGCCATCCAATCACTGTGGAGGAGGGGTGGGACAAATATCACACCCTGCAGTGCCCTGCTACGCCATGAACTACTACAACTACTATTTCTAGTCATAGTTCCATTATCTTTATTGTGACTATAATTGCCACTCTTAATCGTACCCCCAACCGGCACCATCAGACACCGCCTACCAAGAGCCTGGGTCTGTTCGAGGTTTCTGCCTAAAAGGAAGGTTTCCTCACAACTGTTGCACCAAATGCTTGCTCTTGGTGGAATTATTGAAATCTGTGTCTTGAGATAACCCCTGTTATGATTTGATACTATAAATAAAATTGAATTGAATTGAACCTTGTGCAGACTGACTCAACAAAGCCGTCTCAGCTGTAATAATCACTATGCCTCCAGAGTGCTTTAGCGCCTACCAAAAATGCTTTGATGGACAGGCAGCCTCATAAAAAGCAACACCAGCGATTGTCCAACCAATGGGAATTTGGTTCTACAAGAGCATATCAACCAACCAATCGACCAACGGACCTGGAGACAGTCAGCCCCACACAGAACATCAGCCTGAGTCACCATGTTTGTTATGCATGCATGCCGACTGGTGTCAACATTTAAACGTTTTACTGTTGTAACATTTCAACTGTACACTGATTAGATCAGATAGAACATTGATTTTCATATGAACCTCTATAATTCAGCTCGCCATCAAGCTGGAGCAAATGTGAAACTGGTGTCAGACCAATCAATAGAGCCCTGGCTCACTCCTAATAACGTTGAGCAGAATGTTTGTTTTGTATATCAATAAAAATGCCCAGCAATGGGAGGCATGGCTCCAATATAGACTCAGAGAGATGGACATGGTGTTGGCAGGGCAAACTGGGCAGGAGAACTGTGCCTTGTCTTGTTTTGTCTCAAATCCATCATCAAATAATTGATCACTGTAAAAAAGGAAAGGTGTCAAAAAAAAAAAAAAAAAACATCAATCTGACAGACACAAAATTGGCCAAGCAAGACGCTCACGCCAAACTTGACAGGAGGGGTTTAAGAGCATAAAAAAGGTGTGGAGAAAAAAGGAAAAGCACAATAGACACATAATAGAAGCATTATTTAAGTAAATACGTAGCTCAATGCAAAACCAAATCCAATGATATTCCTAACTGTCTTTTGAACACTAAAGTCAGGGACATCAAGGTTTTGGTCATTTTAGATGCAGAAAAATGTATCTTAACATAAAGTGTCAGTGCACATATGAATGCAATCATGCCATTGCTTTGGAATCATGATTGGACCACCTTTAGAAGTGGTCTGACTCGAGTCGTGATTGGGATCTCACCCAGGGTAAATTCGATGTAGAGTTCAGAAAAACATCTGTGCAACAAGTTGCAATGCTGCCTCATTCCGCCTCTTCTTGCTATCTCATGCTGCCTGTGAGAATGCTACAGGTCACCCCTTCCTCGGCAAAGCAAAAATAAGAAGAGCCCAACAGCAGCTTTGCTTCGGGAGAACATGTAAAGGTGTTCAGATAGATTGCAAGGGGAATCTTAGGTGCTGTGCAATTTATTGAAATTTATTTATTGAAATTTATTGAAAAGATTTCCGGTACAGGATATACAATCCGCTATCCCAGACTCTAAAAGACACAAAACAAATATATAGATATATGTATATTCACATTTTAACATTTTATAAAAACATTAATTTCATAGTTGAAGTTTTCTAACAATTCATAAATAAATTACATAACTTGATTACATAAATTGCTGGCAAGCTTTATAATTATGCATTCCACCTTTTGACAGGCAAAATGCATCCAGCCTATTCTTAAAGGAATTGATAGAAGGGGAAGGCACAACTTCTTCTGGAAGGTTATTCCATGATTTTTTTTGAGTGTGAAAACGTTCTTTCTCTTTTCAGACAGGCATGTTCTAGGGTAAAGTTTTAAAGAATTCCCTCATGTCTCGTACCTATTCTTCCAAAACTGAAAGATAGGCTCATCTGTTACATCATATATTCCCCATGTATTCCTCTGTATCTCCTAAATATGAGAGTCGATAAACTTAATTTCCTCAATCTATCTTCATAAGACATGTTTTTCATTCCTGGAATTAATTTAGTAGCTCTTCTCTGGACCTTTAAGTACCTTTACATTTTTTCTACATATTTTAATTTATATGGACACCAGACGGAGCTTGCATATTCAAGGTGAGATCTTACCAGGGATTTGTACAAAGGTAAAAATATATCCTTGCATACATTTTGAAAAGTTATTTTTATTAGATGTAGCTTTTTTTTTTTTTACTTTTTCAGAAATATGTGTGTGGAATTCAAGTGAACCATCCACCACAACACCTATGTCCCTCTCCTCTTGTACTGGACTACATAAAGTATTTTTGTTAAGATTAAAATCTTAACAAAAATACTTATTACATACATGAATAAACACAAATCTGTATGTGTTGGTTGCAGCTAACATCTGTACAGGCGGTACGTTGGCTGTTTTGAGTAAAAAAAAACAGACTACACAAAAGTAACAGTGCTAGGGATAAATTTGCTTCACTTTCTGTCTAAACAACAAGGGTGATGTGTAAGGATGCACTAATCCAAGTTTGTCTCTCAAACAGACACCTGCACACATATTTGCCTATATGAAGTACTGATTCAATATCAGTGTTCCTTCTTCCAACAACAATCTGTATACCCCATTGCATAGAACACATTGAACTTACTTTTATGTAAAGTAACCTTAGGCCAGGGATTGCTGTGGTACTTGAAGCTTTAGTGTGTAACGTTTTATGATATTAATGAACGTCCATTACATTCAAGCCATTGCCAAATGAGTTGATACAAAGCTAACTAAGACTACCAGCTTCATTAAAAACTGTGTATTTCTCAGTATGGCTGTGTTTAGCAATTGGTGTCGTCCGGCAGCTTTCCCGTGCAGAAGAATCGAGTGTAGATAATGACCTCTTCTTAAGAGTCAATCATGTTTTTTTAATCCTCCGTGTCCTCCTTACAAGTAACTGCATGGTGGAGGGGTGGGGGTGGTGCGTGATCACGGAAGGCTTGTATCATGTTGACGCGCCGACATTTTTGTTGTCATTACTTAGAATTCCTCATGGGGGAGACAGAAACTACGCACTATAGCTATAAAACTTAAAGAACTATTATGCTATTCTGTATTTTCTGTAATATCTATAATGTTACAATGTCAGATGTTCATATTTAACATGGCCAAAGCTTCAAATAATGAGGTAAACATATTTTTAAAAATCCCTGTGAGCCAAAACCTCACTGTTTTGAACGCTCCAGTTTCAACAGTTTTTTTCTACCCTTGGCTCCGTGTGATGTCATAGCGAGCCGGTTTACCATATATGGTCATCTACTCCAGGCATGCATTACTGCAGTGTTTACATTACATACTATGCTACATGTAGCTACATGCTAATGTCAGGGAAAACTGTAATATTGGTATACATGTCCAGCCTTTATCTGTGATTGTTGACGGTAGAAAGTGCTGCTACATTCCATTACAATCCACTGCTAACTCTACGTATGCTACATGCTAACGACAGGTAAGCTGTAATCTTGGCTGCCGATGATGTTAATTTTTCCTCAGTTCGATCAAATTCCTGTTGGAACATGTCCGGTTGTGTAATATCATCAATTATCAGCGATATTTGTTGGTAGAAAGAGCCACTATATATTCTGTGGCAGTCAGTCTCCAGCTGCATCCGACTGTACAGAGATAGACAGTAGATCACAGATGTGTAGACTCTGGAGATCCGGAAATGTTGACCAATCAGTGCAGACTGGGCTTATTCTCAGGAGGGGGGCTTAAAGAGACAGGCGTTCCCCAGATGGGGAATACGGTGCAGCAGCCATGGGCAGAATGACAAAACTTAAGTGTTTTTTAAACATTAAAGCATGTACACATGTTCTAGTAGAAACACAAAATACAGGTATGAATCTGAAAACAATATCTAATAGGTATCCTTTAAAACTAAGTCTGGGACAGCTTAGCCCCAGTTTGTGCCTCTCTTGTATTAACGTATTTTAGGTCACAGAGATAATGAGAATGCTTGTTCATACTTGCTTGTTCAAATGTAAGGGCCTGTTATCAGATGTCATAATCCAAATAATAATAATATAAAGCAGTAAAAAAAAAACTGTATAAAATCCCATAGTCTGTTTTAATGTATGTGTATTCATTATATTCTTGTCTAGCCTCATCAAACTGTAACACTGTTAAAAAGATTTATCCAAATGGACGGAACCGAATATAATACAAAAAAAATATTATTTTTACTTTTATTTGAATGGTCACTTTAGTGTCCTACTGCTGTACTAGCTATTACATGTTGAGCCTTTTTTATTTCTGTAGATAATTGTAACTTTGTTTCCAAAGGCACTGTACAAATGTACACTGTACAAACAACCTTTGTCAATTGTCTTGACAGTTGTTCAATTGCTGGCTCCCACATTTCAGTTTATTATCTAGATCTAAATAATTGATTTCCAACGTTGTTAGTCTCTTATAAACCTGCGACTTAAAGACAGAGCTGGAATAAAATGACCATTGATACATTAATGGATAAGGAGAACAACAATGAGGCCTGGACAGAACATTTTAATTAATCTTCTCTAATCCCCTAGTAAATCCTACATTTCCCAACAGCGCTTTCGTGTTAAAAAAACAGCTTTAATCTGGGACATGGAAATGAGTTCTAACATTGAGGCATGGAGTTATTGCAACTCCACTGACTATCACTATCCCAAGGACTTTATAGTGTCCAACCTTGCCCTGAGCTGTTGTGGAGAATTTTCATAGACGCTCAGGAGAAAAACTGACTCCCATTTTTTAAGATAAATACATGTCAGCACTTTTTGAAATGTCTTTACTATAAACACCTGGTCACTGATGCATGGAGCACGTTCTTGGCAGGAATCAGTGCATAGAGCCCAAACCATGAGGTCACCGGTCACTGTCTCACAAATCACTCTTTGTCTTTCAGTGACCTTTTTTATTGGGAAACAATATAGCTAGAAAAGCAATAAAAATAAAAACCAAAGAATTCCTGACTGGTGTTTTTGATGGAGAGGGGCCATCTTGTGATCGGAGAGACAGGAAATTCAGATCGACACGACTCAAGTAGCGCACCTGTGACGCCAGCACCACCTGCCTCACCACTGCAGGCAAAATCAGTTCCATTTCCATTCTCTACGCACTCACACACGCACGCACGCACGCACGCACGCACGCACGCACGCACACACACACACACACACACACACACACACACACACACACACACACACACACACACACACACACAGACTGAAGCAGGGTCTGGTTTCTAATGACACTTAATTAAATGCCAGTAGTACGAAGTGCAGGGCTAATTACAACATGATCCAATCTCACTCCCATAACTCGGAGCCATGCCATGCAGAAGCACAGTACGACATCTGGGGAGCTGCTCATTATACATACATTGCCAGAACTTAAAACCTTATACCTACTGTCTTATTACTTATTGAAAACGTAATGCCATTAGTTATATTTACATCACCACATTTCAGGGAAAAGTATCATAGATTTTACTTCATTACATTCATCTGACATTCACAGTTACGTTTTACTTTGCAGATAAGGATTTTGACCCGTCCCCACAGTATACAAAAATGTTTCAAGTAATTATTATTATTTATTTTTTTAAAGACTTTTGGGGCATTTCAGCCTTTAATGGAAAGAAGAGCTAGATATGAAAGGGGGGAGAGAGAGGGGGATGACATGCAGTAAAATTGTCTCAGGACGGACTCAAACCCTTGACCTTCTGCGTCGATGCTTACACCTCTACATAGTCTACGCAAGTAATTATTTTAAAGAAGCATTACCATAGTCGGCTATAACATTTAAATGTTGCTTGCATGATAACGCATCAATAATAATAGTCATATAATAACTATATCATCAATAACATAAAGAAATGTAACACTGACAGAGCCCATGTGGTGCATAATCAATACTTTCATACTTTAAACCTTTGAACGCAATAGAAAAGGTCCACCAGTGCCTAAATTGCTTTCTTTGCTTATTGTGATGTCATTTCTTGGAGTATCTTCGAATGCTTCATATCCCTAAAACCAGCTTACAACTTAAGCTAAAAGGTTATATAAGTCAATAAACCATAAAAATTAATAAAAGTATTTTGTTAGTATTTTGATTTGATAGTGTCATCTGCAATAGAACGGACGTCACGTAATGGGATGAGGTAGTGCCTAGAGAGACAGAATCCTTAGCTTTCTGCTGCAAAAAGAATGAACGCTCTAGCTGTTATAGTTTTTATTTTAGATTGTTTTATACAGGATCATGGAAACAACGAACTCTCGTGGCTGTAGGCGGGAGGTACGTGCACTAACGCCAGGAACACACCGCACGCTGAAGCGCCGCAAATAGCCATGAAGCGTAGATACGTGCCTGATCGCGCAGTTCTTCACGCCGGTCTACAAAACATCTTGTTCTCGCTCTCTCTCTCTCTCTCTCTCTCTCTCTCTCTCTCTCTCTCTCTCTCTGTCCCAGTGTGTGTGTGTGTGTTAGGGGTGCATGATACGACTCAATATCGTTATTGCAATATCACGTTGCACAATATTATACTGAAAGTGTCGCAATAAGTATGCAATATTTAGTTTATTTTGTGGAGCGCTGCGTCCCGTCCGTTGGCTGTGTGGCTTAGTTGTGTTTGATTTAGAGCTTGAAACGCTGTCATTTCATTGGCCAGTTACCGTGCCACTTGCACATGTTAGTGCACGTCAGCGCACGTGTCCACTACGTGACAAACCCTATGGAGCGTACCACGTGTGTGCGTATTTGGACAAAGTGACAGTGTAAGTGAAGAAATAGATAGAGACAACAAAACGGAACCAATCAGAGAAGAGAAAGAAATGTTATCCTGTTCTGTAGACATGGTCCTTATTTATTTATTATTAATTAATTATTTTTATTTAGAAATTTGATTTATTTTGTAAAGTATTATACATTCCTGTATTTGATTACCTGCTTGGTTTGCGGAGGAAATAGAGGAGACGGTGAAATGATCGCGGCAGCACGCGGGCCAGCTCCACTTCACGGCTTTTCGCGGCGCTGCAGCCTGCGGTGTGTTTATGGTGTAAAAGTTAAGTACATTTGGCTGATAATACTTACAGTAATATGTACTTTTCCTTATATAAGGTTTTGAATGCAGTACTTTTACTAGTAACAGAGTATTTTTAGATTGCTGTATTTCTAATTTTAAGAAGTATGATCTAAATACTTCAATCGTACTCTTCTTCAACAATACTATTCCACAAATGTATTATAGATTTCTGGCAAAAATCTCATCCTGCAACTTTAGCTGCGCAACTTAAAAATCTGTGTCACTTATTCATGTGTGGACCAGTACCTGAGAGCATGTGTCTGATGAATGGAAACAAAGACAGCTACTGTATTATGTCCCAATTGCCAGGTGCTGCATGTGGCATGCCGCAGCAATTTAATGCATCCCACAGCTTGAGACTTAACCGCCTCACTGGGGGAGAAGGAAAGAGGACCTCTTTTGGACGACAAGGACTCTGCTCTCCAAACACGCATGGAGCAGGAGGGCAGATTGAGTTTTTGGCAGGGTTTCAGTCCGGGGGAACAGAGGGAGAGAATAAAAGATGGGAGGAAAATAAGCACCATGGGCCAACCTGCTGTGTCAAGCTAGAACCAGAAGATGATGAGAGGAAAGATTGCATCTCTTGAAGTGTCATATGTGGAGGGGAGGTGTGTGTGTGTGTGTGTGTGTGTGTGTGTGTGTGTGTGTGTGTGTGTGTGTGTGTGTGTGGGGGGGGGGATGGGGGAGCAAGCTTAAAGTTGTGCCATTAAAAAAAGAAGACAAAAAAAGTTTGTAAAAAGAAAAGTATATAGATGATCATTTGTTTGAATAAATCTATACTTATATACACACACACACACACACACACACACACACACACACACACACACACACACGCACAACAAATATACAGTATATATGGCATTAGCAATTTACAGAGCATGAACGTGTGATACCACACAAAGTACCCAGCTTATACAACATCGTAATGACTGTGTTGAATCTTTAATTTTATGGTCCAAATACATTAGGCCGACATGATTACTGTTTTTAGGATAAATTCATTATGTAGCCTAATAATCAGCTTATGTTTCTGACTGTCAAGTGGAGCTAATTAGGCCCGTTGAATTGATAACAAGATAACAAGAATTTTGAAAATATATCCTCCACCCAACACATGCAGAGAAAGCATGAACTATTGAACACTTACAGCGTTAAAAGAGTGCTGCCCTTCAAAGCCAAAACTCGAAACCACACGGTACATTTGCACTAGCCACAAAACAAAAGAACAGCTAACCTGCAGAATGTCTGTGCACTAGCTGTTATCTGAAATTATTATGTTTTTTTTTTACATTTTTGATGAATTGACATTTTAGTAATCCAGTTTATTATCACACAAATAAAAAGCCAATAGTTAAATTATAAATTTAAAATGTAATTTACATTTTGTATTATTCAATTATAAAGAAAAAACAGCTAATCTAGTCCTCCTAAAAGGCAACTAGCCTAGCTTAGCATAGTACCAATAGCTACTATCAAGCTGGCCCTGCTACCATTAAAACTGAAAACATTTCAACTGAATGGATGCTAAATTTGTGTCAAAAGTCAAACCCTTTCTTCTAAGAGTCATCAGTCAAATTGAAAAACACATTTATCAGACACAGCCTGCTACTATCCCTCACACTCACTCTGTCCAGTGAAATATGTATTTACAATGTCCAGGAGATAAGATCATCCATCAATAAATATATGTACAGTAAATATATACTTCAGTACAGTACATCCATGGTTACAGTACAGTACAATAGTACATCCATGTGTACAGTACAGTACAGTAGTACATCCATGGGTACAATACAGTACATCAATGGCTACAGTACAGTAGAGTAGTACATCCATGGGTCCAGTACAGTACATCCATGCTTACAGTAGAGTACAGTACACTACATCAATGGTTACAGTAGATTCGAGTAGTACATCCATGGGTACAGTACACTACATCCATGCTTACAGTAGAGTACAGTACACTACATCAATGGTTACAGTGGAGTAGTGCATCTGTGGGTACAGGAAACTATATCCATGGTTACAGTAGAGTACAGTACACTACATCAATAGTTACAGTGGAGTAGTGCATCCGTGGGTACAGTACACTACATCCATGGTTAGAGTAGAGTACACTAAATCCATGGTTACAGTAGAGTATAGTATATCCATGGTTACAGTGTACAGTACATCCATGTTTACAGTACAAACAAGGATTGCTAACGTTGACTCCATGGCAACATTACTCTACCTGGTTGCATCACCCAAAGAATAGATGTCATGTAATAGAAACATAGATGGCATCCCTACCTTCAGTATCACATAGTGGCAATGGCATCAGTCTGTAAATAAAGCGAGTAACAAATGACACTTGGTTGATAATACCATTGACTTTTCTATCCAGTGAGTGTTTACATTGACAGTAACTGAAATTGTTTAACCTTCGCCTGAACCAAATGCTTCTTCATTTCTACAGTGTCGACATTCAGCAAAGAAGAAATGACTCTTTTTTTGACCTCTTTCACATGGTCTTTTATTCTGTCAAGCTTAACGTGATGGCACAGTTTTGATGAAGAAACAACAAAGAAAAAAATATCCTGGCAGGAAGTCTAAAGGGGGAATATAATTGCTGCTGTAGTGCACTGAAAAGGCTATTCAAATGCCATTCTGCACACAGTGATTGGCTTTCCTCTCCTCCTCCCATTTGCCCTCTGTCAATGCTTTCCCTGTCATTCAAAACATGAGGAGGCCTTTTCACAAGCTTGGAATAGTTTGCATGGCAGAATAACAAGCTAATTAGAGCTCCTCCAGTGATGGATAGTTGTGAGAGGGTACGAGATGTAGGCACGAGGGCAGCACGGCACCCACGATGGCGTCACAACCATCTGCCCCACTTTGACAGCTTAATTGGAAGAGCGATGGGAGATATTTGGGACCCAGCCTAATGGCTGGGCTGACCCTGTGTGGATGGCTAATGCCATTTTGCCCCTATTTGTTGCCCATATGTTTGGCACCCAGACCCCCTTTGTATTGTTTCTCGGGTTGTGAGTGGATTGCTGAGGTCAAAAGGGGTCAATAAGTTGCCTAAAGTGGCCATCTTAGTGTCAAATTCAGAGTGAAGGATGAGGAGGGTTGAAAGTGGTAGCATTTCAATTTACCACTTAAACCCAATATGGATAATCTCAAGTACTTGGCTTGGGTGCATTTAGTTGAACGAGCAGTGCTTTCTCCCTTCATGCATCTCTAAGAAGACCAACCCTGTCTTCTAAAAATGGAGTTTATGTATGAATTAACGACACATTTTTACTCCCATTGCATCAAAAAACTCTTGGTCTTGGTCTTGGTCAAAAAGTGCTTGGTCAGGAGCCTTTGGGGTTTGTTTTTGACGCAAAAAGTCTCCTTTGGCGTCATATTTAGAAGCTCTTGGTCGGGACTGTTTGCGTCATTATTTGACGCTCTGGGTCGGGACGTACGTTTAACTGACATGAGTCACAAGAACAGGACAGTTAGGTTTAGGAAAAGATGGTGGGTGGAGTTACAAAATGTATGTTTCAGTGACACGTGGGACAAGAACGGGACACGAAACCCCGGTCTCCTGGGGGAAAGTCCTGTGTTGTTTGACCCATCCACCACCCCCAACCAACCTCCTTACACAGATTTTCGGTCTTTCATACTACTCGCTATTGTTGTCGCTCTCAATACTACGTCATCTTACAGCGCCGCGGTCGAGCTGCTGCTCTGGGGGGATTTTGCTGAGAGCCACTGTCGCTGAGAGACACTGACCAAGCGTCAGTATTTTACGAGTTGTGAGTGAGAACGGGTTGGAATTAATGGTTTTGCCAATATATGTTGTAGGATATGTAATTCCTACATGGATAACGTTCACAGGTTCTTTCCAGTCCAGGAAGTGTTATGGTCTTGATCCACACAAAAGTCACAAAGAGCTTGTTGTGATTGTTTCCTGCCTGTGGTTAGGTTTAGGGCACTAAAACTGTGGTTAAGGAAATATCATGATTAAAATATAGAGTGAATACTTCCTGTTTCATGCAACCTTTAACCTTTTCAATATTAAACCAAGTTGATGATATTTCCCTACGCTGAAGCTGTATTTTGGGGCAGCAAAACAAGCAGTAAACAAACAAAATCGTGAAGTTAATATAGCCAGTGTGTTGGCAACATATTGCTATGATACACATCCAGAAGACACAGAACAACATAAGCATATATTGGTAGCCATGTTTGTGTTGATGTGCCTGATTAATGGAAGTTGAATATATTTAGCTCTCTTTTGGGTCTCCACAAACTCCTGAGAGAAATGTTTGGCTCTTTAGCTGCTAAATGCTCCACTATGTTCACCATCTAGCTAGTTTTGGCGACTGTTTGGTGCTGGGCAGGTAGTGCACAGTGAATTAATTATATCTTTTTTGCTGCGTCTGGAAATTACACCAATACATCCAGGCATCAAGAGTGAACCAAATCAGTAATAGTTGGCCGTTAAACCAAAACCAAAACAATAATCTGAAAGATGATAAAAACCATAGTGGGTCTGTCATTATAAGGGACCCTTTTCACATTACACATACTCACCTGACCCATTGGTGATATACAAATATTGTTATATAATTAGTGTAGCTTTAAACCAGTACAATGAGTTGCCTAAACATGATGTTTTGGTTGCTATGAGCAGATATATAGAAATAAATGTCAGCTCAGTATAAAAGTTATTGCATCTAACACTGCGTGTATGAAATGTAAAACAAAAAAAGTACCAATGGTGATTCATGCTCCTGTTTCCTCTTTTTACAATACTTCTGACAACAATCTTTACAACTTTCACACTTTCTGCCTGAGTTTTTCTTTTTTTTTTTCCCAGGATGAATCTAACTTTGCTGAGCGATATGTTTGCCCTGCCATCATTCCTTACTAAGACCTCTTAAAAGCTATTTGTCTGGCCCCCTCTTCCTTTGCCCATTTAGAGTATACAGGCTTGCCCTGAGAGGTGAAATGCTGATGAGGCGAAAATATTATTAAAAACACATTAGACATCACCGCAAGAGAGATAATTTGTCCTGCAGCGAGCGCTACATCTAATATAGGGTTATGCCTGTTGGATCTATCACTGGGACAAAAGGAACCAAACCAGGCTCGGGTGCACTGGGTTTGTGCCTGACCCCGTTGTGACCTGTTTACACTCCTTGTTAATTTCATCCATCCAAACACAATTTCCATGCTGCTGTGGTTGAATGGCATGAGTTTGATGTGACAAGATGAGAAGTGAACTGTATGAATTTTTACCCTCTTATTCTATTACTACCTGTCTGGCTCTTTATTCATTTGGACATTCGTGCTTGTAATGCTAGCGAAGCTCAGATATCATTGGCTGTGGAAACATTCCTGACCCTCATGTGTATTCCCCCGCTCATTCCTCCAGTGAAAAAGAAAGCAAAAAAAAAAAAAAGCTTTGAAAAGAAGCAGATGTCAAATATCAGGTTCAGTTGAGATTGTGTAACACATAACAAATTACTACGGATCACCATGCTATCGTTTTCAAAATGCCGGCGGATCAATGGCACGGTAACGTTAGATGCTGCTAATTCTCGACATCACTTCCGGATTGCATCACTGCTCCCTGAAGCTTTATTGCACAAACAATAGGGTCATCACGTGCTCGTGGCACTAAATGATCCCGCCACCCCCTCAGAGTGCCCTAGCGCAGATTACTCTCCTGTTGACCATTGGGAGAAGGGTAAAAGAAAGGGTGGGGGGGGAAAAAGAGAGACCCAGCGAGCGCAGGCTATATCTGTCAGGTATTGTGAGCCTGATTCACAATGTCACATTTAAAGAGGAGAGGGAGACTGGCCCGGCCTGGTCCTCATTAGTGTGTGTTTGGCTTCAGGTTAGAGTCGGACCCAGGCCTATTGTCACACCGGATCAGATAGCCAGTATAAACACCTTTAATCAAAGTAGGGTGTCTGCTCAGCACTGCTCGCAAACGTAAAGTGGCAGGCCAGCTCGGCTGTACAGTAACCATAGACCCGCTGTAGCATTCCCTCATAATGCAGCCATCATACTCGCTCGCTCGTTCCGAGATCTGCCGGGCAACCAACAGCACAAGCGCAGCGTCTGAAAGCATATGCATATTTTCCTTCCATTCCCCCCCCTCCGTCCTGTACTCCAAAGGGTTGTTAGTTTTCCTCATTAAGCTCGAGGTCAATTTAAAACAGACCAAGACCACCCATGGAGATCAAATTTCCTCCACCATCTTCAATCCATTCGTCCATCCGCTACCGACTTCGGAATTCATCACCAGACACGTGGCCTCACATCTCACATTATAACTGCTGACCCGTCGAGGAGATGAAACGGGGGAGTGAAACATTTGCTCCTTTGTCACGAGACCGTTATCACGGGAGGCACTGTTAAAATACGTGGAGAGGGGAAAGAAGAAAAAAAAAAGATGGAAAAGGACTTGATGCAGAAGATGAAAGGCATTGTGGGGGATTGGAAGAGATTAGTGCAGGGAAGCAGTTATTTAGAGTGCACTGTGGTAGTTTCGGGGTGATAAGTGAACAGAGGGCTGCGGGGGCGTGGTGCGTCTGCGAGCCGATTGATGAGTTGGCAAATGGGGTCTGCTACGGCAGCGAGGGGAGACAGAACCCTGCCATTATCTGGAAATGAGTTACACTTCCTCCCCTGCCACCCGGCCGCTGTCACACACCCCTGACTGAATGATAAGAGCAGTCCGGACACACCCCAGAAGGGTGGTACATAAATATTAGATACATTTTGTAGAGGTGGTTGTAAGGGTGATTTACTGGCTTTTTATCAACATTTGTTCTCAAAAACATATTCCAGAAAACAATGAAACATGGTCTCTGAAGCTTGTATTAATGTGTCCCTAGTCTATATCCAAGATGTTCCACTTCCAGGATTGCGCTGTTGCTGCTGAAGATTCCGCCGGAATTTACTCTTTTCGGCCAGATGTCCGTCCCCTTCCTCTTCCCTTGTGTTGGTGTTCTAACCTCTGGTGGATTTGTGAGGACTATGGTTAACTGCTCCTCAGATCTCTGCAGGGTAAATCCAGACAGCTAGCTAGACTATCTGTCCAATCGGAGTTTTCTGTTGCACGACTAAAACTACTTTTGAACGAACACACGTTCCACCAAAACAAGTTCCTTCCTGAGACTATTTAGCAGAGGCACCGTGGCTCTGTCCGCATGTAGTGCCGCCAAAGACGATTGTGATTGGTTTAAAGAAATGCCAATAAACCAGAGCACATTTTTCTTCCATCCCAGAATGCTGTGTGGACTAGCCAGACCTTCCATTGCAGCGCTGTGGAGGAAGTTCTGGCAACGGGAGACTAATGTTTCCCAGACTGAAATTGAAATTGCACTTTTGAATTTCAACTGTTCACCGCAAACCTGAGACATGGTGAGCCCTAATGATTTAAACATGCACTACTGAAAGTAGTTTTTGCGTTTTGGAGCTCTGCCAAAACTGTCATGAATAATTAATATGCCAATGACCACACTAATGAACAAATTGGATAATCACATCCACCAGGTGTGGAAGCACACATGTGCTCATTTGAAAACGCAGCACTCAGGTGTGCTATAAAAGGCAGCAGGTGAGTTCACCTGTCTTCAACAAAAATGGAAGGAGCTAGAAGAAGAAGAAGAAGAAGAAGAAGAAGAAGAAGAGTGAGAATGAGAATGAGAGGGGGATCTCAAAGAGGAGATGGAGGTAGAGGAAGAGGAGAAGAAGGCGATAGAGGAAGAGGCCTAGGTAGAGGAAGAGGAGAAGGAGGTAGAGGAGGAGGCCCAGGTAGAGGAAGAGGAGAAGAAGGAGATAGAGGAAGAGGCCTAGGTAGAGGAATAGGTAGAGAAGGACTTGAAGAGTTGATAGAACCTGAACAAAGAAGACAAGGACCAAATTTGACTCAAGAAATTCGTGCGACCCTTATTGACCGTGTTATCAACCACGGACTGATACTGATGGAAGCTGGACGAAGAGTTCAACCACATCTCAGCAGAAACACTGTTGCGTCAGTAATTCGGACATTTCATCGAGAAAACAGGTAAGCTAACCACACAGTACATTGAAACTGAAGCCTGCTGTACTTATCATCAATATTGTTTACTGTGACATTTGACAGTAGGCTGCATGTGTATTTTTTTATATATCTTTTTTTTACATAGGATTGAGGGTCGAGGACACCAAGGTGGAAGGGACCCTATGTTCACTCGTGCACAAGAGGCCGCCATTGTGAACATCAGGCTGCGAGAAATCCAAGCCAATATCATCAATGATGACCATATTTTCAATAACATCCAACAAGTCTCTCTGTCGGACAGAAATTCAGAGAGAGTGAAACATCTGCGCAATGAGTATGTGGAGGTATGTATTGTTCATTTTACTATGGTGTGGTATTGTGCACTGCTCATAATCTTCTGGCACAAGAAAATACTGTGCAATAGATATTGAATAGCATCCTATTGTCTTTTACTGGGTTTCAGAGAGTCTTGCAAATGGATGCTGCAGAAATTCAACTTGAATTTCTATATGTGGATGAGGCTGGATTTAACCTTGCGAAAACAAGAAGAAGAGGGAGAAATGTAATTGGACACAGGGCAATCACCAATGTGCCAGGGCAGCGAGGGGGGTAACATCACCCTTTGCGCTGCTATTACACAAAATGGGGTCCTCCACCACCATGCAAATCTGGGACCCTATAATGCAAAAACTAATACTTGCATTTCTTGACAGATTGCACGAGACTGTCACAGCATTAAACCAAGTGGACCAGATGCGGTACATTGTCGTTTGGGACAATGTCTCATTCCATCGGGCTGCTCTGGTCCAGAATTGGTTCCATGAGCACCCTGAATTTGAAGTTTTATACCTTCCCCCATACTCCCCCTTCCTGAATCCAATAGAAGAGTGTTTTTTCAGCATGGCGGTGGAAGGTATACACCCTGCGGCCCTATGACCGTTTGCCCCTCATTCAGGCCATGGAGCAGGCCTGTGATCATATCGAAGCAGCTTCTGTGCAGGGCTGGATTCATCACACGAGGCGATTCTTCCAACGGTGCCTTGCCAATGAAGACATAGCCTGTGATGTGGATGACATCTTATGGCCTGATCCAGCCAGACGGAGAGATGATGAATAGTTACAGTATTCTTGTTGCTTTTACAGTAGTTTTTCTTCAGAGTCAAAGTGTATGTACTTCATGCAGTACATTTTTATTTGTCTACAGATTTTATTTGTTTCATTGATTTCATTGTTGGTTGATTACTGTAACTGATTATGGTAAGAAATATTGTAAGTATTGAAATAAATACTTGAAATATTCAGTCTGCAGCATCAGTGTTGTGCAGTGCTTGGTAAGTTTATAGTAGTATAGTTGGTTAAATGAAAACTAATAGCATTTTCACAAATATGTGTATATGTTTTGACTGAAGTGTGTCATTTTGCAAACAATCTAGGAATTATGCAAATTGAGTTTGGTGTTTGGATAATTGTGATTATATTTCGTAAAAAAGAACCCGGTTTTCAAAATTGCGTGTAAACAATTGAAAAAAACTGTAATAGTTTCCCCTCTTCTTATCCAGCATATCTCCTATTGTCCTCCCTGCAGCTCTGCAAAAGTTTCTGATGCACAAATCCTTTTTTGATGTGCTCGTTCCTGCTTTTAGTTATTAAAGGGATCCTTTTCTACAACAAAACATGTAAGATTAATATTAAGGTGTTCATTTGTCTATTGTAATAATGATTAGAAATAAGCAGTTTTTTTGTGCCACCTGTCCTGTTTTAAACAAGGCGTCGGAGGAGGCGGCGGCCACCCACTGCGTGATTAAATTGTGATTAAAAATGATAAATGATCTTCACTGTTGAAAACACCACTTAGAAAATAAAAACATTAAAGATACCTGTCATCACTGTGTTACAGCAAAAAGACACTAAGGCCTACAATGTGTAGTGCAGCAACACCAATGCAGTGATTTGGAAGCCAATATAACTGTACAATATTCAGGCATTGTACCAACAGAATAATTTAGTCGTCCTCCTTCACTGATATTAAACTCAGAACGTGTGTAATAGTGTTGTTAAGCAACAAGACTCAGGTCTCGCACAAAAAAGGCCAGGTTGAATTAAAAATGACAAAAAGAGAGATCAACCACAATCGGGCAAAACAACAGCGCAGACATTGGAGACAGGCAGCAGGGCACGCACACACACACACACACACACACACACACACACACACACACACACACACACACACACACACACACACGTTTGTGGCACTATCTTTGTGGGGACCCGACATTGACATAATGCATTTCCTAGCCCCTTACCTTAACCATTACAACTAAATGCCTAACCTTAACCCTTAGCCTCACCCTAACCAGAACCTCATTCTAACCCTAATCCTAAAACCCAGGTCTTAACCCTCAAACAGACCTTTAACCTTGTGGGGTCCAGCATTTTGGCCCCACAAAGCTGTCAGGACCCCACAAGTATACTGGACTCCCGGTTTTTGGACCCCACGAATATAGTTAAACAAGCCCCCCTGACATCTGGTAAAGAATGGTGGATCTAGTACACAAACACACAATCGTTTTTTTTCACTTGACAGGATGACACTGCATTGACCTTTAGACGTATTCCCTGTAGATTTATCCTAAACTTAATCATAACGCTCTATGACTAACCACAACCCTTAATCTAAAATATAATGGTTTAATGGCAGGACATATTTACCACAGTGACCATGACTATTAAAAGTTAAACAATTTGAAGCCGTGTTCTTTTTCACCAAATCTCCATCGTGACATTTAGCTACTGTTAGTGATTTGTATTCCCCATGAGCTGGCAGCTGTGTCT
The DNA here is from genome assembly GCF_031162955.1 of Sander vitreus. Classification (NCBI taxonomy): domain Eukaryota; kingdom Metazoa; phylum Chordata; class Actinopteri; order Perciformes; family Percidae; genus Sander; species Sander vitreus. The sequence continues at coordinate 1,060,291 of NC_135865.1, read as the reverse complement.
GTAGCCTCACAGCCATTTGTTTTGTTAAACTTAACAGGTTCAATTCACCATTGGCCAGCCTTTATTTCAGCAAAGATATGTACTTCTCTTTCGTTTGACAGACCTTGCTTCTTTCATTCTTTCATCGCTGCGGTGAAGTGGAGTCTGTGCATCAGTAAAAGCAAACTTCAGACTGCTTTCATGATCAATAAAGCAGCACTCTGGAGTCATATTCCTGTACGTCGGAAATTCCATTTCAATGTGTTTGAATGATCAATAATACATTGTGAATAACCTTTGTTAATGCAGGGTTATTTTTTGATCTGCATTTGTTTTGGGATAAGAGTTTGACATGCTGTCCTAGCCCAAACCCTAAGATACACTGGCTCAAATCAAAGTCTTCCCTACACTTACTGCTCACTGCTATGTTTGTTTAGGATCTGCATGCTGGTAACCGCCCTTTGGTGACCATTGTAATGTGGCCCCTATCTGAGGCTCTTTATCCTGGCCTCAAGAGAGGGGCTGTTGGTCCAGACACACACACCCACACACACACATGCTATTCTCTATTTCCAGTGCCACAACAAACACCCCTGTTTATATATATAAGGTATATATAGAGGCAGGAAGTTTCTTTAGCCTGCTTGTTATCAATAGAAAGTAGAATGACTGGAGCAAAATGAGATGCCTCCTTCCAAACCACCCTAAAAGCTGGACGATGATTTATGCCCAGCCCAGGATAGAGTGTTGGCTTATTTTTTGATAGGTTTTGTTATGAGACTCGGTTTCACCATTTAGCTGCTATAAAATATGCCAGTTATTTTCTCAGCTGCTTCATAACCACCTCTAACTGAAACCGTTTCAGAGGCTGATTTAGAAGTCTCCGTGTTGCCTAAAAATCTGCACATTCTTTGCTGTTTGACCCTGGTATTCTGGCCCTGGTCAACTCGGCATCTGGCCTGCTAAATAGAACTGCCAATGTGTTTGAACAGATATGGAACTAGTCTCTATTTGTCTGGTGGATGTAGGTTTGTATTCCAGGGGTGAGCACCTACTTCTGATAAGAGTCAGGCTGGACTGTTAAAGTAATTTTTTTTTTTCCCCTCAACAAAACAGTAGTTTTAAAGGGCAATCCCGGTATCTTTCACCCTGGACCATGTTTTTTCATGCTTCGGTGTGTGATTAATGTGAAAAAAAATCTTTAAAATTATTCCAGTATTTAGCGGGAATGTTGTAGCCGACAGTCGTGAAAAGGGCTGCAATGTAACCCTATAGAGCAAATGTGCATCTTCAGTTTCCGTCCACTAAAAGTGCTGTTTTTCTATCTCTGTAGGGATCCTTTCCATAATGTTTTCAGACACTTAGAATAATAATCTGAGCCTGTCAGTTTCAAAATAAAGCACTTTTAGTGGACAGAAATTGAAGTTGTCCATTAACATTACATTGCAGCTTGTTTCATCTTGCCTAATACTGGACCAATTTCAAAGATTGTTGGACGGTCAGTTGGACACAAACATATGGGAAAATAGGGTTAATAGGGTTAAAACAAAACTAAAGTTACCCTTTCATAGGCAGTATAGTACCATAGTATATAGCTTCATGGTAAATAACAACCTTCCAACCTCACCTCTGAAATAGTTACCCCAGGGAGGAAATGATGCCTGACTCAAACACATTTAACCTGTCATGTTTGGTGACTCATCAGTCCATCCTTCCCATACTCCATCCTCACTGACACAGACAGCAACAAGGACATTTTGTTTTATCGGCAAGTCTTTCCTCTAATTGCCTCCCAAAACCCTGTGGAGCAAATTAAAAAGTTTGGCACATTTTGCTTGCTTTTCACTTTGTTCCAAAGCAGCACATGCTCGGATCACTCTTCACCTTGAGCCCTTGATGTGGATAAAGAAGTATTACGGTCAGAGCAAATGTGTCTCCACTTTGCCCCACTAAACCTCGGAGCAGAAACAATGTCTGGTGGTACTGCTCCGTTTCGTCTGTATCCGTACACTGTAAACCCGAATAAGTGATTGAATATTTGGAGTAACGAGAACTTGCATTTTTTGATTACCGTTATATTAAAGTACTAATCAAGCTAACTCAAATATTATCAGTATAGGTACAGTAACTCTAAATGTTAATTAACTGAATAATTTTAAGTATTTGGGTTTACAGTGTACATTTTCAGAAAAAGTGGACAAATACGGACGGAATGAACACAGAGTACGGACAGAAGGCTCTGGTTGGGTACATATACTGTATACGTATTTGATGTTGAGCATGAATTAGTCTATATCCACGATGTTCCACTTCCAGGATTGCTCCCTTGCCGCAGGAAATTCCGCCGGATGCCCGTTACCTTCCTCTGTCTCTGTGTTGGCGTTCTAACCTCTGGTGGATTTGTGAGGACTATGGTTAACTGCTCCTCAGATCTCTGCAGGGTAAATCCAGACAGCTAGCTAGACTATCTGTCAAATCTGAGTTTTCTGTTGCACGACTAAAACTACTTTTGAACGTACACGTTCCACCAAAACAAGTTCCTTCCTGAGACTGTTTTGCAGAGGCACCGTTGCTCCACCCGGCGCTTGTTTCGCCCAAGATGATTGTGATTGGTTTAAAGAAATACCAATAAACCAGAGCATGTTTTTTCTCCCATCCCAGAATGCTGTGTGGACTAGCCTGACCTTCCTCCGCAGCGCTTTGGAGGAAGGTCTGGCAATGCGAGAATAAGCATATTAAATGAGTCTTTAGCGGTTAATTCATCGAAAGATGTCTGTTGAGCTCATGTTTAGTTCTAAAGTCGTCTGAAAGTTAAATCTAGAAATGTTAAGTTAAATGAACCTAAAAATGAGTACAACTTATATACTGTATACTTACATTAAGTGAATGATAAGTCCATTGCACTAAGCTGCTGTATGATGTTTTACAATGCATACTTACTGTATGCCACACTGTCTTTTCATTTTCTATTTTGTTAAATACTAAGCAGCTAAGAATTTATTTTCTGATTTTTGCAGAGAAAAAGTATCCAAAATAATAAAAAGTCTTTTTTGTCATCAAACAGGATTTCAAATGTTTCATTATTCAGCACTCAGTCACTAACTTGACATCATTGTAAACCCCTGTGAGTCTGTAATGAAGAGACTTTGTGATGGCTCCACTGTATCATCTTCACAAACGGATGGTGAGAGATGTCTTTTGCTGCAGCAGGGGATTGGGAAGGCAACGTCTGCTTTCCTTTCATTCTTATTCTTTCCTTTTCTTCCTTTCCTTGTGTTTTTCTTTTTCTTTTATGTCCTTTTGTTTTATATATTTTTTCCTTTCTTATTATTTCTTTATTTTAATTTAATTTTTTTCTTTCTTTCCTTGCATAGAACACAGGACCTTGGTTTCTCGGGCTACAGGAAAATGGACCAAAAGCTATAAGAAAGTAAGATTTCCTAACTTTTTAAGAGACCAGCAACAGCTTCCATGTCGACGTTTCTAGGTCAGTCCACTCACTGAGAAACCTTGCTAATCAAAAAATTATTTTCACATGCACCTTACCTTTTTCACTTGGCAGTGAAATGTCAGGCTACTCTTACTTAGCCGGGGGTCAATTAAAGGATCATCGGCAGTTTTACTTCAGAACTCTGCATCAGAGAAATATCTGAACACCACTAAGTGTCCATCCTCTCTTGCTGTATTAATTGGTCAGTGTGGCGGGCAGATTTCCGACGTGAATGGAGGAAGGAGGAGGGAGGAGGCTATTTGGACGGAGGAAGAAACCAGCTGTGAATAACAGGATGCGGCTATGCGTTGGAACCGAGATGCAGGGCTCTATGCAGTGGCAGGAGAGACCCTGGGAAAGCTCTCTACCCTCAACACAGTCACATCCAAACAATACAGCTGGCTGCTGCACAATGACGGAGCCCCTCCCAGAGAGGCTGAACACCGCGTGGTACACGCTGCCTGCACCAGCACACACTGCTCCTGTTTTCATGCTCACTCTCTCTCAGTATGTGTGTGTGTGTGTGTGTGTGTGTGTGTGTGTGTGTGTGTGTGTGTGTGTGTGTGTGTGAGAGTGCATTTGTCATATCTCTCTCTGTCGGAGTAAAACTCCTCTTTACTCCGTTCTCTGACTGTGACTCAAGAGTGCCCCCCATGGGAGGAACAGGAATATTCCAGCACACAGTCAAGAGAATGTATCCACACTGAACACATGAACAGCACATAAATGCAGAGAGAAAAATCATTTTGGATGTCAACACGATGTGCTCATTAATAATTAATTAACTGTGTTCACTGATCAAAACAAAAACGCATACTTATCCCTGTTGTGCGTCAGTTTGTCGCTGCTTGTTGATGTCTGCAGTCATTTATAATGCTGCTTGTATAAGGGGAAACAACGTGTGGGTCTTTTGTCTAGAAATGATGGCTATATTGTCATGAATGGACAGTTTTTAAACAAGTTAAAACAGAGTCAGCACAAATACGTTTTATTACCAAATGATGTACAGTACAAAAGCTTCAATCACATACGGAGGAATTTAAGGTGGTGGAGGGAGTTGTGGCAGCAAGAGACAACACTTGTATGAATGTGATTGGATATTTCAGCTGGTAGACAAACAGATAATGCATCAATAAACCAGGGATTCTGACCACAGCTGGATTAACTGACGTAGCTATTGACGCCATCATCACCATCATCTGTCACTGTACATCCCTCATTGCACCTAAAAGTACAGCAAGTAAATTAGATCAAACCATTTGACAAACCTGGGAATTTGTTCCCCACCGTTATGACTCTCTTGTTGCCCAGTCGGACTCAGTTTTTGGACTGATTATTAAGAGCCAAGTGGGTTTACTTTTTTTCCGTTACCGAAGATATTTAATTAAAGGAACACGCTGACTTATTGGGACTTTAGCTTATTCACCGTAACCCCCAGAGTAAGACAAGTCGATACATACCCTTCTCATTTCCGTGTGTGTTGTAACTCTGTCTGACGGCTCCACCGGTAGCTTAGCCTAGCACGGATCCTGAAGGTAACTGGTTCCAACTAGCCTACTGCTCCGAATAAGTGACAAAATAACGCCAACATGTTCCTATTTACACGTTGTGATTTGTAGAGTCACAGCGTGTACAAAAAACAAGGTCACATGACACACAACCATCTTCCTACCGTAAACAAACTGGGAACTATATTCTCAGAAAGGCTTGCTGCAAAGCAAATCACTCCGCCCAAGTAGCGGAAGTAGCAGAGCTTCGCCTTTCTGAGAATATAGTTCCCAGTTTGTATGGTTAGAAGATGGTTGTGTCTCATGTGACCTTG